>NW_028318455.1:1075559-1434079 GCF_062004578.1 Staurois parvus
CACAATTGGTGGCTAACTAAATACTTTTTTGCCCCACTGTACATGGTGTACCACCCCTCTGATGAAGACTACACTTTTTTCTCCACACCTCACGAGCGTTATTCCAGAATCGACTACTCTTTCTTTCACAAAAAGACTTACACACACTAAAATCAGCCTCTATTGAACCAATGACTCTTTCTAACCATCACCCGATCATGATGACCATACATCTTCCTGATGCCCCACCTACGTCCAAAACATGGAGATTAGATCCCTTTCTCCTTACGGAGACATCCGTTACCCTCCAAATTCGTGAATCTCTGACCAATTATTTTAATGAAAATATGTCCCCGGAAATGACACCTCTCATTCAATGGGAAGCACACAAATGTGTGATACGTGGGCTCCTTCTTTCAATCACTGCTTCTCGAAAACGCATAGCTCAGGCATCTTTTACTTCTATACTTCATAAAGTACGTAAACATGAATGCTCACATAAACGCTCCAAGGCTGTAAACTCTGCAACCAAACTCGATCAGGCACGCAAATAACTTAGAGACATAGTGGAAAAGAAAACCAAGTGTAATTTTATTTTATCTCAGAAACTCTTTTATGAACATGGAAATAAGAGCGGCAAATTTTTAGCCAGGGCCTTGCAATCTAAAAAAGCGGCTCACACCATTCATCAACTCCAAACAAGGTCACTTAAAACTTCTGCGGATATCGCAGCCGAATTTGAGAAATATTGTACTACCCTCTACAACTTACAGTTAGCCCCAAAACTGACAGGGGATACTAGACCACGTAAGGTCATTATCCAGACTTTTCTCTCCCAATATCTTCCTAAATCTCCCAATCACAAGCAAGAGAACTAGATGGAGCTTTGACACTGACAGAACAACAACAGGCTATCGCACAATTAAAACCAGGTAAAAGCCCAGGCCCAGACGGACTTATAACCACATATTACAAATCCTTCATAGACATCCTCGCACACCCATTCCTAAAGGCTTTCAATTCACTAGATACCCCAGGACAGTCCATGCACCATCTTTCTGAAGCCCACATCACGCTTATACCAAAAGAAAACAAGGACCAGACATCGCCAGCTAACTATCATCCAGTCTCCCTCCTGAACGTTGATCTAAAGACTTTCGCCAAAACACTAGCCAATCGTTTACTACACATCATAGACCCCATTATTTCCACTGACCAGGTGGGGTTTGTACCCGGTAGAGAGGCAAGAGACAATACGATCAGGGTGATAAATGTACATCATTGGTTGACACAGAAGAAACAATCTGGTTTCCTCCTATCTCTGGACGCTGAGAAGCCCTTCGACAGATTGGCATGGGACTACATGGAGGCTGTTCTGACTGGCCTTGGGCTTCCTCCACGTCTCTTGAATTTTATCATATCTTTATGTACAACACCAACAGCTAAAGTTAGAATCATTGGCCTCCTTTCAGACTCCTTCTCGATAAGCAATGGGACCAGACAGGGCTGTCCATTATCCCCCCTCCTATTCATTCTTACATTGGAACCTTTTCTTAACTGCATTAAACAGAATGACAACATCAAAGGAATTTTAATCAATGGCAGAATTCACAAAATAGCTGCCTTTGCCGACGACATTTTACTTTTCCTGACAGACCCACATATTACGCTACCTAACTTACTACACAATTTCAAATTATTCCAGTATTTGGCCAATTTTAAAATTTAACTTCAATAAATCCCAGGCCCTCAATGTTTCCCTAACCCAAGATACGATCAGACAAGCGAAAACAAATTTTCCTTTCGCATGGTAGTCCGAGGCCATCACATACTTGGGAATCCAAATGCTGACTCACCTTACGGAAAACTATGCCAAAAACTTTTTACCCATTTTACATAGCATCACCAAAGATCTACAGACATGGGACAAACCATTTTTCTCTTGGTTTGGCAGAGCAGCTATTCTTAAGATGAACGTGCTTCCCAGACTACTATACCTGATGCAAACGATTCCAATCAAACTGCCCAAGTCCTATAAAACATTATGTACCTCGTTTCTATGGTGTAATAAACGCCCCAGAATCGGTTTTGAACAACTTACCATGCCTAAGACGGGCGGAGGTATTGGACTGCCTGATATCACCCGCTACTACAGAGCCTGTCACATGGCAAGAATAGTAGATTGGTGTACGAACTGCAACCATAAGGCTTGGGTTAATTTGGAAGCTGCACTTTCGGGGACCCCGGTCACCACTTCCCCTTGGCTGAAAAATTCCCACATCCCTTCTGAGTTCAGGGAACACCACCTTATAGGCCCTACTCTATCGTGTTATCATCTAAGTAAGAAAACAGGTTTTTCTTCAACCCCTGGTCCACTCACTCCTTTCAAAATGAACCCAGACTTCCCCCCTGGTATGTCTCATGCCTTTCTCGCCGGATCTAGCCCCCCAGACAATTTGAATCTGCATCAACTCTTCAAAGATGGGACATTCTTACTCAGAGACCACCTTTTGAACAAATGGCTATCCCTAACCCTGACGCCGTGGATGTACAGACAGCTCCACCACTTTATTCATAGCTCCTCACACCAAAAAGACTATACTAGACCACTCACCGCATTTGAAAAGCTCTGCTCAACAGACTCTCCCCAGAGACATGTTCTATCTAAGCTCTACACATGCTTCAAAAACACCATTCTAGGAAAGCTTGCAAGGCCTGGAGCTCTGACTTACAACTCCAACTATCGCCAGAAGACTGGGATCACATTTACAAACATATACACAAAGGGTCCATATGTGTCTCCACACAAGAGAACAATTTTAAACTATATTCTAGATCGTACAGAGTTCCGTTCCTACTTCACAAATTTGACCTTAACATCTCAGATTCGTGTTGGAGATGTCACCAGGCGACGGGTACACTCTTGCATATCTGGTGGGGCTTCCCATTGCTGCAACCTTTCTGGAGGAAAATCCAACCCATAATCAGTAACTACGTACTCCCTAAACCTCTCCCCCGCACAATTCTTACTCCACCACTCCACACTTCCATTTAGGACGTACCGTAAATCACTCGCCATGCACATGGTAAACGCAGCAAAACAATGTATCCCAGTCCACTGGCGCTCAACACATGTTCCCACTATTCGAGAATGGTTTGCTAGGATCAACAAACTTGAGGAAATGGAGGAATTGATTTCTGTAGCAAAAGACCATCCCGAGAGATTCAGGAAGACATGGGCTTGTTGGAGTTATTTCAAAACCACCACTACCTATCGCCTATTATTGCAGGAACAGCCTACACCCCCTGATTAAATAATTGGACACAATGTTATCTCAAAAGACACCCTATCCACCAGTGATGCATTTAATGCACATTTAAATGGATTGAGACTCAACATCATAACCTACCTTTCAGGTTCTTGACCCACATTTTGCCCCATTAAATGATCTTGCACATATTAAATCCTAAGCTACATAGCTATCTTTCTGGCTCGTATAAAACGATGTGATTTATTTTATCTGCAGCTACCCATTCTAACATCCCCTATACTCCTTACCCATCCTTATCCCCCCCTCCCCCCCCCTTTTTTTTTTACCTCATATTCCTCCCTACTACCTCACTCTACATCTCCGCTTCTATCTATTCATCTCTCTGACTTTCCTTTATCTCACACCTTTTGTACGCTTTCATCATTCATATATCCCCAACAAAATAATTTAATCTCTCATACAGGTGTGACTAACTTCACGTGGATCACACGCTCCCGAAATGGGCACACAAATCATAACGCACACATCACCATGTGCTATTCTTTCCCAGCACTTCACATTCCCTCGACATAAGGGCTTACAAGTAGATAGATCAGTAATTACTATACCTATAACGATTTATCTATTACACTCTTTGTGTCTCCTGATTTGCTATACACCTTTGATATGAAGATATACCTCACTTCGATTTGTACTACAATTCAAACCCATAGCCCGTGTGCGAAACTGGATGCTGCATATTGTGTCTATGTTCGGACTGTAATCCATATTTTTATGTACATTGATGTGCCTTAACTTTCTCAATAAAAATTACTTTTGGGAAAAATAATGTATGTCGTTTTTGTCACACAGATAGAGCTTTCTTTCGGTGGTATTTGATCACCTGTGCACTTTTTATTTTTGGCGCTATAAACAAAAACATTTTTGAAGAATAAAAAAGTTTTTTTTGAAAAAAACAATATTTTCTCATTTCGGTCATAAAAAATATCCAAAAAAACTAAAATTTCTTCATAAATTTAGGCCAAAATGTATTCTGGTACATGTTCTTGGTTAAAAAAAATCCCAGTAAGTGTATATTTATTGCTTTGTGTGAAAGTTATAGCGTCTACAAACTATGGTATAGATAATGGAATTTACACAGCTTTTACTTTCTGACTGCTCATCACATTCCTTGAGATGCTAAAATACCAGGATAGTACAAACACCCTCAAATGACCCCTTTTTGGTAAGTAGACACCCTAAGCTATCTGCTGAGAGGCATATTGAGTCCATGGAAGATTAATTTTTTTCCACAAGTTTCTAGAAAATGACAAAAACAGTTTTTTTTTTTACACAAAGTTGTCATTTAAATTATTTATTTCTCGTACAAGCTATGGGTATATGTGGAATTACACCCCAAATATACATTCTGCTACTTCTGCCGAGTATGGGGATACCACGTGTGTGAGACTTTTTGGGAGCCTAGCCACATATAGGAGCCTGAAATCCAATCACCACTTTGAAAGCCTGAAGGTGTGTAACTTCCTCATTTCACTTCCTCAATACCTATCACAGTTTCGAAGGCCCAGACATGCCAGGATAGCACCAAATGACCCCTTTCTGGAAAGTAGACACCCCAAGGAATTTAAAAAAAGGCATGGTGAGTATTTTGCAGATCTCATTTTTTCTCACAAGGTTTTGAAATATAAAAAAAAAATATAAAAAATACGTTTTTGTTTTTTTTCTTTATTTTCCAAAAACTTGTGGCAACAAATTTCAACTTATAAGTATAGCCTGTTGTCCTCTCACAGGTCTTCTACATCTTGACCCCATATCTGGCACGCTTGCTGGGGAGAAATTGTTTCAATACAAGGCGGCCAGAAAAATTAATCAGGGACTCATCAACGCAGAATTTCTGCTGGGGAGTATAGACAAATGCAAATTTTTGGTTAAGGTGATTTGCGAGAGGCTGAATTTTGTGGAGCTGGTCAAATTCAGGGTTACCCCGAGGATGACCGAGTGTATTGTCGTTGAAATGCATAAAACACATTATACTCTTATATCTATGCCTGGCCATGGCAGCAGAGAACACGGCATATGATGAATCGGGTCTGTTGACCAATACAACTGCAATTCATTTTTTTTAGTAATGCCCATGTTGAGGGTTAGGCCCTCAAAAAATGTAAATTCGGAAACTGTAATGAGTTTCCATGCGACTGGTCTGGCAAGGTTTGAATTTGGGTTGGTGGCGATAAATTGTTGTGCATATAAATTGCTTTGATCCACAGTCAATGCATACAGATATTCCATAAAAAACAGCTCCAAAAATCAAGGGGAGTAGTTACATTTGCTATTTCCACCTGAATTCCGGGTTGGGCAGTGAATGGGGGGGGGGAGTACAGGCGCTGCAGAAATTGTGGGCTGTCAATCGTTATTTGCAAGCACATCCGGAAGGATACTAGGAGCTCTATGGGTGAATTCTTGGTGGTTGCGGGACAAAACTTGTGCTCGCCACCGCACCGGCTTGTACTGAACTTATGGGACTCGCCACGTCACCAAGTCATACTGCAGTGCTGGTATTATTATTATACAGGATTTATATAGCGCCAACAGTTTGCTCAGCGCTTTACAGTATAACGGGAGACAATACAGCAACAATACAGTTCAATACAAGAGGGTTAGGATGGCCCTGATCCTTGGAGCTTACAATCTAAGAGATATGTGAAAGACTAAGATGTACTAGACCGCTGGTGCTCGCCAGTTCACCAAAGGGTAGCGTGGCACTAGTACTGGCACTCTGTTGCATATGAGAGTCCTCAAAATTTACAGACGAGTGCTAAGAGAGATCAGGCCTGATTCTGCAAACACTGCGGTCTTGTGTGCAATGTATCAAGTGACAGTGACCTACTGACACTGCACTTGCTGGGGGAGAAGGGAGGGGGGGTAAGCGTAGGGGCTAAATGCAGGTGCTGATCCCGCTAACGCTGCGTTTTTGGGAACGCTATACTAATGTGAATGCTGGTATAGTGCTGATCTGTACAAAGATACTGATCCGTTCAGACATATACTAGCAATGGAAGTTTATTGTGCATGAGCGTGTTCCTGACAGTCAAGGGGTTAAATGTGATGACTGGTGTACTGAAGGGCATTCTTACACCATCTGGGAGGGGCGTGAAAACCACAGGAGCACAAATCATGTATACAGTGAGGAACAGAAGTATTTGAACACCCTGCGATTTTGCAAGTTCTCCCACTTAGAAGTCACGGAGGGGTCTGAAATTCACATTGTAGGTGCATTCCCACTCTGAGAGACAGAATTAAAAAAAAAAAAAAATTCAGGAAATCACATTGTATGATTTTTAAAGAATTTATTTGTCTTGCACTGCTGAACATAAGTATTTGAACACCTGAGAAAATCAGTGTTAATATTTGGTACAGAAGCCTTTGTTTACAATTACAGAGGTCAAACATTTCCTGTACTTCTTGACTAGGTTTGCACAGACTGCAAGAGGGATTTTGGCCCACTCCTCCACACAGATCTCCTCTAGATCTGTCAGGTTTCGGGGCTGTCGCTGAGCAACACGGTGCTGCCGCCGCCCCCCCCCCCCCCTTCCAAGGGACACTAAGTACAGGGCTGGGCAGGGGCTGCTGTCTCTTACCTGGCTCCGATCCCACGACGATCCGGTCCAGGAAGCGCGGCTGCTCCTTCATTCGGTTCGGCCACTGGATGTTCGCGTGGCTGCTCGGCTCCGCCTCCTCACCGGTGATTGGCCGCCAGAACTGTAGCTCAGGAAAGGCACACAGGCGGCCAATCACCGGCGAGGAGGCGGAGCCGAGCGGCCCCGCGGAAATCAAGTGAAGGAGCGACCGGTAAGTATGCCGTCCAGAGGTGCTGCTGCATACTGAAACAGGGGCCAGCAAGTGTCATTGGTAGGAATAGTGCCCCATCATTGGTGTCAATGATACCAATGATAGGGCACTATTCCTCCCACTGACACCAACGATGGGGCACTATTCCCCCCCCCCACTGACACCAACGATGGGGCACTATTCCTCCCCCCCCACTGACACCAACGATGGGGCACTTTTCCTCCCCCCCACTGACACCAATGATGGGATACTATTCCTCCCACTGACACCAATGTTGGGACACTATTCCTCCCACTGACACCAATGATGGGGCACTATTCCTCCCACTGACACCAATGATGGGGCACGATTCCTCCCACTGACACCAATGATGGGGCATGATTCCTGCCACTGATACCAATGATGGGGCACGATTCCTCCCACTGACACCAATGATGGGGCACTATTCCTCCCACTGACACCAATGATGGGGCACTATTCCTCCCACTGACACCAATGATGGGGCACTTTTTTTCCCACGAATTGAGCTTTCTTTCGGTGGTAGTTGATCGCCTGTGCGTTTTTTTATTTTTTGCGCTATAAAAAAAAGGCTGACAATTTTGAGAAAGAAAAACAATATTTTGGACTTTTTGCTATAAAACATGTCCAGTAAAAAAATACCAATGATGGGGCACTATTTCTCCCACTGACACCAATGATGGGGCACTATTTCTCCCACTGACACCAATGATGGGGCACTATTCCTCCCACTGACACCAATGATGGGACACTATTCCTCCCACTGACACCAATGATGGGGAACGATTCTTCCCACTGGTGTGCATTGGAAGAGGGGTAGTCTTATACAGCGAGTATAGCCTAAATACTACATTTTAACAGGAAAAGTAGGGGGTCGTCTTATACGTCCAGTCATCTTATACGCCGGAAAATACGGTGTGTATATATATGATTTGCGCACCCATGATGCCCTGTAGCAGTATTTCTGCTATAAGGCGGTCAGGAAGCGGTTACAGAAGCGGTTTGTGTTATGGCGCTGCGTTACTTTAACTGACAATTGCGCGGTAATGCAACACTGCACCCAAATTAAATTTACGTCCTTTTTTTTCCCACAAATTGAGCTTTCTTTCGGTGGTAGTTGATCGCCTGTGCGTTTTTTTATTTTTTGCGCTATAAAAAAAAAGGCTGACAATTTTGAGAAAGAAAAACAATATGTTGGACTTTTTGCTATAAAACATGTCCAGTAAAAAAATTTAAAAATCAAATTTTGTCATAAATTTTGGCCAAAATGTATTCTGCGACATGTGTTTGCTAAAAAAAAAATCCCAATACGTGTAAATTAATTAATGTATATGAAAGTTATAGCGTCTACAAATGGCGGGAAAGATACTGGCATTTTTTTTTTGCATAAGAATAATGGTGGCGATCAGTGACTTATGGTGGTGATCAGCGATTTATGAAAGTGATCAGCGACTTATTGCGGGACTGCGGCGGACATTTTGACACTGGGGAGGAACTGGTTTGGGGTCTCTGACATCCCCAGTGACACCAATACAGTGATCAGTGGAAAAAAAACCACTGACCCTGTACTAATGGCACTGGGGAGGAAGGGCTTAACATTTTTATTCAATCAAAGGGTTAACTGTGTGAGGGGAGTGTTCCCTAGTGTTTACTAGTGGGCGGGGTGTGTGTACTTCACAGGAACACACTGATCCAGAGAGCTAAACTCTGCTCTCAGGATCAGTGTGTTAGGAACTGACAGGGAGCAGAGCTGCATTGTAAACAGCAGCCGTGCCTCCTGTCAGTGATTGCCGGTAATTGCCGTTTTGCAAAATTACGTTTTAAAATGTGATTTTATGCAGGGGTGCCGTCCTGTGGACGGCAACCAGTTAATATAACAGTTGTGTGAAAAAAAAATTATTTACTTTCTAAATTTTCCAAAGAATTGTATGAAAAAAATCAGGTTCAAAAAACTCACCATGCATCTTATTAAATACCTTGGAATGTCTATTTTCCAAAAAGGGGTCACTTGGGGGGTATTTGTACTGTCCTGGCTTATTAGTGTCTCAAGAAATGAGATACGGTGAAGGAAGTTAGTATTTGATCCCCTGCTGATTTTGAATGTTTGCCCACTCACAAAGACATGATCAGTCTAAAAATGGAATGGTAGGTGTATTGTAACACTAAGAGACAGAATAGCAACTAAAATTTCAAAAGAAATGCATGTCTAATAAATTATGCACTAATTTACATGTTCATTTTTTTGAAATAAGTATTTGATCCCCTTCACAAAACATGACTTAGTACTTGGTGGCAAATCCAAATAGCTCGATTTTGGTCTCCTCTGACCACAAAACTTTCAACCAGTCCTCTGCATCATTCAGATGTTCAGTGGCAAACTTCAGACGGGCCTGGACATGTGCTTTCTTGAGCAGAGGGACCTTGCGGGCACTGCAGGATTTCAATCCTTGTCGACGTAGTGTGTTAATTTTTTTCTTGGTGACTGTGGTCCCAGCTGCCTGGAGATCATTGACAAGATCCTTACCTGTAGTTCTGGGATGATTCCTCACTGTTTTCATGATAATTGACACTCCACGAGGTAAGATCTTGCATAGTGCACCACACCTAGGGAGACTGATAGTAGTTTTGTGTTTCTTCCATTTGCGAATGATTGCACCAACTGGTGTCACCTTCTCACCAAGCTGCTTGGCGCTAGTTTGGTAGCCAAGTCCAGCATTGTGTAGGTCTACAATCTTGTCCCTTTATAGCCTAGTCCAGCCTTGTGTAGGTCTACAATCTTGTCCCTGACATCCTTGGACAGCTCTTTGGTCTTTGCCATGGTGGAGAGTTTGGAATCTGTTTGATTGCTCCTGTGGACAGGTGTGTTTTTATACAGGTAACAAAATGAGATTATCTGCACTCCCTTTAAGAGACTGCTTCTAATCTCAGCTTGTTACCTGTATGAAAGACACCTGGTAGCCAGAAATCCTGCTGAATGATAGGGGATCAAATACTTATTTCCCTCATGAGCATGCAAATCAGTGCATAATTTGTAAAACGTGCATTTCTTTTGATTTTTCCGTTGCTATTCTGTCTCCCAGTGTTACAATACACCTACCATTCAATTTTTAGACTGATCATTTCTTTGTGAGTGGGCAAACATTCAAAATCAGCAGAGGATCAAATACGTATTTCCTTCACTGTAGGCTTTCAGCACATCAGGTTTGATCAGGTGTGTTCTATTTTCAGTGATTGGTACCATAGTTTGTAGACTCTATAACTTCCACGCAGACCAAATAATACACACGGATTTGGATTATTTTTACCAAAGCAATGTAGCAGTATACATTTTGGCCCAAATTTATGAAGAAAAATTACTTATTTGCAAAGTTTTATAACAGAAACAAAGAAAAATGCGTTTGTTTTCCCCAAACGTTTTCGGTCTTTTTTTAATTTACAGCACAAAAATAACCCAGTGCTAATTACGGTAAATAACACAAAACGAAAGCTCTATTTGTGTGAAAAAAAAGGACAAAAATTTAATTTGGGTACAGTGTTGCATGACTGAGTAATTATCATTCAACGTGTGTAAGCGCTGAAAGCTGAAAATTGGTCTGTGCAGGAAGGGGGTAGAAGTGCCCAGTATTGAGGTGGTTAAGAATATGTAAACAGTTGTAAACATTTCTGCTGGAAGCCAGGTAAACATTTTCTGTTGGTGAACAGTAGCAGTTTCCATATTTCAAATATTTTATATATATATATACACACATTATATTTCATATAATTTTCTTTCAAGGTAAAACAACTTCGATTGGAGCGTGAACGAGAAAAAGCTATGAGAGAGCAGGAGCTGGAGATGTTGCAGCGAGAAAAAGAAGCAGAGCACTTTAAGACCTGGGAAGAACAAGAAGACAATTTCCATCTTCAACAAGCAAAGCTCAGGTCTGTTCCACAATAGTTATCTGTGAATTATATAGAGTCATGTTGAAATTAAGTGGCTTTTGTAGTGGCAGTTGCTAGATTCTGCATATTAATGCAGTTCAATTAATGGTGCACAGGGAAACTGCTAAATACAAAATAGAAATCCCATGTAAGGAAATGGTTTTATCTGCCAAATGATTTAAAGGAGCTCTTTTGGGTTAATAAAAAAACAAACATACTGTACTCCCCTCTATTCTGCAGCATTGCTGTGATGCTGCAGCTGTCCCCCTTCGGCTCTAAGCCTAAGATCTGAACAATCACATGACCGCTGATCTTTCAGTTCTTTTATCATTTTGGAGTGGAGGGACTAGTAGTCACCACCCTCCGTTCTGCCCATCGAATGATCACTGGAGCATTGGGCTGGAGAGGGCACGGCACAGCAGACTTCGAAGCAGAGACAGAGCCAGCTGTCAATCAGTCAGCTGGGTGGATTCCAACAATATGGTCAGGATCCTTCCAGAGCCTGGAGCTGCTCTGTGAGGTATGATTCTGTATCACACAAATAAGTGCACAAATAAGCACACTCCTGTAACGCACAAGAGAAGTATAGCCAAAAAGCTTTGGCCATACTTCTCTTTTAACCACTTTCCACCCGTAGGTCGTATATATACAGCCCCGGGTTAAAGTGGTTATACCAGGATGATGTTGCAGCTACACCATTATGGCTCAAAATTGATTTCGTCCAGAAATATTTAGACAGAATAAAGGGGAACAAAGCACCTGGACAAGATGGCATACACCGATGTGTCCTAAAAGAATTGAACGCTGTCATTTCAAAGCCATTGTTTCTAATTTATAGGGATTCTTTAATGACTGACATGGTACCACTTGACTGGAGCAAGACCAATGTGGTGCCTATATCTAAAAAGAATTATTATTATTAAACAGTTTTCATATAGCGCTAAAAAGTTTGCTCAGCGCTGTACATTATAGTGGGGGACAGAACATGAGACAATACAGTAACAAAACAAAGCACGAGGGATTTAAGGGCCCTGCTCTTTCGAGCTTACAACTTAGTAGGGAGGGGATAGTGGTACAGGAGGAAGTGGTTGTGGGGGATGGAGTGGTAGGTGGGAGTGGAGGAGATCGGCTGTTAGGTGAGGGTGGGGTAGGCTTCCCTGAAGAGATGGGTTTTCAGGGTGCGCTTAAAGGTGAGGAGGGTAGGTGACAGTCTGATGGATTAGGGTAGTGAGTTCCAGAGGATGGGGGAAGTCCTGCAGTCGGTTGTGGGAGGAGGAGACCAGGGAGCTAGAAAGTAGGAGGTCTTGTGAGGAGCGAAGATTATGGGTAGGGTGGCATTTGGGTATCAGGTCGGTGAGGTAGTTTGGGGCAGCATTATGAATAGCTTTGTATGTCTGTGTTAGTAGTTTGAATTTAATGCATTGTCCAATCGGGAGCCAGTGGAGGGAATGACAGAGGGGGGTGGCAGAAGCGGAGCGGTTGGTAAGGTGAATGAGTCTGGCCGCTGAGTTCAGGATAGACTGAAGTGGGGATAGTCTGCGATGAGGTAGGCTGGTGAGAAGGGAGTTGCAATAGTCCAGACGTGAGATAATAAGGGAGTGAACGAGTTGTTTAGTAGTGTCTGTGGTTAGGAACTAACGTATTTTGGAGATGTTGCGGAGGTGGAGCCTGCATGAGTTTTCCAACGATTGGACATGGGGTTGGAAGGACAGGTTTGAGTCTAGAGTGACACCTAGGACTTTGGCTTGTGGGGTGGGACTGATGGTGGCGTTGTTGGTCGTGATGGAGAGGGTGGAGGGGGGGCATGGGCTGGGGGGAAAATCAGGAGCTCAGTTTTGGAAAGGTTCAATTTGAGGAAATGGAGCGACATCCAGTCTGATATGTCGTTCAGTAGGTGGGTGATACGGGTGGAGTCTGAAGGGGTGAGGTGAGGGGGGGGAGAGGTAAATTTGCGTGTCGTCGGCGTAGAGGTGATAGTTGAAGCCGTTGGAGTGTATCAGTTTGCCGAGGGAGGAGGTGTAGATGGAGAAGAGAAGGGGCCCGAGGACCGAGCCTTAGGGGACCCTAACAGAGAGGGGGAGGTGGTAGCATTATAGGTAACGCTGAAGGAACGTTGGGAGAGATAGGAAGAGAGCCAGGAGAGAGCGGAGTCTCTGATGCCGAGGGAGTGTAGTTTGTTAAGGAGGAGGGGGTGGTCGACTGCGTCAAAGGCCACGGAAAGGTCAAGGAGTAAGAGGGCTGAGTAGTGGCCATTAGCTTTGGCGATTAGCAGGTCATTAGTGATTTTGAGTAGGGCGGTTTTGGTGGAGTGTAGGGGACGGAAGCTAGACTGTAGTGGATCGAGGAGGTTGTTGTCAGTGAGGTGGGCGCTTAGGAAAGTTATGGTGTCTACAAATGGCTGTATATACGTGATTTTTGCGCAGCCCTGCCACCCTGTAGCGGTTCTTCTAATATAGAGCGGTGGGCAAGCGGTTAATAAAGGAACGTGTAGTTGAGTTTTTGCTAGAAAAAATATTTTAAGCAATAAACAGCATGAATTCATGAAAGACAGAAGTTGTCAAACAAATCTGATTTCTTTTTCTGAGGAGGTAAGCATAAACCTAGACTAAGCAGTGACTGCGAATATAGTAAGTATGTTTGGATTTTGCAAAAGCATTTGAGACAGTTCCCCATACATGGCTAATGTGTAAGGTAAAGCCAACAGGCTAGGAAAAAACAGTTTATAAATGGATAGAAAGCTGGCTAAAAACTTGTATTTGGAGAGTAGTGCTTAATGATTCATACTCTGAAAGATTATTATTAGTGTACCCCAAGGTTCAATGTTGGGACCCTTACTTTTTAACATATTTATAAATGATATAGGGTCTGGAATTAAAAGTAACATTTCAGTCTTTGCAGATGACACCAAGCTAACTTACAAGCAGACCTCAATGCACTGTTTTACTGGGCAACTATGTGGCAAGTAAGGTTTAATGTTGAATAATGTAAGGTTATGCCCTTGGGGGCTAAAAATATGCACACAGATACATACTAGGAGGAGTACAACTGGGTAAATCAATGGTAGGGAAGGATCTGGGGGTTCTGTTAGATCATAGGTTTAATAGCAGCTCGCAGTGCCAAAAAGTTTCTAAAGCGAGCATTAAGAGGTATGGGAGAGAGAGAGAGAGAGAGAGATCATTTTACCCCTGTACAAATTGTTAGACCTCATCTAAAATATTCAAATCAGTTTTTGGCACCAGTTCACAAAAAGAATACTGGAGAAAGTGCAGAGAATGTCAACAAAGCTGATAAGAGGTGTTAAGGAGCTCAGTTATATGGAAAGTTTAGCTGAACTGAATTTATTCATATAGTGAACTTAGGGTAGATTTGTTCACTTTAAGGTCATCATAAAGAACAAAGAGGCACTCTTTGTCTGGAGGAAAAGAGATTTAACCTCCAAATATGAAAAGACTTCTTCACAGTAAACTGAAAATGTGGATTCAATTCTCTAAAGAGCTGTTTCTGGCCAGCTCAGTAGATTGTTTTCAAAAATGCCTGTATTATTTCCTAAATGCACAAAATATAACTAGATACTAATATTTATAGGTAAAGTTGATCCAGGGAAAATCTGTTTGCCTCTTTGGGAATCAGGAAGGATTTTCCTCCCACTGGAACAAATTGCATCATGCTTTATTGGGTTTTTTTTTTCTCTGTAGGTTGAACTGGATGGACTTTTTTTCAACCAGACTAACTATGTAACTTAAAAGAGAAGTATGGGTTACATTTTTTTTTTTTTGCATAATCTGAATCCTGGTGAGCTGCTACTATGAAAAACAATTTTCTGCCCTCTGAAATGTACATCCTTTCTTCTGAAATCAAAGAAAATACCCGTGGGAGGGGCAGAGGTCTCTTATGCAGCGTCATCCCGGCATTGAAGTCGGTATTCACCCCTCCTATTCTGACTGACATCGGCTACTGACAGTCTGCATGTTCCCCAGACATCAGCAGAGGTTCAGTTCTTCTCACACTCCCCCCTCCTCACCCCTCCCATCCAGGCTGTTGAGTTTCTTCACACACATGCAGGTTTTGTCCCCCTACTCCCCCCTCCCATCAAGGTCGTTCTGAGTCCAAGTTCTGCTTACAGACATGCAGCTGGTTTCTCCCTCCTCCTTCTTTCCCCCTCCCATCCAGGCTGAGCTCTTACTGCCAAACTTTATCAGTTCTTTCTCTGCAGAGTAAAGCAAAGAAGAAGCTGAAGAACATTTATTCATTCTTTTCTTGTACAATACAGTCTCCTGGAGTTGCAAATCCCTCAGAATACTGTTATGTACCTCTGTTTCTTGCTGGCAGTGTGAACTCATGGAAACGGAGGCACGTGACAGGCAAGCACAATCCAGCTAGTCTCTGTGAGGAAAGCGCGGTCACAGCTGAGAGCTGAAGGAGGAGAGGATGAGGGGGGTGGTTCACTTCAGATGTAACCACCCACTCCAAACTTTCAAACCTGAAGAGGACCATTACTCAGCCCTAACCAGGGCTTGGATACAGCCAAAATGGAGCAACATAGGAAAGAAAGAAAAGCTGTTCTGCGGTAAGGGTAGTTAATGCTATCTATTTGTACTATCCCATACTTCTCCTTTAAGGCCCCTGCTATCACAAGGGGTGTTCAGTAAAGCTAAAAAGTAAAAAAAAAAATAAAGGTACAGTGAAAAAAAAGTAATCAAAATAAATAAAGAGAAAATGTTAATCACTTGCCCTCCTAAGGATTTAGCCACTTTCCTGACTAGGCCATTTTTTGCATTACGGCGCTACGTTACTTTAACTGACAGTTGCGCGGTCATGCAACGCTGCACCCAAATTAAGTTTATGTCCCTTTCTTCCCATGAATTGAGCTTTCTTTTGTTGGTATTTGATTGCCTGTGTGGTTTTTATATTTTGTGCTACAGAAAAAAAAAAAGACTGACAATTTTGAGGAAAAAAACGATATTTTTGACTTTTTGCTATTAAACGTGTTCAGTAAAAAAAAAAAATCAAATTTCGTCATAAATTTAGGCCAAAATGTATTCTGCTACATGTCGTTGCTAAAAAAAAAAAATCCCAATAAGTGTAAATTAATTGGTTTACGTGAACGTTATAGGGTTTACAAATGGCGGTATAGATACTGGAATTTTTTTTTTACTAATAATGGTGACGCTCAGTGACTTATAGCGGGACTGCGGCGGGCATTCTGACACTGGCGGGAACTTACTTGGTATCACTGACATCTCCAGTGACACCAATACAGCGATTAGTGCTAAAACAAAATAACTGACACTGTACTAATATCACTGGGCAGGAAGGGATTAACATGAGGGGCGATCAAAGGGTTAACTATGCGCAGGAAGTGTTTTACAAGGGGGTGGTGTGTTGGTGCTTCACTGTAAGCACACTGCTCTAGATGGCTGTGGGTTTTAAGTAATTTTCTAGAAAAAAAAAATTCAGATTTTTACATGTATGAGAGAAATGTCAGAGGGGGTCAGGGGTTAAGTGGTTAATATTCCATTTAGCTAGTCTTTTCAAGGCACCCTACAAGAAGTATGATAACCTAATTCTTTTTAATGTGGTTAAAGCCCACACACCATATTTGGAGGTCAAATTGCACTGCACATCACTCCTAAAACACCATACCAGCAGTGAAGTTTGGAGGTGGGAATATCATGCTGTGGGGCTGTTTTTCAGCATACGGTACTGCCACATTTCATGTTATTGGAGGAAGGATGAATGGAAAAATGTACCAAGACATTCTTGATCTGGGACTAAACCCACTTGGTGTAATGATTAATAAATGATACCAGTCTATGTGCCATGATTTTTCTTATAATTTTGAGATCAATATTTAGTAAAGAAATAGGCCTGTAATTACTAACTTCTCCCAGATCTTTCTTGGGTTTGGGGATTACTGTAATGAATGCAGAGTTCAGGGCAGCTTCCAATGAGCCACCATCCCTAAGGGCGTTGAACAAACAGGCCATACTTTGGGCCAAATGTTTTGTAGTAAATGACCGAACGTCCATCTCTGGATGAGCATTTTTGAGTAAAAAAGCGAGTTTTGGATAACAACCTCGCCGCTAACATCGGCCCTATCTTGTCATGTTGTTGATAAAAGCATGCTCCACTCCAACATAATGCCTTTTCCGCGTCTGTGGTTAGGGCAAGATTCAAGACTAATCTAGCTGAATCTAGTTTGACTAGGGATTCATGTATAGGGCTACGTTTATGTTGCAAGCTGATACATTTAAATCCCCTTTCTAGTCTGACCAGGTCCACCTTATGTTCTTCTTTAATTTGGGTGGCCAATTTTATCAACCTTCCCCTAATGACAGCTTTGTGGTCTGCCCATACAGTTTCTGGGGAGGTCCTCTCAATATCATTTAAAATAAAATATTCCTGTAATGCCATTTCAATCTCCACCTTCCTTACTGGGTCGCTAAGCAAAGATTCATTGAGGCGCCACTGGAGTGGACTCCAGGAACCCGAGACTCATGCCACCAGCACGATGGAGTGGTCCGACCAAGCCATACCTCTGATGAATGCTTTTGAGATCAAGGAGAACTTAGTAGCCTGAATAAAAACATAATCAATCCTAGGATAGGTCTTGTGTGGACAGGAAAAATTATCCCTGGAATTGGAGTGCAATTCCTGGCAAATATCGATTAGGCTCTGAGAATGTAGTAATTTGGCAATATGCAGGCTTTGTTTGGGGGTCTTTTTAGGCAGGGAATCAACAGTTGAGACTTGTCTAAGCTTTGATCAAAAGTGATGTTGAAGTCACTTCTATAAACAGCTGTCCCTTCAAAATGGGTAGATAAGGCCTGTAGGATTGAGGTAAAGAATTGGGCTTGACCCTGATTTAGGGCTTAGTAAGATATAAAAGTGAAAAGTGTTTAATTGATGGTGCCTTTAAGGAGTAAGTAGCCACCCTCTGGGTCTTTCGTTTCTAATATTGGGGAGAAAGAGACCTTTTTAGAAAATAGAATGGCTACTCTTCTAGTTTTACTTTCTGCATTGGCCAAATACATTCACCGGCCAATCACGTGGCATCAACTCAGTGCATTTAGGCTTCTAGCGTGGTGAAAATTACTTGCTGAAGTTCAAACTGAGCCTCAGAATGGGAAAGAAAGGGAATTTAAGTGATTTTGAACATGGCATGGTTTCAGGTGCCAGATGGGCTGATTGGAGTATTTAAAAAACTGCTGATCTACTGGGAATTTCACACAATCATCTGTAGGGTTTACAGAGAATAGTCAGGTTTCTGTGATGTAATTTCAGAACTTTTTCCACCTTTAATGTAGCCTATTGACTGTACAACTCAGTTGTACAAACAAATATTTTAGGTGGAGGGAAGTAAAAATAAAAAACTAAAATAATATAGTTGCATAAGTGTGCACACCCTTAAACTAATACTTTGCTGAAGCACCTATTTATTTTATTACAGCACTCATTCTTTTTGGGTATGAGTCTATCAGCATGGCAAGTCTTGCCTTGGCAATATTTGTCCACTCTTTCTTGCAAAAACACTCCAGATCTGTCAGATTGCGTGGGCATCTCCTGTGCACAGCCCTCTTCAGATCATCCCACAGATTTTCAATTGGATTCAGGTCTGGGCCATTCCAAAACTTTAATCTTCTGGTGAAGCCATTCCTTTTTTGATTTGGATGTATGCTTTGGGTCGTTTTCATGCTGAAAGATGAAGTTCCTCTTCATGTTCCGCTTTCTAGCAGAAGCCTAAAGGTTTTGTGCCAATATTGACTGTTTTTTGTAACTGTTCATAATTCCCTCTACCTTGACTAAGCCCCTGTTCCAGCTGAAAAAAACAGCCCAAAAGCATGATGCCCAAAAGTTCAACCTTGGTTTCATTAGATCTTAACACATTTTCCCACATGCTTTTGGGAGACTTCAGATGTGTTTTTTGCAAAATTTAGCAGGATTTGGATGTTTTTCTTCATAAGAAAGGGCTTCCGTCTTGCCACTCTGCCTCATAACCCAGACATATGAAGAACACGGGAGATTGTTGTCATGTACCACACAGCCAGTACTTGCCAGATATTCCTGCAACTCATTTATTGTTGCTGTAGGCCTCTTGGCAGCCTCCCAGACCAGTGTTATTTTCTTCTTTTCATCAATTTTGGAGGGACGTCCAGTTCTTGGTAATGTCAGTGTTGCGCCATATTTTCTCTACTTGATGATGATTGTCTTCACTGTGTTCCATGGTTTATCTAATGCCTTGGAAATTCTTTTGTACCCTTCTCCTGACTGATACCTTTTAACAATGAGATCCCTCTGATGCTTTGGAAGCTCTCTACGGACCATGGCTTTTGCTGTAGGATGCGGCTAAGAAAACTACTAGAACAGTTGAACTTTATTTGGGGTTCATCAGAGGCACTTTTAATGACGGCAGGTGTGTACTGACTCCTATTTAACATGATTTTGAATGTGATTGCTTAATTCTGAACACAGCTACATCCCCAGTTATATGAAGTTGAGCACACTTATGCAAACGCTTTATTTTAGTTTTTTGTGTTTACTCCCCCCCCCCCCCCCCAAAAAAAAATATTTCAGGTCACATTAAAGGGGGAAAAAGTTCTGAAATTATTTATCTTTGTCTCATTTTTTTACATCACAGAAACTGGACATTTTAACTGGGGTGTGTAGACTTTACTTTAAAGAACTTACTATTGCAAGTATTATGTTTGGGATTGAGGTCAGAGAATCCCATCACTCTCCCATCTGTCATAAAATGCGTCAGCCTGACTACTCCATGGACTGCCGACAGCTTCAGATCTGGGATACATACTACACAGGTGTGAGAGGGAGGGATTACCCCACAGGGACAGGTATATGCGGTGAGAATATCAGAGGATAACAAAATATTTTGCCCTGGCATTATGCCATGCTAAAAGGGTTATCCTCACAAATGCCTTTTTTTGATTTGATCTTTTTAAACATACCCTTTCACCAGACCATTCAATAACATTCCTCCGATAACAATTTATGTGCACTTAACATATTTTATTCATGTTCTGTACCTACAGTGAACAATCCTACAAGAACTATTATTACATTATATTGCATATGGATACTATAATGTGGGGGAAGCTAATAAGTACAGTAAAAAAAAAAAAATTGAAAAAAAACTTAGACATGGCCTGGTAAAAAAATTTTACAAAAACCTTTCCTGTGTAGACGTTCAAAAGCCCTGAGACTACTGCCATCTTGTTGTAAATAGATCCAGCAGACTCAGAGACTTAAGTGACATACTATAGTATTTTCCTTCACTGATACATGAGAGGGTATGTAGGAAAACAAGGGGAGAGGAGTGTGTTCCTTCAATTTATTTTTTAAGTTGGAGTCGGGGTCTCTTTAAGTGTGACTATTAGATTATTTTACAACTCTTAAAGTCAATGGTATACTGTCTGGAGAATTTTAATGCCTTGATTACCTAATTATGTATCCCAATAATTTTTTTTATTCCCAGTCTGGCAATTTAATGAATGGATTTTGAAAGGTTTTTTTTCCCTCCCACTAAAAAATACCATAGATCCAAAATACGCATTCGGGATGGTCGTGCCAAGCCTATTGATCTTCTGGCGAAGTACATAAGTGCAGAAGATGATGATTTAGCTGTTGAAATGCATGAGCCATACACTTTCCTGACTGGTCTTACTGTGTCTGATCTTGAAGACTTACTGGAAGATATCCGAGTAAGTACTTGGTAAGATGTTTATTTCTTTATCATACATGACAGGACACGGAGCAGGCTATATTCATGACAATGTGGGTTATGTAGGGAATGCTGCTTCCATAACAGAGGGTGGAAAGAAACATGAGAAGATCCCCTTTACCTGATACTCCTGTTCTAGAGCAGGAGTGCGTGGAGCCTTAGAAAGAGTAGGCTGTTAAAGAGTTTGAAGAGGGTCAGGCAGAAGTTTCTGCTTCTGAGGATTCAGTGCCTAAAGAGGGACAGACAATGTCTGCTTTGCAGTCACAAAGATTGTTGGTTTTGTCCCTTACTGGAATGGTCTGCTCCAGGTAAAAGTTACCTCCATACCTCAGTACATATTCCTCTCTGGGTTTGCTGTGGCAGATGCAGGGTTGCCAAGCCTTTCCATTACACCTGCTTCTGGAACAGGTGCATTATGCAGACTGGGATGACTCAGATTGGGTGTGTGTTCCACCATAAAGATTTTCCCTCCTATATCTTATGGAGGAGAGGTTCGTTTAAAAAATGGGGCATGCTGTTGACAGATGCAGCTGTTTCTTCCCTGATTAACACTTGACTTTTCCAATGGACAATGTTCAGGTGGTTGAGGATCCGGCTGATAAAAAATCTGATTAAAAAGTTCTTGGGACCAGTACTCCCTAATCTATGCTTTCCCCCCGATTCACATTCGCAGAATGTGTGAGGAGGTGACATCAGTAATCCAGTGACGAAATGCGTCGGTAGGAGTGTACGGATGACGTCACGTTTCCATTCATTGGGTCAGCGGTTGTAGTATTTGTGAAACTGCTCCAGAAATGGCATTTTAGCAGGAAATTGCATTTATAGAGAAGGGCCCTTGCTTTACCTTGCATTTCATTCCATATGGTGATGGTTTTCCGAGCTCATACAGGACTCTGCTATTCAGATGATACTGCCATCTTGTGCTTAATCGATATATTGCCGGATGTTCATCATAGGTGGTGCAGATATGCACCTCCAGAACGTAAGTGCATTTCCTATGTTTTATTGCTAAATACAGTTGCAAGAAAAAGTATGTGAACCCCTTGGGATTACGTGGAGTTTTGCATGAATTGGGCATAAAATGTGCTCTGAACGTCATCTAAGTCACAACAATAGAAGAACACAGTCTGCTGAACATAATTCTACACAAACATTAGATGTTGCCATGGTTTAATTGCACATAACATGTAAACATTCACAGTGCAGGGAGGAAAAAGTATGTGAGGCCCTAGCTTAATGACTTCTCCCAGAGCTAATTGGAGCCAGGAGTGAGCCAACCTTGACTCCAATCAGTGTGATGATATTGGATGTGTTGCTGACAGCTGTCCTGCCCTTAAAAAACACACACCTGTTTTGGGTTTACTGGTTTCAAGAAGCACTGTCTGATATGAACCATGCCTCGCAGAAAAGAGCTCTCAGAAGACCTACGATCAAGAATTGTTGACTTGCATGAAGCTGGAAAGGGTTACAAAAGTATCTCCAAAAGCCTTGATGTTCATGTGTCTATGGTAAGACAGACTGTATACAAATGGAGAAAGTTTAGCACTGTTGCTACTCTCCCTAGGCGTGGTCGTCCTGTAAAAATGACTGCAAGAGCACAGCGCAGAATGCTGCATGAGTTAAGAAGAATCCCAGAGTGTCAGCTAAAGACCTACAGAAATCTCTGGCACATGCTAACATTTTTGTTGACACATCTACAATAAGGAAAACATTAAACAAGAATGGAGTACATGGGAGGACACCACGGAGGAAGCCATTGCTGTCCAAAAAGAATATTGCAGCACGTTTGAAGTTTGCAAAAGAGCACCTGGATGTCCCACAGCACTACTGAGTCCAATTGGGACCAAAAGTGCAGTCAGACTGTAACATTGTACAATGTGAGGTCACACTGCGTGAGGTGAGCAGATATATGGTGGAGGATGTTTTCGCGCTGGAATTTGAGACAGCTGCACATATTTTCGTTATCCACAAGAGGATTTACAGAAGCACAGTATTTTGATTGGACATGAGTTTATAATTTACTTTTTTGGTTGATTCAAAATTATTATTCTTTGTTTTGGTTTGGGTGATTCTTGGTTTTTGTATTTAATTTCTTATTTTTCAAATTTTTTGATTCACAGGTATTGTGCAATTTTTTTGATGTAGTGCAGCATTTTTTCTTCACCTTTATTCTTGGTGGCCCCAGCCTAGCCCAGAAGGACTTGGTACACCAACATAGTGAATCTGGCCTTGGACACTTCTGGTCCGACCAGATCTACTGTCTCAGGGACCAACGTTGCACCCTGCTTTTACGATCGCAAAGTTTGACCTCTTGGCTATTGATCTTGAAGGATCGGGTGAGTCTCTGGACTGATTATCTCCACATTGTTGAGCACCATGGAACATTTACTATAGGATCTGCACCAACAGGACCAATAAATGAGAAACAATTGCAATTGTTGTTGGCACCATATTTACTCACTCAGCAGATGCCCTTTTGCTGAAGGTTAAAAGAGCCCAACACTCCCCTTTCCTGACAAGCACCCAATCGGTTCTCATTACACTGCAAGGTCTCCCCCCCCCCCCCCTGCTAGTTTCCGGGTGCAGTGCTGGAGAAGCTAGGGAAGTGAGTAGGAGATAAACAGCGCAATTTTAAAAACATTAGAAATTTAAGTTTCCATAAATCCCCTTTCCTTTTTCACAGCCCCAGACATTCCTAAAACCACCCACGATTTAAATACGGTTTTGGTTAAAATGTAATTTTTTTTCATCAGGAAGAGTAAATTGTCACGAGGGACAAGTAGATTGGGACCCCGATTTAGTCACCTGGATAAGTAGTTTTTTAAAAAAAAATGTCCACGCCCCTGGTCCCAGATGGTCATGATTATAACCTGTCCCATGATTTACGAAAATTGGATTTTTTTTTATACTTCCTTACATGTAATTTCCATTTCTTGTAGTACATTACAGGACACAAATGTCCATCCCCTCCTTCTGGAAGTTCATTGCTTGGTACATAACTGGTGTGCTTTCTGTGTGGTAAGGGTTATATAGGGGAAGACTTCCCACCTGTGTTTTAGTCAGCCAGTGTCCATTCACCTATAGGTGGTGCATAACCTAGCTGGTCATGATTATAGCCTGCTCTGTCTCCCATGATGTATTCCAAGAAATGGATTTTTGAAAAGGTATGTATAGTGATCAATAAAAACTGCTCCTGTGTTATTTTTTTTAACCATTGTTTTCCAGATCTACATGGAGTTGGAGCAAGGAAAAAATGTGGATTTTTGGAAAGATATGACAATTATCACAGAGGATGAAATTTCTAAACTACGAAAGCTGGAATCTTTTGGGAAAGGCCCCGGTGAGTTGCAAAAATATTGTTATGTATTATATTCCACAGTTGGGTCTCTATGTGTATAGAACTTTTTTGTTTTGTTTGTATTTTTATTTTTTCTTTGGGTCATTGTCCTGTTGCATCACCCATCCTCTGCGGAGCTTCAGTTGGCGGACAGATGGTCGTACGTTTTCCTGCAAAATGTCTTGATAAACTCTGGAATTAATTTTCCCATCAATGACAAGAATCCGTCCAGGCCCTGAGGCAGCAAAGCAGCCCCAAACCATGATGCTCCCTTTGCCATGTTTTACTGTGGGGATGAGGTTTTGATGTTGGTGTGTTGTGCCTTTTTTTCTCCACACATAGTGTTGTGTGTTCTTCCCAAACAACTCAATCTTGGTTTCATCTGTCCACAGTATATTTTGCCAGTAGTGCTGTGGAACATCCAGGTGCTCTTTTGCAAACTTCAAACGTGCTGGAATATTCTTGTTGGACAGCAATGGCTTTCTCCGTGGTGTCCTTCCATGTACTTCATTCTTGTTTAATGTTTTCCTTATTGTAGATGTGTCAACAAAAATGTTAGCATGTGCCAGAGATTTCTGTAGGTCTTTAGCTGACACTCTGGGATTCTTCTTAACTCATGCAGCATTCTGCACTGTGCTGTTGCAGTCATTTTTACAGGACGACCACGTCTAGGGAGAGTAGCAACAGTGCTAACCTTTCTCCATTTGTAGACAGTCTGTCTTACCGTGGACACATGAACATCAAGGCTTTTGGAGATACTTTTGTAACCCTTTCCAGCTTCATGCAAGTCAACAATTCTTGATCGTAGGTCTTCTGAGAGCTCTTTTCTGCGAGGCATGGTTCACATCAGACAGTGCTTCTTGAAACCAGTAAACCCAAAACAGGTGTGTGTTTTTTAAGGGCAGGACAGCTGTCAGCAACACATCCAATATCATCACACTGATTGGAGTCAAGGTTGGCTCACTCCTGGCTCCAATTAGCTCTGGGAGAAGTCATTAAGCTAGGGCCTCACATACTTTTTCCTCCCTGCACTGTGAATGTTTACATGTTATGTGCAATTAAACCATGGCAACATCTGTTTGTGTTGTATTATGTTCAGCAGACTGTGTTCTTCTATTGTTGTGACTTTGATGACGTTCAGAGCACATTTTATGCCCAAGTCTTGCAAAACTCCACGTAATCCCAAGGGGTTCACATACTTTTTCTTGCAACTGTATATGTATGTGTGTATATATATATATATATATATATATATATATATATATATATATATATATATACACATACATACATACATACATACAGTGAAGGAAATAAGTATTTGATCCCTTGCTGATTTTGCATGTTTGCACACTCACAAAGAAATAATCAGTCTAAAAATCAAATGGTAGGTGTATTGTAACACTGAGAGACAGAATAGCAACAAAAAAATCTAAAGAAATGCATGTCTAACAAATTATGCACTGATTTGCATGTTCATGAGGGAAATAAGTATTTGATCCAATACCATTCAGCAGGATTTCTGGCTACCAGGTGTCTTTCATACAGGTAACAAGCTGCGATTAGAAGCAGTCTCTTAAAGGGAGTGCTGCTAATGTAATTTTGTTACCTGTATAAAAGACACCTGTCCACAGGAGCAATCAAACAATCAGATTCCAAACTCTCCACCATGGCAAAGACCAAAGAGCTGTCCAAGGATGTCAGGGATAAGATTGTAGACCTACTGTTATGATCCGCCGGTGGTGCCTCAGGCTGCCAACTGGCGGACCTACTCAGAGCGTGGGGTCTAAGCCCGGGCTGTGCTTTCACCAGGGCCCCTGATGGTGGGGATGGACTTAAAACAGTCCCGGGCCAGGTCACGACCTCCGAGCAGGCCCCCCAGTGGCCGAGGAGACCTTTGGGGACAGGTACCGGGAGAGCCAGATGTGAAGTGGCTAACGGCCCTAGCAGGGTAACAACTGATCGTGAGCCCGTGAGGGTAAGCGGGGTACAGAATCGGTAGGCCAAGAGTAGTCGGGTCACACGCAGGGTCAGCAGGGGGTATCAATCCGTAGAATGGTCAGGGCAATCCGGGTCAAACGCAGGAGCAGGCAGAATAGTCAGGGTCAATCCAGGTCAAAACGCAGGGGCAGGCAGAATAGTCAGGGTCAATCCGGGTCAATCACAGGGGCAGGCAGCGTAGTCAGGGTCAATCAGGGTCTCAGGCAGGTACAGGAACTTCAGGATCACAGGAAGACCTTGCGGCAACTTGTGACAGTGCAGGGCATCTTTAAATAGTGCGCCCTGCACTGTCATTGGCCGGCTAGGACGCGCCCCCGGCTGTCATTGGACGCCTGAGGCGCGCCCGCGGCTCCTACTGCGCATGCGCGGCGTCCTGTCAGCCGCGGCTCGCCGGGCCCTGGTGCCTGTGTCCCGGCGCGATCTGCCGCCACCGCGCATGCGCGAGGGACGGAGCCGCGATCGCGGCTCCATGGGCCGTGATCCCTGACATTGCCCCCCCCCAATGGGCACCCTCCGGGAGCCCCACTGATCTCTCCACCGCGGGTGAGCACGAAAAAACTCCCGGATGAGCCTGGGCGCGTGAACGTTCCGGGCGGGTTCCCATGAGTTCTCCTCAGGACCATACCCCTTCCATTTTATCAGGAACTGCGTCTGGCCTCCCCTCCTTCGGCAACTGAGGACAGTCTCCACTTCATATTCCTCCTGGTCACCTATGGTGACTGCCTCGGGAGGTCTAGATTCACGGTCCGGGAAGGGATCCGGTCTAGATGGCTTCAGGAGGGACACATGGAACACAGGATGTATCCTGAGTGTCTGCGGAAGCTCGAGCTCGTAGGCCACCCTGTTGATGACTCGTTTTACAGGAAACGGGCCAATGTACTTGGGTCCCAGCTTCCTTGAAGGGCACAGCATCTTCAAATTGGTTGTTGCTAGCCAAACCCGATCTCCTGGTCGAAGCAGTAATTCTCCTCTTCTCTTACCGTCGAATGCTCGTTTACTGTCCTCTTGGGCTTTAGCGATGGCTTCCTGAATTGTCTTGTTATTGACTGAAAGGAATTCCAAGATGTCTTGAGATGCCGGTACCGGATTCTCAGGCATAAGGTCAGGGAGGAATGTGGGATGATACCCGTAATTGGCATAGAACGGGGATTGACCCGTAGCTGAATGACTCGAGTTATTGTACGAGAATTCCGCGGAAGGCAGCAACGACAGCCAGTCATCCTGGAGGTAAGACGTGTAGCACCGCAAGTATTGTTCCATCGTCTGGTTGGTCCTCTCAGTTTGGCCGTTGGTCTGTGGATGGTAGGCGGATGAAAGCGATAGCTTGATTCCCAGCGATTTACATAAGGCTTTCCAGAATCTGGAGGTGAATTGGACCCCCCGATCGGACACTATATCTTCGGGAACCCCATGAAGCCTCACCACTTCCTTGATGAAGATCCGTGCCGTTTCTGGTGCTGATGGGGTCTTCTCCAAGGGCACGAAATGTGCCATCTTTGAAAAGCGGTCGACGACCACCATTATTGCAGTGTAGCCCTGGGATGGTGGAAGTTCGACCACGAAATCCATGGCTATCATCTGCCAGGACCGCTTGGGTATGGGCAATGGACGTAACAGTCCCCATGCCCTAGTTCTGGAGGGCTTGTTCCTTTGACAGGTGGGACAAGTTCGGACGTAATGCTCACAATCCTTGATCATGTCTGGCCACCAGAACGAGCGCCGTAATAGATCCAGAGTTTTCGTTACCCCGAAGTGGCCCGCCATGGGATGGTCGTGGCAGTGCCCCAGGACCAAGGTTCGCACTTCTTCTGGGACCATGATCCGGTTTTCCTTCCAAAACAGCCCCCCCTGGCTCTGGAGGGGTGACCCAGACGGAACTGGTAATCCTACGGAAGCATCGAGAAGCCGGGAGCGAAGTTCCGTTTGTAGAGCGAGGAAACTCCCAGAAGGCAAGATGGTGTCCGGCAGCACAGCGTCGTCGGGGTCCTCGAACATGCGGGACAGAGCGTCTGGTTTAGTGTTCTTAGACCCGGGTCGGTACGTTATATGGAATGAGAATCGAGAAAAGAAAAGGGCCCATCTTGCTTGGCGAGGTCTCAGTCGTTTCGCCGTTCTTAAATATTCAAGGTTTTTGTGATCTGTGAATATTAGAATTGGGTGCGTGGCTCTCTCCAATAAATACCTCCATTCTTCAAGAGCAGTCTTTATGGCCAGAAGCTCCCGATCTCCAATGTCATAGTTACGTTCCGCTGGTGTCAACTTCCTGGAGAAGAACGCCACGGGCTGCAGTAGTTCCTTGGTACCATTCCTTTGGGATAACACCGCTCCTACCGCATTTTCGGAGGCGTCCACTTCCAAAACATATGGGAGGGAAGAATCTGGATGGCAGAGAATGGGAGCAGAGGTGAACAATTCTTTGAGTCTTTCAAATGCCGTCTGCGCTTCGGGAGTCCACTTAAAGCGGACCCCTAGTTTCGTCAGTTGTGTGATTGGGGAGACCAGACCGGAGAAGTTCCTAATAAACTTCCTGTAAAAGTTAGAGAACCCAATGAAGCGCTGTACCCCTTTTTTGTCGGCGGGTATTGGCCAATCCAAGATCGCCGTGACCTTCTGGGGATCCATCGCGACCCCCGCGGAAGAGAGAACCAGTCCCAAGAACGTTATCTCGTGCTGTTCAAAACAGCATTTTTCTGCCTTCGCGTATAGCCCGTGTAGACGCAACCGTTCTAGTACCCGTATTACGTGACCCCGATGAACCTCCCGTGAGGGGGAAAAAATTAGGATGTCATCCAAGTAGACCACCACGAAAATGTCGAGAAAATCACGAAAAACATCGTTGATAAAGTGCTGAAAGGTCGCCGGAGCATTACAGAGCCCGAACGGCATCACCAAATATTCATAGTGGCCGAATCTCGTACGGAATGCCGTCTTCCACTCATCCCCTTCCCTGATACGGACTAGGTTATAGGCCCCCCGCAGGTCTAATTTAGTAAATATCGTTGCGGATCTCAATCTCTGGAGGAGCTCGGGGACTAGGGGCAAAGGATAACGATTTTTTACTGTTATTTTGTTCAGGTCACGGTAGTCAATGCAAGGCCGTAACGATTTGTCTTTCTTCTCTACGAAGAATAATCCGGCCCCGGCTGGGGATGTGGATGGACGAATAAATCCCTTCCGTAGGTTTTCGTCAATATAATCCCTCAGCACACCCGATTCTGTTTCGGACAAGGGGAAGATACGGCCGAATGAGATTTCAGATCCGGGTAGGAGGTCTATGGGGCAGTCGTAGGAACGGTGCGGAGGGAGAACATCTGCTCCTCGCTTACTAAAGACGTCTAAAAAGTCGTGGTAGGCCGGAGGAATAACCTGGGATAGATTGGTGTCGCCATCCAAGCACAGGAGGAACAGGGGCACCATGGGTCCTGTGACGTGGCAGTGACTCAAACAATAAGGGGAGCGAAATTGAATTGTCCCCCTTTCCCAGTCAATCTGGGGGTTATGGGCCCTCAGCCAAGGGAGCCCCAGAATGACTGGAAAAAGGGGGGACGCGATGGCATCCAGGCGGAGGAACTCCTGGTGATGGTCTGCCATTGTGGTGAAAATGGGTGGTGTCTCCTGGTCCACCACCCCTGATTTTATACGGGACCCATCTGCCAAGAAGATGTTGAACCCCCTTTCTTTGGTCTGGAGTGGGATCTTTTGCCGGTGGGCAAAGGTCAGGTCGATGAAGCAACTACAGGCTCCTGAGTCAACGATTGCGGTCACCGACAATGTTCCTCCGGGGAGCTGCAAAGACACAGGAATGGCCAGGTAACTCGACTGATCATCCCTTCCTGCCGGTAAAGTAAGAGAAACGGGCGTGGACTTACTCATTTTAGCAGGACACGAGCGCACCTGATGACCAGCTTCCCCGCAGTACAGACATAGGTTCCGTGATAGTCTCCTCTGACGTTCCTCGACCGATAAGTGGGAACGGGCCAATCCCAGTTGCATGGGTTCCGGGTTGTCCCCTGTTTCCGTGCTTCGCGGATGGTTCCCTGGGGTTGGAGCTGTATCTCTGGACGGAATCCATGCCACCCTTTGACCCTGGCTGCTCCTTTCCAGCCGACGTTCCCTTAGTCTACGGTCAATTTGTATGGCCAATTCGATCAGTTTTTCCAGGGTGTCAGGTAGACCTACTCGTGCGAGTTCGTCTTTGAGAGACTCAGACAGCCCGATGCGGAACTGGTGACATAAGGCCGCATCATTCCATCTGGTGTCTCCCATGCAACGTCTAAAGTCGGCCGCATATTCCTCGGCTGCCCGGCGGCCCTGCCGCAGTGAGTATAGGGTAGTCTCTGCGGATGCAGCCCGCTGAGGGTCGTCATACAAGACGGCCATGGCCCGAAAGAACTCGGTCACGGAGTCAAGATGTGGGTCGTGCCCCTCCATCAGACGATGAGCCCAATCCTGGGGCTCATCCTGCAGGAGAGAGACTATAAACCCCACCTTGATGGACTCGGTGGTGAACGTGCGGGGCTGTAAGTCAAAGTACAGGGTACACGCACTTCGGAAGGCTCGGAAGCGGTTCCGGTCACCACGGAATCGCTCTGGCAGGGGAACGCGGGGTTCGGGAGCTAGGGGTGTGGCAACCGCTCCGGATCCCGGGTTAGCGGGAGGTTCTGCAGGTGGAGGACTCCTCCAGTCGGGCGCAGCGACTGTGGAAGTTCTGGAAAGCTTGGGTCAAGGTTGCCAGGTGCTGACAAATATCCTCTAGGGACGCCGGTACACTTCCTGGCTCTGTCATGGCCGCAAGGTACTGTTATGATCCGCCGGTGGTGCCTCAGGCTGCCAACTGGCGGACCTACTCAGAGCGTGGGGTCTAAGCCCGGGCTGTGCTTTCACCAGGGCCCCTGATGGTGGGGATGGACTTAAAACAGTCCCGGGCCAGGTCACGACCTCCGAGCAGGCCCCCCAGTGGCCGAGGAGACCTTTGGGGACAGGTACCGGGAGAGCCAGATGTGAAGTGGCTAACGGCCCTAGCAGGGTAACAACTGATCGTGAGCCCGTGAGGGTAAGCGGGGTACAGAATCGGTAGGCCAAGAGTAGTCGGGTCACACGCAGGGTCAGCAGGGGGTATCAATCCGTAGAATGGTCAGGGCAATCCGGGTCAAACGCAGGAGCAGGCAGAATAGTCAGGGTCAATCCAGGTCAAAACGCAGGGGCAGGCAGAATAGTCAGGGTCAATCTGGGTCAATCACAGGGGCAGGCAGCGTAGTCAGGGTCAATCAGGGTCTCAGGCAGGTACAGGAACTTCAGGATCACAGGAAGACCTTGCGGCAACTTGTGACAGTGCAGGGCATCTTTAAATAGTGCGCCCTGCACTGTCATTGGCCGGCTAGGACGCGCCCCCGGCTGTCATTGGACGCCTGAGGCGCGCCCGCGGCTCCTACTGCGCATGCGCGGCGTCCTGTCAGCCGCGGCTCGCCGGGCCCTGGTGCCTGTGTCCCGGCGCGATCTGCCGCCACCGCGCATGCGCGAGGGACGGAGCCGCGATCGCGGCTCCATGGGCCGTGATCCCTGACACCTACACAAGGCTGGACTGGGCTACCAAACTATCGCCAAGCAGCTTGGTAAGAAGGTGACAACAGTTGGTGCAATCCTTCGCAAATGGAAGAAACAAAACAACGGTCATTCTCCCTAGGTCTGGTGCACCAAGCAAGATCTCACCTCGTGGAGTGTCAATGATCATGAGAACAGTGTGGAATCATCCCAGAACTGCACGTGAGGATCTTGTCAATGATCACCCAAAATTCTTACCGTGGTCTTGAAGGAAGTGTCGGAACACTGTGCTTATCACTTCCACCCTTGATCAGCCTACGATGTTCCCCAGCACGCTTCTGTAAAGGGTGTATGATGCAGCCTGCATACAGTAATTTACATGGACATGAGAGCACATATACTACAAATTCCATCGCACAAGTTATGATTTGTTTTATCTGAAAAGGGTTACTTTTGTTGTCCATTATTTCAGAATGACCATGTGTAATGACTTGACAAGTAAGGCAATCTCTCTTCTTACACTGAAAGATTCCGGTCCTATTATCAAAGTAGGATCAATTATTCATGTCTCTCTTTATCCTTCTTGATAATATGCTAGGGGCTAAAATATTTTTTAATGTGCGCGCCCTTCTAAAGGTGACCTGGGAAGCTGGGGGTAGAATGGGGGCCAATTGTGGGTCTAGCTGGAGGAGGTTCCAGTGTTTCCGAATGATCTTAGAAATGTTACGATTATTACGTCTAAAGAGGCCTGTAATGAATCTCACTCTTATGATCCTGGTTGATAGTGGATATTTTAATATTTCCTTGGGGAGTTTGATGTTTGACAAAAGCTTCCCTTATCAAGGATGGGGGGGTACCCTTTTTCTATGAATATGGATGACAGAATTTCCCCTTGTTCTTTATACACTTCAACTTTAGAACAATTTCTCCTCATCTTGTTGAATTGTCCATTGGGTATATTATTTTTCCAGGCTGGATGGGGACAACTGGAGTAATGAAGATAAGAATTACCCCCAGTGGGTTTAGTGTGATTACTAGTACATATGACCTTATCTTGGTGAAACAGTATAAGATCCAAGAACACAATGGAATTTGGGTCAAATACATGGGTAAATTGAAAACCTTAAGAATTGTAATTGCAATGGGTAACAAAGGCCGAAAAGGCATCAAGGTCACCATCCCAGATGAGAAGAATATCATCGATATATCGTCCGTAAAAGACGATGTATCTGGCGAAGAGATTGTTGGCTCAAATGTATTGTTCTTCCAATAAACCCATTGTTAGATTGGCATATCCTGAGACAAAATTGGCATCCATGGCTGTGCCGTTGTTCTAAAAAGAAAATTGGTCTAGAAAAGTGGACCAATTGTGTTTCAAACAAAACTCTGTACTGTCTACTTAAAATTGGGCCTGCCTAGAATTCATATTAGAATTGGTAGGCAAATAATACTGTAGAGCCGATAAACCGACTTTGTGGATAATAGATGTATACAGAGAGGAAACGTCTGAAGAGGCCCAATTGTAGCCCTCTTCCCAGTTGTAATGTTTTAAAACTTCAATGACATGATCTGAATCTCATAAACGATGAAAGTTGGCATACCATTGGTTGAAGAAAAAAATCAATATACATGGATAGACCATTAATAAACCTATTAGTTACTTGCTACTATAGGTCTTCCTGGGGGCTTATCTAATGATTTGTGGACCTTTGGAAGATGATAAAAAGAAGGGGTGCTGCTCACAGAGGGGAGCAAAAATGGTTTCTCCCTCCTGTCTAGCACACCCCCTCTCCGTGCCAACTGAAAGGTTGGTAACGGATCCTCCTTTAACTTGCTATAGGTGTTGGTATCCAAAAGGAGACTTAATGATTCTTTCACGTATTCCTCCCTATCCTGAATAACCAGGCTCCCACCCTTATCCGTTTGTTTTATGACAATATTCCTATTCATCTCTAAATCTTTTAAAGCCTTGTGTTCCCTTGATGAGATGTTATTCACTTTTGTTTTTTCTGAGGTGGCACACAAGGTCACAAAATCCCTATAAACAACAAGGTTTCAATGAAGGGGTCCTTTGATTGTGCTGGGTAAAAAGTGGATATAGATCTTAGACCTGTGTGAGTCACTTCAGGATCTAAAGAGATGTGGAACAGTTGACTATCAGTATTACTTTTAGTCCATAACTCTTCCAATATGTCGGTCAATTCTTGATCACTTGAATGGGGTGGATCGCCTGGATGTTTGTTTATTGGGACTGTATTCTGAGAATCAATAGCTAAATGCCTTTTGATAGTAAGGGAGCGCACAAATGTATTCAGGTCTTTAACCTCCCTAGCGGTATGATTATGTCAATATTTCTGTGCTCAAAGCGGTACATTTTTTTGCATGGAAATATGTCGTTTTTTTATTGTAGGCCTGTAATTTTTAGGAATAACTCACTGAAATCTGTCTGAACAAGTGTCTAGTAAACATCCTGTGTATGATAAAATTTGAAACCCGAAATCATAAATTCTAATATAATAATCATAAAAAATAATATAATAATAAATTTAATTCAATAATGTAATCAAAGCAAAAACACTGAAATGTTAAATATAACGCCAAGTTCGCACATCACAATCGTTTTCAGTATCTGATGACAAATTTCCCCACAAATCATCACTCAATTCTGCAAGTGGTTCTGATCTTGCTTTTGCTTTTCTGGTTTCCTGGTATGCATTTAGCCTAATAGTGGGACGCCCCAGAAACTGAGCTGTGTGTACAGGACAATATTTTACCACTATTTTTTGCAGTAAACTCTCTTAAGAGTGGGTGGACGACTGTTACAGTTTGGGTCACAGATGTTCCAAACCTTGTGGATTTAATCAGTGGTTTCAAAGGAGTATAACACAGAGGTAAAAACTGCCCCTCACAGCTTTTGTCTCTTAACCACTTCCCGACCGGCCGTTGTATATAAACGGCCGGACGGTGGCAGTGCAGGGTCGGGTGGCCGTTTATAAACGGCCGCCCGCATCCGAGGCTCGTGCGCGGCTCCTAGAGCACGCACCCGCGAGCCCGGTGATCGTCGTGTCCCTCGGATACCGGCGATCACCTGACGTGGTACAGGACCGTCCTGTACCATGTGACCGACTGTGTCCAATAAGGACACAGTCTTAATGTAAATAGAAGCCGCATGGTGCGGCTTCCGCCCCCTTGACCGCGCACGCGCATGCCCAGAGATCGCCGGGTCCCTCAGATACAGGGGATCAGGTAACATGGTACAGGACCAATGAAATCGTCCTGTACCATGTGACCAACTGTGTCCAATAAGGACACAGTCTAAATGTAAACAGAAGCCGCATGGTGCGGCTTCCGGCTCCTTCTCCTCACACGGAGTTCTGTCTGTGAGAGAAGGAGCCGGATAGCCTGAGCAAGAGCAAGCCTGATCGCAAGTGTCCCTAATTGTCCCTGATCACAGTGTCCCTGATCACGTGTCCCTGACTGTCTGGCCCTGATCACAAGTGTCCCTGACTGTCTGTCCCTGACCACAAGTGTCCCTGACTGTCTGTCCCTGACCACAAGTGTCCCTGACTGTCTGTCCCTGACCACAAGTGTCCCTGATTGTCTGTCCCTGATCACAAGTGTCCTTGACTACAAGTGTCCCTGATCGCCCGCGTCCCTGATCGCCCGCGTCCCTGATCGCCCGCGTCCCTGATCGCCCGCGTCCCTGATCGCCCGCGTCCCTGATCGCCCGCGTCCCTGATCGTCAGCGTCCCTGATCGCCCGCGTCCCTGATCGTCAGCGTCCCTGATCGCCCGCGTCCCTGATCGCCAGCGTCCCTGATCGCCAGCGTCCCTGATCGCCCGCGTCCCTGATCGTCAGCGTCCCTGATCGTCAGCGTCCTTGATCGTCAGTGTCTCTGATCGCCACACAGCGGCCCAGCTGTGTCCCTGATCACTGCATAGCGTCCCAGTGTCCCTGATCTCCACACCAGCAGGTCTTGATCACCTCCACACTACCAGGTCCTGATCATCATACCACCAAGTCTTGATCACCGCCACACCTGCAGGTCCCAATCGCAGCTATACCAGCGGGTCCTGATCGCCGCCACACTAGCAGATCCTGATCACAGCCATACCAGCAGGTCCTGATCACCACCCCAGCAGATCCTGATCACCACCAAACTAGTGGGTCCTGATCCCCGCCATACCAGCGGGTTCTGATCTCCGCCACATCATTGGATCCTGATCGCTGCCAAACCCACGGGTCCTGATCACCACCATACCAGTCCTGATCACCTGAGAGCCATTACAGCAAACTGTGACTACTTTTTAGTCTTTGCACACAGTTTACACACACACTCAAAAACATTGCCTGCCAGCTCACGGTATCTCTGATCACACATTTGGTATCGCCATATTCAGGAAGAGTTATAGAATGTGTTTTGGGGTGTAATTTTAAGTATGCCTATGTTGTATAATAGAAATATCTCATAGATTGACAACTTTGCGTAAAAAAAAAAAAACATTTTCATTTTCTTTTCACATTTTCCAAAAACTTTTGGCAAAAAATGCAGTCTTCAGAAGACTCCACATGACTCTTAAAATATACCTTGGAGTGTTTGCTTTCCAAAATGGGGTCATTTTGTGGGTAATTCCATTGTCCTGATGCTCCAGGACCTCCAAAATGGCATTAGGTAGTCAAGAAATTAGATGTGTCATTTTTTCCCCTAGAACTGCAAAAGATGCTTATTGGATGTGGAGCCCCCTATGTGGCCAGACTGTAAAAAAGTCTCACACATTTGGTATCGCCATATTCAGGAAGAATTATAGAATGTGTTTTGGGGTGTAATTTTAAGTATGCCTATGTTGTAAAATAGAAATATCTCATAGATTGACAACTTTGCGTAAAAAAAAAAAACATTTTCATTTTCTTTTCACATTTTCCAAAAACTTTTGGCAAAAAATGCAGTCTTCAGAAGACTCCACATGACTCTTAAAATATACCTTGGGGTGTTTGCTTTCCAAAATGGGGTCATTTTGTGGATAATTCCATTGTCCTGATGCTCCAGGACCTCCAAAATGGCATTAGGTAGTCAAGAAATTAGATGTGTCATTTTTTCCCCTAGAACTCCAAAAGGTGCTTATTGGATGTGGAGCCCCCCTATGTGGCCAGATGGTGAAAAAGTCTCACACATTTGGTTTCGCCATATTCAGAAAGAGTTATAGAATGTGTTTTGGGGTGTAATTTTAAGTATGCCTATGTTGTGTAATAGATATATCTCATAGACTGGCAACTTTGCATAGAAAAAAATACATTTTCATCTTCTTTTCACATTTTCCAAAAACGTTTGGCAAAAAATGCAGTCTTCAGAAGACTCCACATGACTCTTAAAACATACCTTGGGGTGTTTTCTTTCCAAAATGGGGTCATTTTGTGGGTAATTCCTTTGTCCTGGTGCTCCAGGACCTCCAAAACTGTGATAGACAGTCAAGAAATTAGATGCGTAATTTTTGCCCCTAGAACGCCTAAGGGTGCTTATTGGATGTGGGGCCCTTCTATGTGGCTAGGCTGTGAAAAAGTTTCACACATTTGGTATCACCATACTCAGGAAGAGTAGCAGAATGTGTTTTGGGGGTAACTGCAAGTATGCCTATGCCGTGTGAGAGAAAGAACTTGTTAAAATGACAACTTTGTGAAAAAAAAATTAAAATTATTTACTTTCATCATTTCCCCTTAAAAAATTTGCAAAAAATTACAAATACAAAAAACTCTCCTTGCCTTTCATTAAATACCTCAGACTGTCTACTTTCCAAAAAGGGGTAATTTGGGGGGTATTTGTATTGTCCTGGCATTTTAGGGCCCTGAGAAACTATATAGGTAGCCAGTACATCAGGATTGATAAATTTTCAAATATATCAAATATATATACCGTGGTCTGTGGACTCTATAACTTTAATACAGACTAAATAATACAAACTGATTTGGGTTATTTCTACCAAACAAAGGTAGCACAATGGATTTTGGCCTAAATTAATGAAGAAAGTATATTTATATAAATCTAGTAACAAAAACGAAGAAAAACATGTTTATTTTCAAAATGTTCAGTCTTTTTCCACTTTTCTAGAAAAAAATAAAACCCCCAGTGGTGATTAAATACCACCAAATGAAAGCTCTATTTGTGTGAAAAAAATGATAAAAATTTCATTTGGATACAGTGTCGTATCTGTAGTAACTGTAGTAACTGGCATTCACAATGTGAGAGCACTGAAAGCTGAAAATTAGCCTGGTCAGGAAGGGGATAAAAGTGTCCGGTCTGGAAGTGGTTAAATCAACCAAAATGTGTCCAAAGTCAGATTTGCATAATGCCCTGACCCATCTTGTCCTGGGGGTAGTTTTGCAAGTACCCATATAGAACAGGTTCAAAGGATTCTATTCAAACCTGCTCATGGTACCAAAACCCAACAAAGATATTCACCCTATCTTGGACCCTAAAATTCACAAACTAATACTTTGAGACAAGAGGAATACTTAGGCATTTTGGAAGTCTATGAATACTTATCTGCATATTCCCATTTATTCACCTCTTTGGCACTTTCTATATGTTTCAATAGGAGAGAATCACAGCCAGTTTATTGCAGTCATTTGGCTTACCCGCTTCCCAGCGTAATTAACCACTTGCCGACCGCAGATAGTCAAATGACGGCTTCACCGTGGCCGGCCAGTTCTGGGAGGACGTCATATGACGTACTCCCGTGAACGTGATTCCCGTGCGCTCCTGGCAGCATGCATCGGGAACTGTAAGTGATGGCTGTGTCCTTCATCACTTCGCATCAGCACCCATCAGTGTACCCTCATCAGTGCACCCTCGTCAGCACCCATCAGTGCACCCCCATCAGCACCCACAAGTGAAGCCTCAACAGCACCCATCAATGCACCCTCATCAGCACCCATCAGTGCATTTTGTGTAAAAACAAAATACGTTTTCATTTTCTTTCCACATGTTCAAAAGACTCAGTATGCCTCATAAAAAATATGTTGGAGTGTTTGCTTTCCAAAACTGGGTCATTTTGTGGGTGTTTCCTCTGTCCTGGTGCTCGAATTGCTGCCCCATTTGCTGTGATCTACAAAACTCTGATTCTGATCTGCCAGAATGTTCTCTGTTTCTGGAGGTATGAAGCAGGGCTAAATTTCTTTCTGCTCCAAGGAAGATTTGACAGGCTATTCTCAGGAGAGGCAAGCTTCTGGTGCCCTCTTAACAGGCCAAGTAAGCCACTGTAGTCTGATTTTCTGAAAACACCTTCACTTTTCTGCGTAACAGATACTGAAGTGTTAGCAGAGTGAATCAGGAAGCTACTAACAGCAGATTGGAAATCTGTGTAGTCCACCTCTTCACCTTGAACTTGGTGACCAAAGCTGTGGGCTCCCCCAACCCACCAGCCTGGTTCTGGAGGCTTGAGAGGGACACTGCGCATAAACCATCCACCAGGTTAATAACAGGCTATAGGACCTGGTATGATGGTCTTCTAATTCAATACATGATGATCCCACTGGTGAAGGAAACTGAACTGAAACTTCCTTCTCCAGCATCTGATCCGAAGAACAACTGGGATGGTTGATAACAGAAGGCCCAGGTACTGCATGCAATTATTTTGCAAATAATCAAGTCCTGTTCATTACTTCCCTCATCCGAGTCTGGATTTTTTGGACTTTGTTCTGGGGGAAAAAGATATTGCAGGACCTGCATTGGTTGCAATTGACTCTTTTGATAGTTGATTATCTACCCAAAGCATTTTTGAGCATGTTAGAGGTTAGAAACACATGATCCATCAGAAGACTCCTCGATGGGGCCAACAGAAGGAGGTAATTGAGGTAATGAAATATCTTTAGATCCCTGAGTCTCAGAACAGCTATGATGGCTGACAGCAGTCTTGTGAAGGTCCTGTGAGCAGTGCAAAACCCGCATGGCAAAGAATGAACTAGAAAAGTGCCCTTTGTACGGCAAACCTTAGAAAGCGATAATGAGACAGAACTATGGGGGCATGCAGATAGGTGCCTGCCAAATGCACTGAGGCCAGTTTCTGACTTTTACTACTGAAATCATGGTCTCCAAGGAATCCATCTTGAAAGGAGGAGGGGCCTTCATAGAGGAATTCAGATATTCCAGGTCTAGAACTGGTCTGAAGGCGCCTGAGGACTTGATTACTAGAACCAAAGAGGAATATATGTCTTCACCCCATTCTTGTCTTGGTACAGGAAAAATAGCTTAAGCTGTTAACAATTCCTGTATACAGTCAGGTCCATAAATATTGGGACATCTACACAATTCTAACATTTTTGGCTCTATACACCACCACAATGGATTTGAAATGAAACAAACAAGATGTGCTTTAACTGCAGACTGTCAGCTTTAATTTGAGGGTATTTACATCTAAATCAGGTGAACGGTGTAGGAATTACAACAGTTTGCATATGTGCCTCCCACTTGTTAAGGGACCAAAAATAATGGGACAATTGGCTTCTCAGCTGTTCCATGGCCAGGTGTGTGTTATTCCCTCATTATCCCAATTACAATGAGCAGATAAAAGGTCCAGAGTTCATTTCAAGTGTGCTATTTGCATTTGGAATATGTTGCTGTCAACTCTCAAGATGAGATCCAAAGAGCTGTCACTATCAGTGAAGAAAGCCATCATTAGGCTGAAAAAACAAAACAAACCCATCAGTGAGATAGCAAAAACAGTAGGTGTGGCCAAAACAACTATTTGGAACATTCTTAAAAAGAAGGAATGCACCGGTGAGCTCAGCAACACCAAAAGACCCGGAAGACCACGGAAAACAACTGTGGTGGATGACCGAAGAATTCTTTCCCTGGTAAAGAAAACACCATCACAACAGTTGGCCAGATCAAGAACACTCTCCAGGAGGTAGGTGTATGTGTGTCAAAGTCAACAATCAAGAGAGGACTTCACCAGTGTGAATACAGAGGGTTCACCACAAGATGTAAACCATTGGTGAGCCTCAAAAACAGGAAGGCCAGATTAGAGTTTGCCAAACGACATCTAAAAAAGCCTTCACATTTCTGGAACAACATCCTATGGACAGATGAGACCAAGATCAACTTGTACCAGAGTGATGGGAAGAGAAGAGTATGGAGAAGGAAAGGAACTGCTCATGATCCAAAGCATACCACCTCATCAGTGAAGCATGGTGGTGGTAGTGTCATGGCGTGGGCATGTATGGCTGCCAATGGAACTGGTTCTCTTGTATTTATTGATGATGTGACTGCTGACAAAAGCAGCAGGATGAATTCTGAAGTGTTTCTGGCAATATTATCTGCTCATATTCAGCCAAATGCTTCAGAACTCATTGGACGCTGCTTCACAGTGCAGATGGACAATGACCCAAAGCATACTGCAAAAGCAACCAAAGAGTTTTTTAAGGGAAAGAAGTGGAATGTTATGCAATGGCCAAGTCAATCACCTGACCTGAATCCGATTGAGCATGCATTTCACTTGCTGAAGACAAAACTGAATGGAAAATGCCCCAAGAACAAGCAGGAACTGAAGACAGTTGCAGTAGAGGCCTGGCAGAGCATCACCAGGGATGAAACCCAGCATCTGGTGATGTCTATGCGTTCCACACTTCAGGCTGTAATTGACTGCAAAGGATTTGCAACCAAGTATTAAAATGTGAAAGTTTGATTTATGATTATTATTCTGTCCCATTACTTTTGGTTCCTTAACAAGTGGGAGGTACATATGCAAACTGTTGTAATTCCTACACCGTTCACCTGATTTGGATGCAAATACCCTCAAATTAAAGCTGACAGTCTGCAGTTAAAGCACATCTTGTTTGTTTCATTTCAAATCCACTGTGGTGGTGTATAGAGCCAAAAATGTTAGAATTGTGTAGATGTCCCAATATTTATGGACCTGACTGTATATGCGTGCAAACAATTCAATTTCTCTGGACACATCGGTACCCGAGTTCCCACGAAGTAATACAGAGGGGCCTTTTTGGATTCACTTTGGATGATATTGCAAATTCAAACATCCTCCACTTCTTCCACCTCGATGAATAGAGGCAAGTTTGCTCCCACTTGAGAGGGCTGGGCGGAGACACCTTCTGCAGGCCTTGTCGGAAGACTTAACTGGCTGGCTTGATTTGGACTTGACTTTCTTGGGAAATACTGCACTGACTTTCTTCCAATGTCTTATAAAATGGCCCAACAGGCCTGTACGTACTGGCTTCTTTGAAATGATTTTCAAAGCGAAAGCGACTGATGTTGCCATCTCTTCTGCAGGATGAGACCTGACTTCCCTGATACCTGCTGAATGACCGCTTTAAAGGTCTTGCAAAAAAGGAGCTTCCCATCAAATGGAATCGAGCAAAGGCTGTGTTTAGAGGCATGGTCAGCAGACCAATACTTTAGACATGAGGCTCTTTTAGTGTTACTTGTGTGAGCCATTAATTTTGCTGTCATCCTGATTAGATCCACTGCCATTTCAGCAATGAAGTCCACAGCTATCCTGAAGAATTGCTCTTCTCCTGAACCACAGGACTCAATTTCTGCCACCCAAACTCTAAGGGCTATAGGGGACGGTCCCGCCACAGTGTACATCCTCTTCAGATCTGTATCAATATTGCGGTCCATTGGATCCCTAAAAGATACCAAACCTTCAAGTGGAAGTGTTATGTGGTGGGCCCATCTCTGTAAAGAGGCGTCTACTTTGGGAACTATATTCCAGAATTTGCCATCCCTTTGACAAAATGGGTAACTTTGAAACTCAGTTATGGACATTTAATCGTTTGGGTGAAGAACTCTATTTGCTGCGTCTCTAATGTATATTTTTACTTGTGCATCTGCAGCTTTGTCACGTGCCCCCTACCTAAGGTAGGATGTGCACACCAATTTGCCTCACAATGCCTCAGCTGAATAGCCCCACTTCAGGGTGGGTTGGAGAAGAGGCTCTGGAGGACATAGAAGACCTTTTTCTGTGCTGGCCAGAGAATTTATTCTTCTTGAAAGGTTTTTTGTGTCGTGATTCTCCTCATCGCATTTCCGTATGACTGCAATGGTCCACTGGCGACGCTGTCCTAGAACGACCACTTGGTGGATGTTTAATCCACCCTGGACTGTCCTGGTGAAGCAACCTGTGTGTTTTGGACCAGGCTCTTGGCAGATGCTTTATTCCACGCTGGAGTCTTCTTTCTGCCAAAAAGGTATGCAGATAGTACGTTTTTGAAAAGTAGCCATAAATATCAAATAAAGTAAAAAAAAAAAAAAACTCTTCATTAGATCTTCAGCGCTTGAAACTGGAGCTTTAGCAACAGCCTAAGGAGGATATAACCTAACCCACATCTTAGAGTCATAATACATGTGCATGCATCCAAGGCAAACCGCTGAAACGACTTACAGGGAGCAGAGCAGCAGAAGGACCCAGGCTGGAGCAGCAAAGTGATTAGGTAAATAGGTGGAGCTCATAGAGACACAGCAGCCTCTGCATTAGCCACAGAGCTGCAACATGAGAGAGAGAGCCAGCCTCTAGATAAGGCAGTAGCTTCCTGTGTCACAACCCAAGAAGTTCAGCACCCACCGCCCTTGCACGTGCACCACCTAGCCTGCTCTGTAGCTGGAACAACCGCCACCACCATGATGTGGGTATTACCAACCCCAAGCAAACCCCAGATGTGCTGAAATGTGGAAATACAGGTGCGAGCCAGCCCACAGACCTGCTGAGCTATGGGACTACAGGTGCCAGCCAGCCTACAGACATGCTGAGATATAGGACTACAAGTGCCAGCCAGCCCACAGACGTACTGATATATGGGACTACAAGTGCCAGCCAGCCTACATACATGCTGAGATATGGGACTACAAGTGTCAGCCATCCTACATACATGCTGAGATATGGGACTACAAGTGCCAGCCAGCTCACAGACGTACTGATATATGGGATTACAAGTGCCAGCTAGCTCACAGACGTACTGAGATATGGTACTTCAAGTGCCAGCCATCCTACATACATGCTGAGATAAGGAACTACAAGTGGTTTTTATTGGCCAGACAGTGAGTGTTTGTATGTTCTAAGTTTTCAATAAAGTTATAATTTTCTTCTATTTTTACATGTGACTGGCTATTTACTGGGACTCTTACGTATCTATTTTAGGGATACATTAGATTATGATATATTGAGATTGAGTTTTAGTCTGGTTTTATGTTTTTTCTTTCACGTGTTAGCGCCGTTTGCAGAGAGTGGAGGGTGCTCCGACAATGACCTGTAGTGCCTGGGAGCGTGACATCACCCATAGGCTTATTATATTGGTGCTATCTCTCCCCTGCAGCAAAGCTGGCTGACACGGGAGCCAAATCACATGACCAATATGGATTGTCCTGAAAATAGGTAAGTATACAAATCTTTCTTACACACGTTAGAATAAGGCTTAGGTAGCGGGAGGGGACAGTTTAACCACTTCCCGTCCGCAATGTACTGTGGCCGGGCAGCAGCTACAGGCAATGTGACGTACCCATACGTCGCTTTGGCTGTGCTAACACAAGGGGGCTCTGCATTCCCCCGCGACTGCTGTGTCAGAATGAAGATCCCGGTGAATGGGACCAATCACATGATCACTACGTAAGCAAAGCTGTTATGAATCAATGTCATTCATAACAGCTCTGCTTCTCTTCCTAGTGAGCTGTGGTTGGCCCACAGCTGTCACATGATACATTGGGCCAATCACAGCACCCTGTACCATGTGACCATCTCCAGCCAATCACAGATCACTATCCTGAGCTTTCAAAACTTCAGTCATTCATGGCAGTTCATGAATGAGTTAGACTCTGACAGCAAGCTTTGCATTGCAGGAGAAATGATCTTTATTTCTCCTGCAAAGCAAAGTGTAAACAAAAAAAAAAATCCCTGATCACCCTGCCCTTCCCCAGAGACACACACACACACACACAATGTTAGCGTTGTAACATTGTACTACTTTGATAGAAGTATTACCAAAAAAAATAATAAAAATGTTTAAAAAAAAAATTTTTTTTTTTTTTTTTTTTTTTTAACTACTTGCCAACCGCTTACCCGTGAGCAGCAGTTCTTGGCAAAGAGATGTATTAATGCTTCTCTTCCTAATTTGGGGTGTGACTGTACCTGCACCCCCCACCCGTCGGTCCAGTAAAAGCACCACTACATTTTACACCCTGTCACCCTGTCACCCAGCCAGTGCCATTAGTACAGTGTCAGTATATAGAATTTTTCACTGATCACTGTATTCCTACCACTAGCCTCATCAGATAGCATCAGGGTCAGTAAGTGTCCCTTCCAGCCAGGGTCAGCTAGCGCTAGAATTGCCTGCACACTATCGCACTCATGCGGTTCTGATTACCGCCATTTCTAGTTTTGTGTTTGTACAGATTAATATATTGATCATGAACAGAACTATACTAGTGCCTCCTTTATATAGTGTTCATGAAAACGCAGAGTTAGCAGGATCAGCCCCGTTCGCTGTCAGCGCTAGCGTTTAACCCCTCCACGGTTTTTCACAGAAGATTTGTATCAATTGATTGTGGGCCAAGGCAATTTATACGCACAACAGTACATGGCTTCCCACCCAAATTCAGCTCTTGCCGGACAATTTGCATGGAAACCTATCATGGTCTCTGAATTTAAAACTCTTTTGGGCCTAACCCTTAACATGGGCATTACAGAAAAGAATGAATTGCGGTCATGTTGATCCACAGAGCCAATTCATCTTATGCCTGTGTTCTCTGCTATTACATATATGCCCACATGGACCAGCAATGTACTGTACTTTGAGGGGTTATACCGGGATGATGCCTGCAGCTACAGGCATCATCCTGGTATAGTTTTTTTTCTACTGGTGGTCAGCTTTCATGTAAAAGCAATCCTAGTGGCCAATTAGCTGCTGAATTGTTTTTATGAGCAGCGGAAAGGGACACCCTCTTCCTGCTGCCTTCTACAGTTTCTTGGGCTCTCCTGAATGCAGTTCCGCTGTTCTGCTGGCTGACCATAGAGCTGGTCAGAGACCAGAATGGTTCCAAGCATCTCTATAGTCTAAGAAATCGGAAGCTACGAGCATTTCATCACAGTTGTGCAGGATATAAAAAGCGCCATTTGTAAACTGGAAAAGCATCTGATCACACCGATTTTGATAAGGGCAGAGAAGATATCTAGTGTCTGATAGACCCCAGATTTTGCAAAAAAGAATATATGACAATGCCCATTGAAGTATATAGGGGATATTTGCATTCCCTGTGATAGCATTAAAAGTGATAAAGAAAAAATGAAAGGGACAGTGTAATAAAAATTAAAAAAATCCAAATACCTAAAAAAAAAAAAAAAGAAAAAAGCACTCTTGCCCCCCTGCGTGCGCAAGTGTTGACCCTGTGCCAGTATGTAAACAGTGGTTGCACCATGCATGTGAGGTATCGGTATTGGTCTTCAAGAGTGGGTAATGTGTGGCATAAGCTTCTAATGTTGGCCCTGAAATGCCAGGATAGTAGAAGCAACCCCTCCAAATGACCCCTTTGTGGAAAATAGACACTCCAAGGTATTTGCTAAGAGGCATGGTGAGTGTTTTGCAGATCTAATTTGTTGCCACATGTTTTTGGAAAATGAAGAAAGAAAACAAAAAATTTATTTTTTATTTTCTTTTTTTCATTTTCAAAACCCTGTGACAAAAATGATATCTGTAAAATACTCACTATGCCTCCTATCAAATTCCTTGGGCTGTCTACTTTTCAAAAAGGCATCATTTGGGGGGAGGGGGTGTTTGTACTATCCTGACATTTTAGAGAATCCGAAACTGTGATGGGTAGTGGGGAAGTGATATGAGGAAATATGCCCTTTGAAAGCCTGGAGGTGGTCATTGGATTGTGGGGGCTTGTATGTAGCTAGGCTGCCAAAAAGTCTCTCACATGTGGTATCCCCATACTCGGGAGAAGGAGCAGAATGTATTTTGGGGTGTTATTTCACATATACCCATGGCATGCATGAGCAATATATCATTAAAGTGACAACTTTGTGTAAAAAAAAAAAAAAATGAAATTGTCATATTCAAAAAATTTGTGCCAAAAAATAAAATGTTCTATGGACTCAACATGCCTCTCTGCAAAATCCTTGGGATGTCTACTTCCCAAAAAAGGGGTAATTTGGGAGAAGTTTGTACTGCCCTGGCATTTTAGTACCTCAAGAAATGTGATAGGCCGTCAGAAAGTAAAAGCTACGTAAATTCCAATATATACCATAGTTTGTAGACGCATTAACTTTCACACAAACCAATTAATATACACGTATTGAGAATTTTTTTTACCAAAGACTTGTAGCAGAATACATTTTAGCCTAAATTTATGACTAACTTTGAGTTTATTGGATATATTTTATAACCAAAAGTGAACAATATTGGGTTTTTTTCAAAATTTTTTATTTTTTTTGTTTATAGTGCAAAAAATCAAAACCGCAGAGGTGATCAAATTCCACCAAAAGGAAGCTCTATTTGTGTGAAAAAAAGGACATACATTTTGTTTGGGTACTGCATTGCACGACCGCGCGATTACCAGGTGAAATAGCACAGTGCCGAACAGCAAAAAATGGCCTGGCCAGGAAGGGGGGTTAATCCTCAGAAGGGCAAGTGGTTAAGGCATTACACTTTAACCACATGCCGCCCAGCCACTGTATAAATACGGCGGCAGGGCGGTACGGCTGGGCAAAAGCACGTTTTAAAACGTGTGTTTTGTAAACAGGTAGGGGGCGCGCGCAAGGCGCGCCGCCGCCATACCTGTCCCACCGATCACAGGCGCGGATGTCAGTCGCCGGGTCACAGCCGGTCGTTACCGGCTATGTCCCGGCGATCGGCGGCAATTGCTGACAGAGCACAGCTGTGCTTTCTGTCAGTTCCCTGACCGCTCCAGGACACGCTGATCGGGACAGAAAAGTTTCTCTCTCCCGATCAGCAGTGTTCCCTGCAGTACACACCCCCGCCCCCTAGTAAAACACTCCCCTCACACAGTTAACCCTTTCCCTGAAAAAGAAACTTAACCCCTTCCTCCCCAGTGCCATTAGTACAGTGTCAGTGTTTTTTTTTTTTGCACTGATCACTGTATTGGTGTCACTGGGGATGTCAGTACCCCCCAATGTCAGAATGTCCGCCGCAGTCCCGCCATAAGTCACTGATCGCCGCCATTATTAGTATAAAAAAAACCCTAAAAATCCCAGTATCTTTCCCGCCATTTGTAAACGCTTTCACATAAACCAATTAATTTACACGTATTATTGGGTTTTTTTTTAGCGAAGACATGTCGCAGAATACATTGTGGCAGAAATTTATGACTAAATTTGATTTTTAAATTTTTTTTACTGGACATGTTTTATAGCAAAAAGTCCAAAATATTGTTTTTTTTTCCTCAAAATTGTCAGCCTTTTTTTTATAGCGCAAAAAATAAAAACCGCACAGGCGATCAAATATCACCGAAAGAAAGCTCAATTTGTGGGGGAAAAAAAAGGATGTAAATTTCATTTATGTACCGTATTGCATGACCGCGCAATTGCCCGTTAAACTAGCACAGCGCTGTATAGCAAAAAAATGGCGTAAATTGCAGTATCTATACCATAGTTTGTAGACGCTATAACTTTCACACAAAGCAATCAATATACACTTATTGGGATTTTTTTTACCAAAAACATGTAGCAGAATACATTTTGCCCTAAATTTATAACCAACTTTGAGTTTACTATATATTTTTTATAGCTGAAAGTAAAAAATATTGTTTTTCTTCAAAATTTTTGGCCTTTTTTTGTTTATAGCGTGAAAAATAAAAAGCGCACAGGTGATGAAATACCCCCGAAAGAAAGCTCTATTTGTGTGAAAAAAGGACATAAATTTAGTTTGGGTGCAGCATTGCATGACCGCGCAATTATCAGTTGAATTAGTGCAGCGCCAAGTAGCAAAAAGAGGCCTGGTCATTAAGGGGGGTAAATCCTCTGGAGGTCAAGTGGTTAAGCATAATTCTACTTTAAACTGCAGAAAATGCATTAAGAGTGTTGTGTTGTCTGTTCCAGGAGAGAGGCGAGAAGGTGTAAATGCTTCTGTCTGCACTGATGTACAAGCTGTCTTTAAAGGGAAGACTTACAGCCAGCTTCAGGTCATATCTCAAGGAATCGAGAGCAAAATAAAGGCAGGAGGACCAAACCTGGATATAGGATATTGGGAAAGTCTTTTGCAACAGCTCCGTGCTTACATGGCAAGAGCCAGGTGAATCAAGCCTTCCAATTTTGTTTATTTCTTTACATGTGTTTATTTTTTGTACAAATGTGCACAATTCTACAAAACAAAAATAACAAAGAAGCATTAATCTGTGCTTTTGATTGTTGGTTCTCTTTTGATGTTTCCCACACCTGACATTTCAGGCTTTCCTTATAACATCATAAGTGGACAGGCCACACTCTCTCACAAAATCAACTTTGCTTTCTTTTTGGGATAACGGTTTTAACTAAATAAACAGTAGATGACCTTTCTAAAAACCCGTCAGTGGTAAATGGTTTGTCTCAACCCCCTAACTTCCACTTTTGCTGTACAGCTTATTCTGTTGAAAAATAACAGTAGGATCAACAGGTAAAATGGCTTTAGTTATAGGGGGCGCCTATAAATAAGGACTGCAGGATTAATCCCAGTGACAGACTAAAACGTGTAATTTTTTTTATTTTGCTTTTAGCAACACTTTAAAGAAAAAGTACAGCCAATGCTCTTTTGGCTGTACTTCTCCTGTGGATCACAGGAGTGCAGTTCGCTCTGCTCTCCTGTGACCTGTTTTCAGCCGACAGCGGGCTGAAGCTCACTGTCGGCTGACGTCACTCAGCCAGTCCAGGCTGGGGAAAGATCCAACTTTAAATTTGGGATCCACCCTAGAGTGTGGAGTGGCACATGACTCAGCCACTCAGCGATCTGCTGAGAGCCCAAGTGAGCTGCTTCCTCCCCCTTCACAGCCCAGCACTCCACAGAGTGCGGGGGGAGCAGAGCAGACATCGGTGACTAACAGTCACTGCTCTCTGCTAAGAGCAGTTGTGAGAACTCAGCGATCAGCAGTTGTGTGATCCTCACCCTTAGTGCCGGCAGGGGGACAGATTTTTAAGTATGATTTGTTAAAAAAACAAAAAAAACTAAATCCAAGACTTTTCTTTTAAGGAAGTAGTGGGAAATTGAGAAGCTGGGTACACTCTGGCCAAAAATCAGTGTATACAGCTGTCTTTCTGACAAGCCTGTCTAACGACTAGCTTTTTGAAGGGACATGGCTGCGAGCGCTGATCTGTGAATTCTGACAGGGGTGGTATTAGAGATGGGGAAGCCTGGAAAAATTGGGGGGGGGGCTAATTTTTTCTCTTAACTCAGGGAAATAAACTAAAAGAAAACTTTCTCTCTTTTAGCTGGGGGGAAAGTGACAGCTGCATTTCTGAGCTATAGTGAAGAAAAAATAAAACGGTAATTACATTTAAGAACCGGCACCATAATAAACAAAAAAAAGGGCTTGGGGTCCACCCTCCTATCCATACCAAGCCCTTCGGGTCTGGTGTGGATCTTGAGGGGAACTTACACACCAAAATTTAAAAAAAAAAATGGTGTGGGGGGTCCCCCCAAAATCCATACCAGACCATTATCCAAACATGCAGCCCGGCAGGTCAGGAAAGGGGGGGGGGGCAGACGAGCGAGCGCCCGCCCCACCCTCCTAAACCATACCAGGCCACATGCTCTCAACATGGGGGGGTCCCTATGTTGATGGGGACAAGGGCCTCTTCCCCACAACCATGGCCGGTGGTTGTGGGAGTCTGTGGGCAGGGGGCTTTAACAAGGGGGCCCCCAGATCCTGGCCCCTCCCCTATGTGAATGACTATGGGGTACATGGTACCCCTACTCATTCAAAAACAAAAAGTGTAGTGTGAAAAAAGACAGGACATGGTCTTTGACAAGTCCTTTATTAAAATAAAAAACTAAAATGTCCCCCACAATACATCCAACGTCAATCACGATGCCCGCCAACCTGAAAAAAGAATTAAACCCCAAAACAATCTTCTCCCGACGGTGGCTTCCAGCCATCTGCCTGCTTCGGTGGTTTGACAGTTCTTAAATATGTAAGGGGCGGGGTCACTTGTGTGATGTCCCCAGGTGGCCCCGCCCCTTACATATTTAAGAACTGTCAAGCCACCTTAGAAGCAGATGGCTGGAACCCATCGTCGGGAGTGGAGTCTTGCCCGCAGACCCTTTCAACCACTAGCCAGTGTTGTGGGGAAGAGGTCCTTGTCATCAACATGGGGACAAGGTGTTTTGGGGGGGTGAGTCCCCCTGACCCAAAGCAACCCCCCCCATGTTGAGGGCATGTGGCCTGCTATGGTTCAGGAGGGGGGGCACTCGCTCGTCCCCCCCTTTCCTGACCAGCCTGGCTGCATGCTCAGATAAGGGTCTGGTATGGATTTTTGGGGGGACCCCCACGTAATTTTTTTTTTTTTTTTTGGCGTGGGAGTTCCCCTCAAGAGCCATACCAGACCCGAAGGGCTTGGTATAGATGGGAGGGGGGACCCCACACCGTTTTTTAAATTATTTTTTTTAATTGCTGGAAATTCTTTTACATTCAGCTGTCAGTGGGGAACCCTACTGACAGCTGAAACATTAACACATGGTTGTCACTACTAAAATACCACGACCTGATAAAATAACTCATGCGGTATTTTAGTAGCATTTACTTTTTTCTGACCTCTGGAACGGATTAATTGGTTTTCAGTGTATTCCTATGGGAAACCGTTTCGGTTTACGAATTTTTCGCTATACGAAAAGTCCTGCAGAACGAATACCCCGAGGTATTACTATACTTTTATATACACTGCATTTCACCTTCCCAGTGTAACAACTTTCAATTTGTAAAACTTCGCCACGGTGATTTTTTTTTTTCTCAATCCCCCCCCCACAAAAAAAACCATCGGAAAAAATGTTTTTTCCTCATGGCTTCAAAATATCCGAGAACTTTACATATCTAGGCAGGATAGCCTTTCCTCTGTTAGAATTCAATAGAACAGCAGGGGAAATTGCTGCACCAACATCAGTGGGTTAAACTTAAAAAAAACAGTGTGTACCCAGCTTTACAGAGAAACATACTTGTGGCAGACAGCTCTGATGCATGCAGTGATTCTTTAATAAGGCTACATGCTAGTTCTGGAAAAATAGGTCTAGTGCTAGGTACTGAATCACTGCCCCAAGAGGAGTATACATGCTATGAGTTAGGAATTACAACTCAAAAGTGTTAATATTGATGCCAAACGCATGAACAAGTATAAGTATGAAACAGATGCATTAATAACATGTACAGAGCACACACTATACTAATGAGTGCATAGTGACCATATAAAATAGTGAGATTAAAATTTTTTACAAGATTACAATTAAAGCATTATCTGAAATGCTACACTATGGGAATATCCCTACTTTTTGCTACGCATCGAGCATTTTAAATCCCCTAGTGATCCCTGGTGAATCCCCCAGTGCCTGGAAGAGGTTAAATAATTTCATACGGGCTTGTCTAAGCACCCTGTCATCTAAGGAAGGCCACCTACCCCCAGGCTGCACCTCGGACCGCCTTGTGGAGGGACCCACGACTGATCCACCATATTTGATACAACGCGCTTTTAATTAGGGCATCTGATGAGTGCGCACTTTATATATATATATTGGCACACGCACCTGTGGACTTTCTGCAAACTGGGATTTAATTATATCATCCAAAGAATAAATAAAATTTCAAGACATCTTATGATTTGAATGCATTTCACGTTCTTGCGTTTGGCATCAATATTAATATCCAGAATTGGACTTATTATTTCACTATTTTATATGGTCACTATGCACTCATTAGTATAGTGTGTGTTACGCATCTATTTCATACTTATACTTCATGCGTTTGGCATCAATAATAACACTTTTGAGTTGGTTTTAGAAGTTTTATATGGTCAATTTGCAATTACCACTATAGTTTTTAACTCTTATGGTTAGAAGCGCACCCATCATGTACGTGCGTTTTTTTATGCTATTAGTCTGTCGTTTATATTTTTTAGCACTACACTACCACTTTATATCAAATTTTTGAAGGCATATGGTTTACCTTTTCAGTGTTTCAGCTGCTTCAGGATTTATTAGCGCTCGCTTTTATTTTATTTTGTTATGAGTTAGGGATGACTGCTTTCATAATTTTAAAAATGGAACCAAGTGCCTAACTTTGAAATCTAATTTTTGTCCTCTATCCTTTTCAGGCTTAGAGAGAGACACCAGGATATTCTACGGCAGAAATTGTTCAAGCTCAAGCAAGAACAGGGAGTTGAAAGCGAGCCTTTGTTCCCTATTGTAAAACAAGAGCCATGTTCTCCCAGTGAAAGGTTCAGTTAACATTATCTTCTATAATTGTGTTCTATTTTCATAAATATTCCTTGAAATCTAGACACTAGCCTGGCCAGTCTAGTCACCTGATTTATCGGCAAGTAAACACATCTTCTTATTTTGTTATTTATAAAGCTGTAAATCTGACATTCAGCAAAACCGTAATTGAAGAGTATTTCATCACTTTCTGTTTAGGTCCTTTGTTTACCTGCCATTACTGACTAGAGAAAGCTTTGAACTGAAACGATCAGTGTTTGATCTGAAGCTTTCAAGTGCATAGATGTCTCAGTGAAGAGGACTTGTCACTGACTATTGCGATCACAAGGGATGTTAACCAATACACCCCCGGCCAATAGCCAAAAGGCGGCCGGCAAAATGTACTGCATTTCCGGGTTGGACACCAAATGGCGTCCTCCCGCACATGCGCACTGTTCGCGCTTGCAGAGCCGCTCAGCGGTGCGATCGGTCACCGGCCGTGTACCTCGGACACGGCCGATGACAGATCTGAGTACCGCCCTGTTGCCAGTACCATGTGACCTGCTGTATAAAAGAATGTCCTCCTGCGCTCCACGGAGTACCTAATGCTAATGCCAGCTGCTAACACCTATTCCCTATACCACAGGACAATGAAATATATAACAAAATTGGATGAAGCACTCAGCATGAAAATAAATCTACACTAAAATATCCCTTAAAATAGTAAATAATCAATAATAAAAAATACAATATATAAGGCCAACCTAATAATGTCAAAGTGACTAAGTGCTCATATATAATAACGAAAATAAATGGAATATCATAAATGTGAAGGACAAGCTCCTTATCTGCCACCCAGTGGCAAACCAGATAGGTGAAAAATGATAAGTAATGTCACTCAAGGCAATTCAAAGTGACAAGTGCTCAAATACATACATAGATAAATATATCATAAATACATACATGTGAGAAAACAAACTCCTGGTCTGCCCCCCAGTGGCTAACCAGATAAATAATACGTGATATCACTCCAAACAATTCAAAGTGGCAAGTGCTCAAATATATATTTAAAATATATATAAAAAATTGAGTGGTATCCCTCTAGGGAATTCAAAGTGACAAGTGCTCAAATATATATATATATATATATATATATATATATATATATATATATATATATATAGAAAATGTATATACAAAATATAAATAAAACAATAATAGTCCACAATGATGTGACAATCTGAGTGCAATAATCATTTGTGCTCAAATCAACCCACAGTGCTTAAGAAAATTCATTCCATGCTGAATGGGTGCTCCTGGTGACACTCTATCGTGACCTCCCTGGAATGGCTAAAGTGCCTCCTCACCTCCTACATTCGACCCCTTAAGGGCCACAGAGCTTTCTGGTATATTAATCCTGGAGATCCTGAAGAAGCCACGTGTCCGTGGTGTAACGCGTAGACTCATTTCCGGTATCGAGCGGTGATGTATTTCCGGTTTCGGTTTGAAGCCATCTTGGTACACCTTATCCCCTAGTACACCCATAGCATATGGGAAACCACTATTGTGTACTGGAAAGCATGTGAGTGTCCATCTTTGGCATTTTTTAAAGCTGTAATAAACGGTGTTGCACTATGGAGGTTTGTTTTTTGTTTATACATGCCCTGTACACCTGAGTCCATATTGCGAGGAGAGTGGTCTGATGGAATAATTACCCACGAGGGGGACCCTGATAGAGTCAGTGGATCCAGTGAAGTGATTGGAGCCAGGTTGAGATCTCTCCCAGGATTAATATACCAGAAAGCTTTGTGGCCCTTAGGGGTCAAATGTAGGAGGTGGGGAGGCACTTTAGCCATTCCAGGAAGGTAACGATAGAGTGTCACCAGGAGCACCCATTCAGCATGGAATGAATTTTCTTAAGCACTGTGTGTTGATTTGAGCACAAATGATTGTCACATCATTGTGGACTATTATTTTATTTATTTATTTATATTTTGTATATACATTTTCTATATATATATATTTGAGCACTTGTCACTTTGAATTCCCTAGAGCAGTGGTTCTCAACCTGTGGGTCGCGACCCCTTTGGGGGTCGAATGACCCTTTCACAGGGGTCCCCTAAGACCACCAGAAAACACATATTTCCGATGTGTAAAGAGCAGCTACTGTGTAGAAAGCAGCTGCTGTGTTGAAAGCAGCTACTCTGTTAAACACAGCTACTGTGTTAAAAGCAGCAGTATTGGAGGTAAAACGACACTCATGAATTATAATTACTGGGTAAATAATTTTATGGTTGGGGGTCACCACAACATGAGGAACTGTATTAAAGGGTCACGGCATTAGGAAGGTTGAGAACCACTGCCCTAGAGGGATACCACTCACTTAGTCACTTTGACATTATTAGTTTGGCCTTATATATTGTATTTTTTATTATTGATTATTTACTATTTTAAGGGGTATTTTAGTGTAGATTTATGTTCATGCTGAGCGCTTCATCCAATTTTGTTATATGTGACCTGCTGTGACCAATCACAGCAGGTCACATGACAGTTGTATACAATGGATGGCTTCATTCATGCTATCCATTGTATACTACTATCTAGCTGTGAATGGTCACAGCTAATCACATGCACATGTCATGTGATTAGCTGTGGCCAAATCACAGCTAAGCACAAAAAAATAAAAAATAAAAACCCTGAATGAATCGATGTCATTCAGATAAATGCTTGCTTATAGCAAAGTAATTATTTGCTATAAGCAAATTGTGTAAAAAAAAAAAAAAAAAAATACTGATAACTTCCCCAAAGTAGTACAATGTTACTATGGTAACATTGTACTACTTTGGACATAGTGAAATATGATAAAAAAAATTAAAAAAAAAAAAAAAAATATATATATATATATTTTTTTTTTATACTGTCACCAGTCAGTGTCCCTGATCACTGCCATGCCAGTTATATGAAGATGCTGTACTGCACTGGTGACCGTATGTAAAAAAACAAAATAGTGAAAATAATTGTTTGCATTTTTTCATTTTCCGAAAAATTATGACAAAAAAAATACAACTTAAAAAACTCGCCATGCCTCTTATGAAGTACGTCGGACTGTCTACTCTACAAAAAGGGGTCATTTGGGGGATATCTGTACTGTTCTGACATTCTTGGACCTCAAGAAATTAGATTGGCTGTCAGTACTTCAGGACTGATCAATATTCAGATCTATACTATAGTTTGTGAACTCTATAACTTTCCTACAAACCAAAAAATACATCCTAATTTGGGTTATTTTCACCAAAGACATGTAGCAGAATACATCTTGGCCTAAATTTATGAAGAACAATTATTTATTTGCAAACTTTTATGACAGAAACAAAGAAAAACGTGTTTTTTTTTCAAAATTTTTGGTCTTTTTTTTGATAATTTAGCAAAAAATAAAAACCCCGGCGGTGATTAAATACCACCAAAAGAAAGCTCTAGTTGTGTGAAGAAAATGATAAAATTTTAGTTTGGGTACAAAGTATGACCGCGCAATTGTCATTCAAAGTGTGAGAGCGATGAAACCTGAAAAATGGCCTGGGCAGGAAGGTGTAAAATTGCCCGGTATTCAAATGGTAAAGGGGGGGATGTGATGATAATAAAAGTGATCAAACATATTTAAAGGGACATTGTAAAAATAAATAAAATGAGAAAAAATGTTTTAAAGGGCTCCCATGCCCCTGTGCTCATATGCAAAGGCATATGAAAAATGTTCACACCACACATGTGAAGTATTATTGCAAATGTGGTGAGACAAATATTTATAGCAACAGACCACCTGTGTAATTCTAAACTGGTAACCTGTAAAGCTTTTAAAGTGCCGTCAATGGAAAGTACCAAAGTTTGTCGCCATTCCCAAGCCTACCATATGCAGGTTTAGCTTCTTCAGCCCCAGCCACTGCATATGTACGTTTGCAGGGTGGCACGGCTGCGCAAAACCACGTTTTAAAACGTGGTTTTGCAAAACAGGTAGGGGGCGCGCGCCCGCCCTACCTGTCCCGCGGGTGTCAGCAGCGGGTCTCCGCCGCCGGGTCACGGCCGGTCATTACTGGCCGTTTCCCCGCGATTAGCGGTGATCGCTGACAGAGAGCAGGGCTGCATTGTTTATACACAGCCCTGCTATCTGTCAGTTGCCTGTCAGCTCATGACAAGCTGAAGAGGGAGAGAAGAGTTTCTCTCTCTGGATCAGCCTGTCCCCATCCAGAACACCCCCGCCCCCTAGTAAAACACTCCCCTCACACAGTTAACACTAAAAATGTTAACCCCTTCCTCCCCAGTGCCATTAGTACAGTGTCAGTGGGGTTTTTTTTCACTGATCACTGTATTGGTGTCAGTGACCCCAAGTCAGTTCCCCCCCAGTGTCAAAATGTCCACCGCAGTCCCGCCATAAGTCGCTGATCGCCGACATTATTAGTATAAAAAAAATTAAAAATCCCAGTATCTTTCCCGCCATTTGTAAACGCTATAACTTTCATGTAAACCAATTAATTTACACGTCTTGGGATTTTTTTTAGCAGAGACATGTCGCAGAATGCATTTTGGATGAAATTTGTGACAAAATTTGATTTTTTTATTTTTTTTACTGGACATGTTTTATAGCAAAAAGTCCAAAATATTGTTTTTTTTCTCAAAATTGTCAGCCTTTTTTTTTTATAGCGCAAAAAATTAAAAACGCACAGGCGATCAAATACCACCGAAAGAAAGCTCAATTTGTGGGGAAAAAAAGGATGTAAATTTAATTTGGGTGCAGTGTTGCATGACCGCGCAATTTTCAGTTAAAGTAACGCAGCGCCGTAACACAAACCTCTTCTGTAACCGCTTCCTGACCACCCTACAGCAGAAATACTGCTACAGGGCGGCATGGGTATGCAAATTCACACACACACACACACACACACACACGTGATTCGCGCTCCCGTGGTTTTCACACCCCTCCCAGATAGCGTCAGATTGCCCGTCAGTACACCAGTCATCACATTTAACCCCTTGATTGCCAGGAGCACGCTCATGTACAATAAACCCTCATTGCTAGTATAGTGTCTGAACGGGTCAAAATCTTTGATCAGGTCAGCACTATACCAGGGTTCACATTAGTATAGCGTCCCCAAAAACGCAGCGTTGGCGGGATCAGCCCCTGCTTACCCCCCCTCCCTTCTCCCCCAGCAAGTGCAGTGTCAGTAGGTCACTGTCACTTGATACATTGCACACAAAACCACAGTGTTCACAGAATCAGGCCTGATCTCTGCTAGCACTTGCCGGTAAATTTTGATGACTCTCATATGCAGCAGAGTGCCAGTACTAGTGCCGCTCTACCTTTTTGTGAACTGTCGAGTACCAGCGGTCTAGTACATCTTGGTCTTTCGCATACCTCCTTGATTTTTGGAGCTGTTTTTCACAGAATATCTGTATGCGTTGATTGTGGATCAAAGCAGTTTATATGCACAACAATTTATTGCTGCCAACCCAAATTCAAACCATGCCAGACCATTCGCATGGAAACTCGGTTACGGTTTTCAAATTTACATTTTTTTTTGGGCCTAACCCTCAACATGGGCATTACTAAAAGAAATGAATTGTGATTGTATTGGTCCGCAGACCCGATTCATCATATGCCGTGTTCTCTGCTGCCATGGCCAGGCATAGATATGAAAGTATAATGTGTTTTATGCATTTCAGCGACAATACACTCTGTCATCCTTGGGGTAACCCTGAATTTGACCAGTTCCACAAAATTCAGCCCCTCGCAAATCACCTTAACCTAAAATTTGCAGATGTCTATACTCCCCAGCAAAACATCTGCGTTCAGGAGTCCCTTATTAATTTTTCTGGCCGCCTTGCATTCAAACAATTTCTCCCCTGCAAGTGTGCCAGATATGGGGTCAAGATGTAGAAAACCTGTGAGAGGACAACAGGCTATACTTATAAGTTTCGGATTTACGAGGGAAAAGACAGTCACGTGGAGCCCGCCCGGATGCCCAGACTACATGGGGAGCAGTGGCAAGATAGTTTGGGACTTGGTGTCATCATTTCTCCATATTGGGTACCACTTATACGTGGACAATTTTTATTCAAGCGTGCCACTATTTAGACATTTATTCAATCTTGGAACTGGCACTTGTGGCAAAGTGTGACCTAATGTGTGCCCACCATTAGAAGTGGGTGGATGCAGGGCGGTATATTCTAAGGGTGGGCATACCACACACTTTTTCTGGCAGAGATTTCTTCTCATTTTTTCATTCAGTCCACTGGCTGCATACAAAAAAAAAAAAAAAAAAGAACATAGCATATATAACCAACGAGGACCAGCGATGTACTGGTACATCACTGGATTTGAATGGTTATACCAGGATGATGCCTACAGCTGCAGGCATCATCCTGGTATCGTTTTTTTCAGCCGGTGATCGGCTTTCATGTAAAAGCAATCCTAGTGGCTAATTAGCTGCAAGATTGCTTTTACAAGCAGTGGGAGATGATGTCCCCCCTCCCCCGCTGCCTTCCACGACCTTCTCGGGCAGTCCCGTGCCATCAGGGGAACCTGAGAATGCAGCCGGTGTTTCTGCCAGCTGACCATAGAGCTGATTGGAGACCAGAATGGTGCCAATCATCTCTATAGTCTAAGAATTCGGAAGCTACAAGCATTTCTTCACTTCAGTTTTGCAGGATATAAACAGCGCCATTTGTAAATTGGGAAAGCATCTGATCTCACCGATTTTGGTTTGATTAGATAATGTAAGGGCAGAGGAGATATCTAGAGTCTGATAGACCCCAGATTTCTCAAAAAAGAATATATAACAATGCCCATTAAAGTTATAGGGGTTATTTGCATTCCCTGTTATAGCATTAAAAGTGATTAAAAAAAAAAAAAATGAAAGGTACAATGTAAAAATAATAAAAAAAAATCAAAATAACTTAAAAAAAAAAAAAATTGCCCCTCCCATGCGCGCACACCTGTGTGCACAAGCCTTGACCCTGTGCCGTTATGTAAACAGCGGTTGCACCATGCATGTGAGGTATTGCCGTGAACGTCAGATCAAGGGCAGTAATTCTAACACTAGACCTCCTCTGTAAATCTAAAATGGTGGCTTTTAAAGCGCTGCCTATGGATATTAAAAATGTTTGCAGTTTGTCGCCATTGCACGGGGCATGCACAGTTTTAAAGCATGTCATGTTTGGTATCTATTTACTCGGCATACCATTATCTTTTATATGTTACCAAACAATTGGCCAATGTATTGTGTTTTTTTGCATTAAAAGTAAAAAAAGTGTATTTTTTTTAAAAATTGCTGCGCGAGTACTATGTGCCATAAAAACTTGTAGTACCCACCATTTTATTCACTAGGGTGTCTGCTTTAAAAAAATATATAATGTTTGGGGGTTTAAATTAATTTCCTAGCAACAAATACAGATTTTTTTCATGTGAACAAAAAGGTTTGGTCTTCAGGTGGTTAGAAGAGTGAATGATGTGTGGCATAAACTTCTAATGCTGGGCATAAAATGCCCCACCCCCCAAAATGACCCCTTTTTGGAAAATAGTCACCCCAAACTATTTGCTGAGAGGAATGTTGAATCAATAGAAGAATATATTTTTTTACCACAAGTTTTTGGAAAATGACAAAAATAAATATATATTTTTTTTTTACACAAAATTGTCACTTAAATGAATTACTGCTCACACATGCCATGGTTATATGTGGAATTACTCCCCAAAATACATTTTGCTACTTCTCCCAAATATGGGGGTACCACATGTGAGAGACTTTTTGGCAGTCTAGCCAAGTACAGGACCCCAAAATCCAATAAGCACCTTCAGGCTTTTAAAGGGCTTTATTTCCTCATTACACTTCCAGACTACCTATCACAGTTTCGGAGGCCCTGAAATGCCAGGATAGCACCTAACCCCCCCAAATTACCCCTTTTTGGAAAGTAGACACCCCAAGGAATTTGATAAAAAGCACGGTAAATATTTTGCAGATCTCATTTGTTGCCACAAGTTTTTGGAAAATGAAGAAAAAAACAAAAACATTTTTTCTATTTTTTCTATATTTCAAAACCTTGTGAGAAAAAATGAGATCTGCAAAATACTCACCATGCCTCTTTTTAAATTCCTTGGGGTGTCTACTTTCCAGAAAGGGATCATTTGGGGGGTTTGGGGCTATCCTGGCATGTCAGGGCATTCGAAACTGTGATAGGTAGTGAGGAAGTGTAATGAGGAAGTTACGCACCTTCAGACTTTCAAAGTGGTCATTGGATTTCAGGCTCCTGTATGTGGCTAGGCTCCCAAAAAGTCTCACACATGTGGTATCCCCATACTCAGTAGAAGTAGCAGAATGTATTTTGGGGTGTAATTCCACATATACCCATGGCTTGTGCGAGAAATAAATCATTTAAAATGACAACTTCGTGTAAAAAAGAAAAAAAAGTTTTTGTCATTTTCTAGAAACTTGTGGGAAAAAAAGAAATCTTCCATGGACTCAATATGCCTCTCAGCAGATAGCTTAGGGTGTCTAATTTCCGAAAAGGGGTCATTTGAGGGTGTTTGTACTATCCTGGTATTTTAGCACCTCAAGAAATGTGATGGACAGTCAGAAAGTAAAAGCTGTGTAAATTCCATTATCTATACCATAGTTTGTAGACGCTATAACTTTCACAATAAGCAATCAATATACACTTTATTGGGATTTTTTTAACCAAAAACATGTAGCAGAATACATTTTGGCCTAAATTTATGATGAAAGTTTAGTTTTTTTAGATATTTTTTATGACCAAAATGAGAAAATATTGTGTTTTTTCAAAAAAAATTTTTTTCAAAAATTTTTTTCTGGTTATAGCGCCAAAATAAAAAGTGCACAGGTGATCAAATACCACCAAAAGAATGCTCTATTTGTGTTAAAAAAGGACATAAATTTCATTTATGTACCGTATTGCATGACCGCACAATTGTCCGTTAAACTAGCGCAGCGCAGTATTGCAAAAAAATTTCGTAAATTGCAGTATCTATACCAGTGATGGCGAACCTATGGCACGCAGAGCCATCTCAGTGGGCACGCCAGGAAGAAGAGGAAGATGAGCGAACACGGACACTGACCGGCCATCCACATCTCGTCCACACTGGACCCCCATCAAACTACATCTCCCACATGTCTCTGGGGCCAGGGTGGGTGTGGACGAGAGGAAACGGCTCCTATGTGGATCTGGCACCAGGGGGATGTAGCCAGGGATGGGTGTGGAAGAGAGGAAGAGGCTCCCACACTGCTCCGGGGCCAGGGGCGATGTGTTCAGCGTGGATGGGAATGAGCTGCTGGGTTGGAAGCCACACCGACACTGCCAGAGGTGAGATTAATGATGCCCAGCAGTGCCGTCTGTCAGTGCCTCCAGTTGGTGCTATCAGTCAGTGCCCATCATTGCTGCATATCAGTGCATCATCAGTGCCTCCTCATCAATGCCCACCAGTGCTGCCTCATCAGTACTACCTATCTGTGCCGCCTCATCAATGCCCATCAGTGCTGCCTATGTGTGCAGCCTCACCAACGCACATCAAAGAAGAAATATTACCTGTTTGCAAAATTTTATAATAGAAGCAAAGAAAACCTTTTATGTTTTTAATTTTTTGCTCTTTTTTCATTTATAGTGCAAAAAATAAAACACCCAGTGGTGATTAAATACCACCAAAAAAAGCTCTATTTGTGTGAAAAAATGAGTGTTGCATGACCGCTCAATTGTCATTGTCTAGTGCAACAGCACTGAAAGCTGAAAATTGGTCTGGGCAGGAAGGGGGTAGAAGTGCCTGGTAGGCAAGTGGTTAATTGCAGTGTTGGCACTTTGAAATAAAAAAGTTGGTTTTGTGTTGCAGTTTTGGGCACTCGGGCTCAAAAAGGTTCGCCATCACTGATCTATACCATAGTTTGTAGATGCTATAACTTTCACACAAAGCAATCAATATACACTTACTGGGATTTTTTTCACCAAAAACATGTAGCAGAATACATTTTGGCTTAAATTTATAACTAACTTTGAGTTTACTATATATTTTTTATAGGTGAAAGTAAAAAATATAGTTTTTCTTCAAAATATTTTGTCTTTTTTTGTTTATAGCGTGAAAAATAAAAAACGCACAGGTGATCAAATACCACCGAAAGAAAGCTCTATTTATGTGAAAAAAAGGACGTAAATTTTGTTTAGGTGCAGCATTGCATGACCGCGCAATTATCAGTTGAATTAGTGCAGCGCCGAGTAGCAAAAAGAGGCCTGGTCATTAAGGGGGGTAAATCCTCAGGAGCTCAAGTGGTTAAAGCGTGACATGTTAGGCATCTATTTACACGGCATAACATCATCTTTTCTTTTTTACCAAACAATAGGGTATTAGATTATGATTTTGTGATTTAACATTAATTAAAGTGTATTTAAAAAAAAAAATTGTATTTGAAAAACCACTGTGCAAATACCATGTGAAATTGCAACACCTGCACACACACTGCTCCAAAAAATTAAAGGAACACTTTGAAAACACATCAGATCTCAATGGGGGAAAAATATCATACTGGATATCTATACTGATATGGACTGGGTAATGTGTTAGGAACGTAAGGATTCCCCATCGTTTGATGGAAATTAAAATAGCCTACAGAGGACTGAATTCAAAGACACCCTGTAAATCACCTAATTTCAGTCAGGGTGCCATTGTCTAGCCCCTGCAATGGGCAAACTACGGCCCGCAGGCCGTATATGGCCCAGCGGACCTTTTAATCCGGCCCGCGGAGCGTGATACTGTCAGGATGGCTGTCAGGATGTGTGTAGGCGGGGCAGCTAGGCTCCTCTCACAATCCACCCTGAAGACTGGTGTAGCATGAAAATCTGTCTCCTATGAGAATCTGTCCCCCTCGACGTATCTGCGCATGTGCCGGAGATCGCCGATCGGCTGCCAATGTTTGAAACTGGCACATGCGCAGATACGTCGAGGGGGACAGATCCTCATAGGAGACAGATTTTCATGCTACACCGGAACGGCGCGGGAACACGGCGAGAGGAACGCGCGGAGCAAAGGTAAGTGAATTGACACAGGGGGGACTTGGGGACTTAATATGGGGGATGAATTAATATGGGGAATGAATTACTATATGGGGGATGAATTACTATGGGGGATGAATTACTATATGGGGGATGAATTACTATATGGGGGATGAATTACGATGGGGGATGAATTACGATGGGGGATGAATTACTATAGGGGGGATGAATTACTATGGGGGATGAATTACTATATGGGGGATTAATTACTATGCTTACTATGGGGGAATATTACTATACTTACTATGGATGACACATACACATCATTCATTTACTCTTGGTCCGGCCCCCGGGTCCAATATATGAACCCATTGCGGCCCTCAAGTCAAAAAGTTTGCCCACCCCTGGTCTAGCCTGTAGAGGTCTGTGTATCCCTCCATGGATATGGCTCCCCAGACCTTCACTGATCCATCCACATTGATGGTGTCCTGGGGTATTTCCTCCCACATCTGGACCAGGGTATCACTGAACTCTTGGACAGTCTGAGATGCAACCTGGTGGTGTTGGATGCACTGAAACATGATATCCCAGAGGTGTTCTATTGGATTCAGCTCAGGCAAGCGTGGGGGCCATTCAATGGTATCAATTCTTTTATTACTTCAGGAACTGCCTGCATACTCGTGCCACATGTGGCCGGGTATTTTCATATACCAGGAGGAACCCAGGACCCACTACACCAGTGTAGGGTCTGACAGTGGGTCCAAGGATTTCTTCCCGATACTTAATGGCACTCATGGTGCCATTGTCTAGCCTGTAGAGGTCTGTGTGTCCCTCCATGGATATGCCTCCCCAGACCATCACTGATCCACCACCAAAACCGTCATGGTGAACAATGTTACAGGCAGCATAATGTTCTCCACGGCTTCTCCAGACCCTTTCATGTCTGTCACATGTGCTCAGGGTGAACCTGCTCTCATCTGTGAAAAGCACAGGGCGCCAGTGGTGGACCTGCCAATTCTGGTGTTCAATGGCAAATGCCAATGGAGCTGTGTGGTGCCAGGCAGTGAGCACAGGAAGTCGGGCCCTCAGGCCACCCTCATGAAGTCTGTTTCTGATTGTTTGGTCAGGGACCTTCACACCAGTGGTCTGCTGGACGTCATTTGGTAGGGCTCTGGCAGTGCTCATCCTGTTCCTCCTTGCACAAAGGAGCAGATACTGGCCCTGCTGATGGGTTACGGACCTTCTACAGCCCTGTTCAGCTCTCCTAGAGTAACTGCCTGTCCCTTGGAATCTCCTCCATGCTCTTGAGACTGTGCTGGGAGACACAGCAAGCCTTCTGGCAATGGCACGTATTGCTGCGCCATCCTGGAGGAGTTGGACTGCCTGTGCAACCTCACAGGATGGCACAGGCAGATGCAAATGCAAAACTAGTGAATAACAGTCAGAAAAGATGAGTAGAGAAAAAAATGTCAGTGGCCTCCACCTGTAAAACAGTTACTATTTTGAGGGTTGTCTCATTGTTGCCCATCTAGTGCACCTGTTGTTAATTTCATTAACACCAAAGCAGCAGAAATTGACTAACAACCCCCTCTGCTACTTAACTGACCAGATCAATATCCCACGAGTTTGTCTTGATGCTATACTGATTTGAGCAGTGTATATATAATGTTTGGGGGTTCTAAGTTTCTAGCAAAAAAATACTGATTTTTAAATGAAAACAAAAAGTGTCAGAATTGGCTTGGTCTTAAAATAGTTAAATGACAGTAATTCACCACCAATTAATATTTGGTGAAGGTTACATTGGCTGCTTTTATAAATCTCCCAAACTTGAAATTTTGAACAGACGTTACCCTATACTTCTTGTCAGTGGACTTCTCAGTGTTGTCTACTTTCTTTTTCCAGTGAACTAAAGTAGAATGGGTACTGTATAAACAAGAGGCTATCCTACACTTGCTATGGCCTACCTGATCTCCAGTTGTTACCTCCTGATAATACTCTGGGTGAGATGAACCTTGGTAGTACCAGTGGTCGGTCAACAAGGGGGTATGAGTAACAGCTCTGGCGTAACAACAGGGGTCGCAGTTGTGACCTGGCCCCTACTCCAGGGGGCCCTGGGGACTGCCTGTCAACTCCTGTTGTTTAAAGCAAATCGTGTGTATGTGCAGAAGATCAAAAGAAAAGAAAAAGAATGAGATAGGAATAGATCGAGAAGAAAGTAAGATCAAAGAGCTGGAGGGATCCAGCATAGAAAAAAAAAAAAGATAACAGAAAGAGAGACGGAGAACATAGGGATATGTAACCGAAAATAAGAGGCTATAAGACCGCAAGTTCATGTCATGGCACAGAAATTAGGACATTGGGATGCAGCGCATCTGTATGTGTTAGAGAGTGACATTGAAGGAGCTCTTCGCCCGCTATCAGTAGAGAGGAGTGAAAGAGGATATGAGGGTATAGCGCAAGGTGAAAAGAAGGTAGAACATAGTACTAGTATAGGAATAGTTGAAAGGGAGCACCGCAAAAGGTAGTATAACATACATTTGCCCCCATGGACAAAGATATCACAATGCATCATGGAATAACAGAAAAAAAAACATGTACCTAAATTAGAGAACCCCGGGGGGAGGGCTAAGGCTCAAAAGTGGGGGATACTCTCAAGATGTATTGACCCCACTTTCGGGTGTATTTTTCCGCTCCATGTATGGAAGGAGAAGTATATGTGCTGAGCCGATCCATATGAAGTAGGAAATTCAGGTCCTGCTTGACATCTAAGATGCTGGGGGGGGGGGGGGGGGTAGTTGGAGACCAATTTTTTTTAAGATAGACCTCCTCGCAGCCATCAAGCAGGTGGAAAGCCACGGTTTGGTGGCTCTGAGCAGAGCAAGTTGCGTGTGTGGTGTAGTAGACATGGAAGCGTCCAAATTGCCAAAGAGATGGAGCAGCGGGCCTTTGGGTAGCTGAAGAGTAGTGATGAAGAGTATGAAGTTCAAAAGTTGGTTCCAGAAGGTAGAGATCGGTGGGCAGAGCCAAAAATCTATGATGTAGTGACGGCTTGTGAGTTCCACATAATGGGCAGATAGAAGCCGAAGGATCTGTTCATGTGTACAAGCAAGGCATATAAGTGTGATGCATAATTTTGAATTGCTGCTCCTGCCAAAATTCAGTTGTATTGAATGCACAGGTAGTATTAAAGCCAGTGAGGATTTGCTCTGCAGTAATAGCATTGTCAAAGTCTCGTATCCACGATTTGATAGAGGAGGAGGATTCTAGTGGTTTCGCATAGTGCATGTTTAGTTGGCCATAAATATTAAATATTTTTTATTCCTTACAAGAACTTCAAGCATAGTTGTGCAGAAGCGGGTAGATCTTATCGGAGCTAGAGAGTTCACAAAATTCTTGACTTGTAAGATGTATAAGAAATGATGGGAAGGCAAATTGAATGAACTGAGAATTTGTTGGAGCAGAAGGGGAGAGCCTGATGCGGAGTCATACAATTGGCTAACAAGTCTAAGACCCTAGGTATACCATATTTCATATGCTGCATGATGCTGAGAAACATAAAAAGGATTGTGGTGGATAGGAAGAAATCGAGATAGCCAGGGAGGAACTCCTAGTCTACGTCTGACCTCCCTCATGAGTGGATTGTGTTTGAGATGGAAAGGAAGTGAGTTGGAGTTTGAATGTAAAAGGGCCGAAAGATCAAACGGCAGATTCAAGTTGATAACTGGAAAACACGAATGATTGGGATAGCCAGTCTTAACAAACACGTAAGATGCAAGATGCTGAAAGAGTTAACATCCACATGTTATTCATCCTGTCAACAAGCCTTGTCAGATGAAATATTTTCTCCCTCTGCACAGCCTCCTCCTCACATGCCCTGTGATGTCTTATCTAGAACTGCATACAAGATGAAAAGAGAACAAGAAAAGTTGCAGCTGTTCTGAGGCTGAGAGCCTGTCTCCCTATGTAAGTCCAGTCAGTTCTCAGTGTAGGGCAGACAAGGAATCACCTTTGTCTACACTGGTATCTGCTTACAAATATTCAGAATAATTGGAGAGGTATATCTAAATGTGGACAGCTTCTCCAAAATCTTTTGAATTACCCTCTCAATCTGTAAATAAAGATCTTATTTTGAGTATGTTGGCGCACAGTGGAAGCGGTGGCTGGTAGTGGGGGTCCCCAGGTCAACTTTTGCATCAGGGCCCACAAGCTTCAAGTTACGTCTCTGAGTAACATGCAAGCCAGTTCATATTTTCTAGACTTTCAGAGATAATAGTTGGCATACAGTAGATATAAAAAGTCTACACACCCGTTAAAATGCCAGGTTTCTCTGATGTAAAAAAATAAGAGAAAGATAAATCATTTCTAAACTTTTTCCACCTTTAATATATCCTATAAACTGTACAACTCAGTTGAACAACAAACTGAAATCTGTTAAGTGGAGGGAAGTAAACATAAAAAACTAAAATAATATGGTTGCATAAATGTTCACACCCTTGAACTAATTGAATCACCTTGTTGAATCACCTTCTGAATTTTTTATAGCACTCAGTCTTTTTCGGTATGAGTCCTATCAGCATGGCACATCTTGACTTGGCAATATTTGCCCACTCTTCCTTGCAAAAACAATCCAAATCTGTCAGATTGCAAGGGCATCTCCTGTGCACAGCCCTCTTCAGATCACCCCACAGATTTTCGATTGGATTCAGGTCTGGGCCCTGGCTGGGCCATTCCAAAACGTTAATCTCCTTCTGGTCAATCCATTCCTTTTTTGATTTGGATGTATGTTTTGGGTCGTCATGCTGAAAGATGAAGTTCCTCTTCATGTTCAGCTTTCTAGCAGAAGCCTGAAGGTTTTGTGCCAATATTGACTGGTATTTGGAACTGTTCATAATTCCCTCTACCTTGACTAAAGCCCCCATTCCAGCTGAAGAAAAACAGCCCCAAAGCATGATGCTGCCACCACCATGCTTCACTGTGGGTATGGTGTTCTTTTGGTGATGTGCAGTGTTGTTTTTGCACCAAACATATCTTTTGCAATTATGGCCAGAATGTTTAACCTTGGTTTCATCAGACCATAACACATTTTCCCACATGCTTTTGGGAGACTTCAGATGTGTTTTAGCAAAAATTAGCTGGGCTTGGATGTTTTTCTTCATAAGAAAAGGCTTCCATCTTGCCACTCTACCCCATAGCCCAGATATATGAAGTGCAGCTCTCCCTCCTCTGCAGCCAAGATGGCCGACGGTATGGAGGCACAGCAGCAACACAGCACCACACAGCCACAGCGCCTCAGGAACCACAGGTTCCAGCAGATCAATATGACAAAATTGCTCAGGCTGTGGCTGCACTTCTTTCACCTATGATCACGCTGGTTGTGGACCCCGTGGTATCGCTGGGCATTGATCAAATCAGAAAAGAGCTGAGCGAACAGGCGAAACGCTTATCTGAAATTAAGCAACGACTCTCGGATCTGGAGGATGATGTCCACTCCATTACTGCAGGTACGCTACAAGTCGCACGCACGCAGCAATCAATTCTAGATTATTTGGGTGATTTGGAAAATCGCTCACGCATTGTTGGCCTTCCCGAATCGGTCAATGCAGGCAGCCTATTGGATCTATGCTCCACACGCATTCCTGCGACCTTGGGCCTTACCGCGCAATGTATAGCGGAAGGAGCGCAACACTTGGGCTCACCATCAAATGACAGACGCACACCACGGTCTATCATAGCCAAGTACCTCAATTACGCTGATAGACTGGCTATTCTGAACTCTTTCCAAAATTTTCACTCACTGCAAATTGATGGCCACAAATTGTTGAACTTTGCGGACTATTCCCAAGAAGTATCACGCAAAAGAAAGGTTCTCAACCCATCTGCACTTCCCTACACCAGAGAGGCCTGAAATTCACCCTTGCATACCCAGCTATCTTACGGCTCTCCACATCCTCTGGGGAGGCCAAAACCTTTGTCCAACTGGAGGAGGCACTTCATTTTATACACACCTATCTGGATGACATCACTGATCCGCCAAACCTTCAACACGCACTTCGGGATAAAGGACCCAGAGATCAACGCAGTCCACGTAAAGATCCTCCCAAAAGGCAAAGAGTGAACCACCTTGCAAGCAATCTTCAACCTCCTTGAACATACTCCTGCCTCTCTGCAGGCCCTTTCATACGGGACGGTGTCGTTCTCCAGTCCTGAGACCTCTTCATGTTTTTCCATTTGCTCAGCCCTTGAGCTGAGCGGCTCTCAGTTACCGTATCCTTATTATGCATATATATGATCACTCTAACTTGTTTTTATGCTGTGTCTGTTACCGATGTTACAGACTTTTGACATATCCTGTTGATATTACCTTTTTGATATGTTCCCCAGGGTTCTCTTTTCTACGGCCACATTATCGGCAATCTTGTAAAGTCATAACTTTCATAAGCCTAGAGTGGGTTTGCACCTTATAATTTCCAAGTTACACGGGTCGTGGTGAGAATCATGCGGAATAAGGTGAAGTCCAGGCTACCTAGGTGGTTATGTTCACACATTTGTTGGATAATGAACCCCTGTTGGGTCTTATCCATACCCTTCCTACCTCCCCTCCTCATCTTTCACCTTTCACCCTGCTCATCCCTCTCTTCTCTGAAGTACCAAGGTCCTCTCCCCACGAGCTAACGAACTACATCCAGGCTCTACGTTGGCAGTGGGCGGTGGAGGAACCATCCCTACCTCCGAAACGCGACAGTCACACCTTTCAATATACCACTAACACAATTTCAAAATGATTTCCATCATCGGGAGGACAGATTGAAAAACACAACCCACCCAGTACCTAACTTTTGGGGCTCTCCTCCAAATACCTCGGTTTTAGCTGACTTCACTGAAGCCTCACATCTGACAGACATATGGCATTTATCTCACCCAGACGGCAGGGATTATACCTTTTACTCACATGCTCACCTCTTCCTCTCAAGGATCTTTTTTGCAATCCTCTTCTGGTACAAAATATTACTATTTCCACCATTCATGATATAGCTATCTCCGACCATGCCTCAATCTCTGTGATCCTGTAATACCTGGATTCAGGCACTTCTCCCCGAATCTGGCGCTTTCCCTTTTACCTGCCAACAATAAAGACCTCCTTCAAGTAATTGCCACAACATGGGCTGACTTTGTCGCAACAAATGTAGCTCATCGCTCCACTCCAAATTTGTTCTGGGAGACTGGCAAGGCTGTATTGAGGGGCAAAATAATAGCTTTTGCCTCGGCATATAAAAAGAGAGTACTACTCAAGTTCTCAGCAGCTAGTGATTCATTGAGAAAAGCTCGGAGAAGGCTCTCAAACTCCAATTCCTTCAATAACCGAAAACTCTGGCTCAAAGCCAAACACCAATTGTACATGTTGGCTAAAGCACAAGAAACCATGCACCAGTCATATCTCGACTTACAATATCATAAATTTGGCAATAAACTATGTAGAAAACCCTTCACTCCTACTCATTTTGCAGCCTTGAAAGACGCCCAGGGATCCTTGCGGTCCACACTGAATGAAATGATTTCTATTCTAGAACAATTTTATGCCCAATTATATGGCTCAGACCCAATAGATATCCCTCGTGCCAACGCATTCTTGGAACAAATTAATCTTCCACAGGTTGATTCGGCCGCTCTTTCTGATCTCAACTCTCCTGTTCAGGTAATTCGGACATTACCTTAGCGATTCAAACGTTGGCCAATGACACAGCAGAATTCTATAAACTGACATCCAAAATTCTCACCCCAACTGTACTGTCGGTATTCCAGAGTATTCAAAACGGAGGTAGCTACAGTTGCAAGAAAAAGTATGTGAACCCCTTGGAATTACGTGGAGTTTTGCATGAATTGGGCATAAAATGTGCTCTGAACGTCATCTAAGTCACAACAATAGAAGAGCACAGTTTGCTGAACATAATATTACACAAACATCAGATGTTGCCATGGTTTAATTGCACATAACATGTAAATATTCACAGTGCAGGGAGGAAAAAGTATGTGAACCTTTGGACTTAATAACTGGTTGACCCTCCTTTGGCAGCAATAACCTCAACCAAACATTTCCTGTAGTTGCAGATCAGACCTGCACAACGATCTGGAGTCATTTTGGACCACTCCTCTTCACAAAACTGTTTCAGTGTAGTAATATTCTTGGGATGTCTGGTGTGAATCGCTCTCTTAAGGTCATGCCACAGCATTTCAATCGGGTTGAGGTCAGGACTCTTACTGGGCCACTCCAGAAGGCGTATATCCTGTGCTGTTGCAGCCATTGTTTTGTTGAATTACTTGTATGCTTTGGGTCATTGTCCTGTTGCATCCCCCATCCTCTGCGGAGCTTCAGTTGGCGGACAGATGGTCGTACGTTTTCCTGCAAAATGTCTTAATAAACTCTGGAATTCATTTTCCCATCAATGACAACAATCCGTCCAGGCCCTGAGGCAGCAAAGCAGCCCCAAACCATGATGCTCCCTCCGCCATGTTTTACAGTGGGGATGAGGTTTTGATGTTGGTGTGCTGTGCCTTTTTTTCTCCACACGTAGTGTTGTGTGTTCTTCCCAAACAACTCAATCTTGGTTTCATCTGTCCACAGTATATTTTGCCAGTAGTGCTGTGGAACATCCAGGTGCTCTTTTGCAAACTTCAAACGTGCTGGAATATTCTTTTTGGACAGCAATGGCTTCCTCCGTGGTGTCCTCCCATGTACTCCATTCTTGTTTAATATTTTCCTTATTGTAGATGTGTCAATAAAAATGTTAGCATGTGCCAGAGATTTCTGTAGGTCTTTAGCTGACACTCTGGGATTCTTCTTTACCTCATGCAGCATTCTGCGCTGTGCTCTTGCAGTCATTTTTACAGGACGACCACGCCTAGGGAGAGTAGCAACAGTGCTAAACTTTCTCCATTTGTAGACAGTCTGTCTTACCGTGGACACATGAACATCAAGGCTTTTGGAGATACTTTTGTAACCCTTTCCAGCTTCATGCAAGTCAACAATTCTTGATCGTAGGTCTTCTGAGAGCTCTTTTCTGCGAGGCATGGTTCACATCAGACAGTGCTTCTTGAAACCAGTAAACCCAAAACAGGTGTGTGTTTTTTAAGGGCAGGACAGCTGTCAGCAACACATCCAATATCATCACACTGATTGGAGTCAGGGTTGGCTCACTCCTGGCTCCAATTAGCTCTGGGAGAAGTCATTAAGCTAGGGCCTCACATACTTTTTCCTCCCTGCACTGTGAATGTTTACATGTTATGTGCAATTAAACCATGGCAACATCTAATTTTTGTGTAGTATTATGTTCAGCAGACTGTGTTTTTCTATTGTGACTTAGATGACGTTTAGAGCACATTTTATGCCCAATTCATGCAAAACTCCACGTAATCCCAAGGGGTTCACATACTTTTTCTTGCAACTGTACATAAAGTGACTAGTGTAAAAATCCTCATAAATAATATACTTCAATAACCAAGTATCCAAATAATACAAAGAATCTCAATACAGTTGATGTGTAACAGTGCCTATATCTTCATAAAGGTGCTCCAGTGCTGGTGCAAAATGGTGAGCATAAATCCTAAATGGCAGGCATGCCCCCTCACCTCCTTGATGCGACCCACAAGGGTCAACACGCCTTTTGGATCTCCCTGGATCCTACAGGTAATGACTCTCCAGACCACTCAGGTTCCACAGCCCCTTATTGGTAATCTCCTCCAATATAAATCACTCCTCCATATACAGGTACCGCAGTGTATATGTCAATAGGTGAACATCATATTAGGACCATAAATGGATAAAAAACAGATCTCCCATAGTGCAACACTGTTTATTAGTATAAGAACATATAAAAATCGCCAAGTTTCAACTCACATATAAGCAGATCAGTCAGGCTTTTCCACCACTAAGCATGGGTGTACTGCATTCAATTTGGAGTAGTAAGATGGCGTTCCACCGAAAGTGCGTCACCACGCCGCATCTACATGTTTCGTCACGCTCGCGTGACTTCCTCAGGATAACATCATGGTGACTGAAGGCTTGTTTTTATAGGAGGACATAACTGTCAATCAATCAGCGGTGGGAGGTCCGCCACAGCCATTTTGTAGTAGTCTATACCAAAATAAGGACACTAACAATGCGGCCATTTTCTTGAGGATCTAACTGATTGTGCATTGAATGACATGTAACATGTCATTCTATCAGCGGTGGGAAGATCCGCCGTGGCCATATTTCAGTAGTCTCTACTACATCGAGGACATTAATAGCATGACCATTTGTCAGGGGTTCTAGCTGGTAAACATATAGTTATATACCAAATGGCATGCCACTCGATCCACACCCTATCTGTAAACCTGCTATATACATATCTACTTGTGTAAACTATGCAGTATATACTAATAGAATAATTACATAAATAAATCATAGTGTAAAACTCCCGATATATATCCCATAACTATTGCCTGAGATTTTTAAATACCTTTTTATCATTTATTGAGAGTCCTATATGAGGTCATAGGCAATGTAGTTCAGGCGGTCAGGATTTAATTGAGTTTGGCGGCACAGGTCAGCAATCCTGGTTTGTGTTGCCAGAAGGGCCCAGAAAGGGCAGGTAGCATCCAGGTCAACTATTACTCATTGGATCTGCCAGTCTTCGGTTCATACATTCACATGGTTCTAGCAGGTGGATGTCAGAGCCACGAAGGATATTGTCTTTGGCCGCAGCATATTACAAATGGCGGAGTAGGTCCTTTGGATTAATGGCAGTGGCTATTATGGTGTCACCCACCCCTCAAAGTATTTTAGGTTTTTTTTTGCTTTAGGACATCCCACATAGTCATGAGTAGCCTGCTCTGTGTCCTGTGATGTACGATAAAGAAAATTTGGATTTTTTTTTCTACATACTTGTAAAATCCAATTCTTGGAGTACATCATGGAACACAGAGGTCCCTCCCCTCTCTCTGGAATTTCATTGCTTGCTAAAAAAACTTGAAGTACTTCCTGTGTAGGAGGGGTTATATAGATTTTGATACACAGAAATTGATTTTTCAGCTAAGTATATAGAAAAAATAAAATTTTTGTTACAGTTACAGGAGTCTGCTTTGATGCATTTGTACATTGCAATCATATTCCCTTTTAAAATGGTTGTAAACCCCTGAAATTAAAAATGAACAAAATATATTCTCATATAGTATGTACTTGCCTCAGTCACACTTACAGTAATGTGATTCCTGATGGCTTTTTCATTCAGTATCTGCATGAGTCACTTCTGACATTTTTTCCCAACACAAGGTATTCCTTGGAGACAGCCCTGTCTTGATCGCAAGATCGCCGCCACCAACATGCGACAATCTCACGATCGCTGCCACCAATATGTCACGGCGCAAAATCGCCGCCACCAACATGCGACAATCTCATGATCGCTGCCACCAATATGTCACGATTGCGGCGTCAGACCCCAGACCTTCTCACCAAACTCGTGACCGAAGGACCGGCCGATCCAGACCGCGATGTGACGTGCGTAACAATGCGTAACACCCAACTGCACCCTATACAGCGATTTTCCAGCTAATGGGTTTCAATCTGTGCCGGCAGCCTGGATGCGCTTGTTACTAGGTCCGGTTAATTACGCAACTAACCCTTCACTGCCACCACCCCTTTTTGTACAGAGAAAGGGGAAACTCTTTTTATCCAATATACACTGTAATGGTTGAAAAGTCGTCTGTCCAATACGGTCACCACAGGCCGATTGGGCAGAGGATTAAACAAACACAGTAGCGTCTCTTTAGAGGCAGTAATTCGTAAATTGTAATTAAGCACTTTAGAAACAGTTTAACACTTTCAGAAAGAAAGATTTATTACTAAAAGAGTCAAACAGGTGCCATAAAATATTTACAGAAAAAGATGTAACTAAGATATATATATATATATATACATACAAAGAACCATAGCACAGCAGAAAGATAATAGGAAGGAAGTTAAAGGGTTACTTGCCATTTAAGCCTTTGATGTAAGCAGATCCAAGTTGCAGAGCGAAAGGGTCTCCCCTGGTGGTACTGATGTTACAAATGGGAGATGTCTTCAACTTAACTTTTTAGGCCTGCTAGCCTGTGTTTTAAAGTCCCCCAGCAGGGGGGTGGCTCTGAGTAACTGACCAATACTCTGTTTAGGGAGGGATCGTCGGGCGGACTCTGAATTAGAACCAACATCTTCATAATCCATGATATGAAACATAGGGGACAAATTGACTTGAGGAATGTTCATTTAATTCTGTCACCTAAACTGCTAGGTTTTATGAGGTTGCAATCTCTTCAATTCAGGGGAAAAGCTGCCTTATCTGGGTTACGAAGTGAGAAATTTCACATGTCCTTGGGCAGCTAGTCTCTGTCTCTCTTGGGGGGCTTTGTAGCTCTGGGCCCCCTGCTGCTCTACCTGCCAGTGACACTTTTAACACACACACATCTGTCCTTGTGCCTCTCAGGAAGGGAGGGGGAAGGAGAATGAGAAATGAGAAACACAATATATACTCCGTACCAACATGGAGGTGCCTACAAAATGGTTGAACTGCGTACTTCACTGTGTTTTGCGCAGTTTTTGCGACAAGCCCCCTCACCCCAGTACTCAGGAGGTGATTGACAGCCTTAACTGTGCATGTTTCCCTATGAGACTGTGTAGGGGTTTGTCAATTCCCTCAATTCAGTTCTCTGATTACACTCAGCTCTCTACTCTATGCAGCGTGTGACAGCAGATTCGTACCCCTTGCCTCTTGGAAGCTAAGAAATGCTGTATAAACTGTATACTGTGGAAGGCTGTAGAGAGAGGACTTCAGATAAATAGGTACAGCTTATGTATATGGATTTGATTCATCACTTTTTATCAGCTGAGGCTAGTCACTTTATGTAAGGGTTTATTACCATTTTAGCGCCCTTAATAAGTGAGTGAATAACTGCAATCTATGTAATTGATCATTACAGCTGACTTCTTTCTTCCCCCTAATAAATTTTGTTTCCCTTTCTGAACTCCTCCTAATTCAACGTCTTTCCTGAGGATTGCTAACTAAAATTGAACTTCATATTCAAGATGTGGACGAAACAGTGTTTTGTAAAGGGGTAAAATTAAGAAAGTATTTTGCTAGCTATGTTTGGCATCCCATGCTATTGCTAAATCTGTGATCTATAGGAACCCCCAGTTCCTTTTCCATAACTAAATCTTCCAGGGGAGCCCCTAAAAATGTATATTTTGAATGTACCTAATTGGAAAGTAGATTTCCTCAGACATCACTTCCTGGACAAACAGGAATGGGCCCTTCAGCCTGACCTGATACCGTATGCCAGAGATGGATGTGGACATCCAGGCTTCAAGACCAGAAGAAGCTACCTCTGTTCCTTCCTCCAGAAAACAAGAAGTTGCCTTCCTGGCACTGCAATCAGATAATACCTTCATAATTTCTTGGTCTCAGTTCAGGCTAAATTCCTCCAATGCAAATTATACCTTGCCTGCTCCACAAAATAGAGCAAGAATAGAAATTGTTGATTCTCATTGCACCAAAGTGGTGCAGAAGGACCTGGCACACAAACATACTCAGACTACTAGTAGATGACCTATAGTCTCTTTCCAACAGGCCAAACCTGCTGTTTTAGGGCCCTCTGTTCCATTCTACTTTTCAGTCATTGGCTTTAATGACATGGCTGTTGAAGCCCAGGTCTCTTAAGAGACAAATGGGTCTCTTAGTCTGTTGCTCCTACTTTGCTGATAGCAGGAAAATCTACTTCCAGAAAGATCCACTATCGATCCCAGATGATTGAAGGATATCCATGTGCAGTATTAGGGATCGGCATGGAGCTGAAAAGAAAGGATATAAACTATCATGCTGCTGTGGCCACAGAGAGAGCACTAGGCTAAACAAGGGGAGAAATTAAAAGTCATATAACATCACTCAAAAAAAGAGGTGACAGCTCCCCTAAAAGGTCTTGAGTAAACCTAATTTTAATATAAGACAGAAAAGAAAAGAGGGCACCTCTATCTGAGTGTAAATTGTACAAAAAGGCCCAGCTTGTGCTCCAGCTTCCTGAGCTACAGCGGTCTCCTTTCATATCCACCCAGCAGCTTCCTTGCAGAACTCTGCACATGCCAGCTGCTTACCTGCCTATCTCTTACACGGATGACCCTTATTGATCCTTTACTTGGTAAAGACTTTGATCCTATTTTAAATACAGGCACCCCATTGGCCTTATGCCAATCCAGTGGTACCATGCAAGTCAGTCGGTGGTTTCAGAGGGTACAAAATAGAGTTTGACACTCAACCCCTCACTGCTTTATGCTCTCAAATCAATAAAAAAACCTTGAAAGGACATTCATATTTGCAGATGCCCTAAACATCATGAGTAGTTGTGCCAGTAGCCCCACAAGACAGATTTGGTGGTTTCTATCCAAAACTGTTCACCGTACCAGAGCCTAACAGAGCATGTTTATCCTATTTTAGACTTCAGCAAATGCCTTCAGATTCCAAAAATTTGCATGGAATCCACAAAGTTGACTACTGCCTATCTGAGACCAGGGGAATACCTGGTATTTAGACATCCAAGATGCCTATCTGCATATTTCCATTTATCCACGTCATCAGTGATTTGTGCTCCTTGCAAGACATCCAGTTCAGAAGTTATGTAGACAACCTTCTAAAGGATTAATCTCCTTAAGGAGATATGAGTCATTTAGGAGAAGGTCTACAGGAAAATTCAGATGCAGGTTCTCAGTTGGGTAAAACATTTTTAGAATTCTGCTCTCCGGCCTTCTCTTTACTTGGAATACTCGGGTCTGGAAACATCCCAAGCATAGGTCTTTCTTCCAGAAAAAAAAATGATCTCTGTCAATGCTCATGCTCAAGAATTGAGGTCAAAGAGATATCCCTTGATGAGAATCTCCATGAGAGATCTAGGTCTACCATTCACCCAATTTCATTTGAGACCTCTCTAGCACAACATCTTGTCAACCAGGACCAAACATGCCCACTTCTGTTGATCTGCCAATTCCCCTATGCAGAAGCCCCCTCACTTGGTGGATCTCCAACCTAGCCTTAACAATAGTGAAGTCTTACCTTACTTATCACTGGAAAGTTGTAACAATGGATGTCAGTCTTTCAGGCTGGGAGGGAACATGGTCAATGGTGGAAGCCAAAATCCCAATGAACATCCTGGAGCTCAGCGTATGGATGAAAACATACTGTTTAGCAATTTCTGCAGTCCACCATCCAGGAGTAGACAACTGGAACGCAGATCACCTCAGCTGTCACTGTTTGGATCATTAGGAACGGGCCCTTCAACCAGACTCAACAACAAGCTACCTCTTTATGTGGCGAAGGATCCTCTAGCTCTGGCTTTGGATGCCTTGATAGTTCCCTCATCAGTTCTCAGTTGTGGCTAATATATTCCTTTCCCTAGTGCAAAATGTACTTTGCTTGCTCAAAAAGAACAAGAAAGGAAACCGGTTATTCTCATTGCACCAAATTGGTCCAGGAGAACTGGTACTCAGACATACGGAGACGTCTAGCAGACAACCCCTGGTCCCTTTCCAACAGGATAGATCTGCTCTATCAGGGCCTTCTGGTCCATCCTGGCGTTTTAGTTTCTGGCTTTAATAGCATGGCTGTTGAAGCCCAGACCTTAAGAGAGTTTTCTCTGAGTCGGTTATTCCTATCTTGCTAAAAGAAAAAAAAAGACCCTTCTAGAAAGATACCATGATGGTGTGAAAACAGGAAATTCAGTCACAGAGATTACTCTGTATTTTGCATTCTGACGTACCTACAATGAGGTCTTGGCCAGAATATAGCCTTGAGCACTCTGAGAGGTTAGGTTTTCGGCCTTGGCCATTCTTTTCAAAGCCTCTGGCTTTGCTCTTCCCTGTAAAACCTTTATCCAAGGTGTATCTCACATCAAGCTCTCCTTACAGCACTCTGTGCATTCCTGGGATCTAAACTTGGTTCCAACTGCCCTGATTAAACCACCCTTTGAAACCCATCAGGGACGTAGGCAGAGCAAATAAAATATACACCTGATGTTTTTAAAAATTAATTACCAAATGTAAGGCATATGTTTTAAAATTGCTATGAGTGTAATTTTTGTATTCAAAATGATTAGGTTAATGTTGAGTACATCACTGCATATCAAACTGGTCACAAAAGTTTTGATTACCTTAGGACATGAAGGGGGTAAAGACAGGATGTGCAGGAACCCTTTCAGGTCTCTTATTAATATTGGTAACCAGCCTAAAAAGAAAAAACAAAGTAACAAAAATGCATAGGTTGCTGACATCTCCTTCTGAAAATGCGAATTGGCCTTGTTAACTTTCTTTTGTCTTAAATATTCTTTTCTCATTAAATATGTGTTCATTGATGTCAAATATTTTAATAGTTATTTTTTTGCATGTTTTTCCAGCTCAGCTAAGGACGAGTCAGAACAGCCTGGCCCATCTTCTGATGTTTCAGTACGTGATGAATCTGGAAGTGTGCCAGAAGGGGAGGGGAAAGATGAATGTGGGGAGTCTGTGCTTATTGAAGAAGATCTAATACAGCAGAGCCTCAATGATTATGATGTTGGAAGGTACAGCCCAAAACTATTAACCAACCAGGAGCTGCCTTTTGATGCACATATAGTAGACTTTGAAGAAGACCAACAGAGACTAGTATTGTGTAGACAACAGCTGCAAGTGACAGGTAAGATGTTAATATTGTATGCAAACCAGCACGTGAAAAACGACACCATATAGAAATGATATTTGAACAGGTAAGCATAAGATTTTCATTTTAAAAATGTCTACAGATAAAAGTGAAATACCTGAACAAACGGCACATAAATTTGACCTGGATTAGGCCTGGCTTAAACTTGTGTGGCTAAATTCTGAGTGTAAGGCAGCCCACTTATTTCAATACAGAGAAACAAGTCCCCCACATGATCATGTGAACCTAACCTTATTTATTCTCATCTAAATTAACATCAGTGCAGATTTTTCATGTGAAAAAATAAGTGCACCCCTACATTTACCACCACATTATGTCCATGTAATTAGAAATGGATATTATGGATTTCGTGCCAAAATAACCTGTTTTTGGAGCATGCAGGTGGAACCTGACATTTAAAAAGCAAATATCTAAGATCTGGGTTTTCTCTTGCTATTGAAATATGTGCTGCTGTCATCATGTGGAGATCAAAAGAGCTCTGTAAGACCCTCACAAAGAAGGTTGTTGATGCTTGTTAATCTAGCAAGGAATTTAAAAAGATTGCTAATTTATTGAACACTGTAAGGAAAATAGTTGACACATGCTAAAATGTCCAGGACTGGTCAATTCTAAGCAAATTCAGCTCAGTAGATGACCATATGATGCTAAAAGAAGTCTCCAAGAACCCCAGAATTTCATTGCGGGATCTGCAGGTTATTCCTGCAGTTAAGCAGTTAAGCTGGCCATACATGGATTAGATCCATGTTTGGCCAGTCTGATTGCACTCCTGTCGATCCATTGATCGAAAAATACAGCCAGCCTGCCTGTTTGGTTTTTTTTTACGTTCGATTACTGCCAGTGTCTATAGCCACTAGTAGTACCCATTGTGTTTCCCCCCCCCCATAAAGGCGCCCCACCACTGTGTTGATGGGGGCATCAACCTATTTTGGAGCTTTATTAGTAGAAATACTACAGCTTGCAATTGAACATACAGGCAAAGACTATGCTTTCTGAAACTACAACCCCTGGCAAAACGTATGGAATCACCACTCTTGGAAAATGTTCATTCAATTATTTATTTGTGTAGAAAAAAAAAACAATCACAGACATGCCTCAAAACTGTTTTCTTTTAACCACTTGCCCTCTTGAAGATTTACCACTCTTCCTGACCAGGCCACTTTTTGCTGTTCGGCACTGCACTATTTCAACTGGTAATTGCGTGGTCATGCAATGCTGTATCCAATCCAAACTAAATGTATGTCCTTTTTTTCACACAATAGAGCTTTCTTTTGGTGGTATTTGATCACCTCTGCGGTTTTCATTTTTTGCGCTATAAGCAAAAAAAGACCAAAAACGTTGAAAAAAAAAACAATATTTTTCACTTTTGGTTATAAAATATATACAATAAAGTCAGTCATAAATTTAGGCTAAAATGTATTCTGCTACATGTCTTTGCTTAAAAAAAATCTCAATACATGTGCCGTATTTTTCGCTCCATAAGACGCACTTTTTTCCCCCCAAAAAAGGGGGGAAAATGTCAGTGCGTCTTATGGAGCGAATATAGAGCGGCAGGTCCGGTATTTCCACCGCCGCCATGCAGAATACCGGGCCGGCCACTCAGCTCTGCAACGGGACCTTATGGAGAGGACTGCTGACCTTTGGGGAGGTGGGGAGCGGGTACCTGAATTGGACAGGTACCCGCTCTTACTTCTTTGTTGTTTGATCTTACCTGTTCCTCTATCCAGCGGCGCGCTGTCTTCCCGGCTTGTGTAGTGCGGGCACTGGGCGTGACAGCCGGGTGCCAAGTACGCATGCGCAAGAAGCGGTGCTTTTTGTGAATGGTAAGGCGGTACCTGGGACACATGACCGATCCCAGAAGCCGCCGGACCAATCACAAAGCGCAAGTGCTTCTCGCTCATGCGCACTGGGCACCCGGTTGTAATGCCGAGCGCCATTACAGAAGCCGGGAAAACAGCGCGCGGCTGGATCGAGGAACAGGTAAGCTCAAACAAAAACTCTGCGGAAGTAAGAGCGGGTACCTGTCAAATTCAGGTACCCGCTCCCCACCTCCCCAAAGGTCAGCAGTCATCTGTACTGTCCGCAGTCTCTGGTCATCCCTGTGCTGTCCGCAGTCTCTGGTCATCCCTGTGCTGTCCGCAGTCTCTGGTCATCCCTGTACTATGTCTGCAGTCCATTAGTTCAGAATTTTTTTTTCCTGGTATCTTCCTCTAAAACCTAGGTGCGTCTTATGGTCAGGTGCGTCTTATGGAGCGAAAAATACGGTATATTAATTGGTTTGTGTGAAAGTTATAGCGTCTACAAACTATGGTATATATATTGGAATTTACGTAGCTTTTGTGACTGCCTATCACATTTCTTGAGGTGCTAAAATGCCAGGGAAGTACAACCCCCCCATCCCAAATGACCCCTTTTTGGAAAATAGACAACCCAAGTATTGTGCAGAGAGGCAGGTTGAGTCCATGGAATGTTTTATTTTTTGCCACAAATTTTTTGACTTCGACAATTTTATTTATTTTTTTTACACAAAGTTGTCACGTTAATGATATATTGCTCATGCATGCCATGGGTATTTGTGGAATAACACCCCAAAACACATTCTTCTACTTCTCCCGAGTATGGGGATACCACATGTGAGAGACTTTTTGGCAGCCTAGCTATATACAAATCCCCAAAATCCAATGACCACCTCCAGGCTTTCAAAGGGCATATTTCCTCATATCATTTCCCCACTACCTATCACAGTTTTGGAGGCTCTAAAATGCCAGGATAGTACAAACACCCCCCCCCCCCCACAAATTACCCCTTTTTGGAAAGTAAACACCCAAAGGAATTTTGATAAGTGCCATGGTGAGTATTTTACATATTTCATTTTTGTCACAGGGTTTTGAAAAAAGAAAAGAAAAAATAAATGTTTTGTTTTCTTTCCAAAGACATGTGCCAACAAATTAGATCTGCAAAACACTCAACGTGCCTTAGGAGATACCTTGGAGTATCTACTTTCCAAAAAGGTGTCAATTGGAGGGGTTGCTTCTGCTATCCTGGCATTTTAGGGCCAACATTAGAAGCTTATACCACATATCACCCACTCTTGAAGACCACACCTTTTCTGACGCTTTTTGTTCACATGAAAAAAGTTTTTTGCTAGAAAATGACTTTGAACCCCCAAACATTATATATTTTTTTAAAGCAGAGGCCCTAGAGAATAAAACGGCGGGTGTTGAAATCTTTTGTCACACAGTATTTGCACAGCGATTTTTCAAACGCAAATCTTTTGGGAAAAATACACTTTTTAGAATTTTAATGCACAAAAACACAATATATTGCCCAATTGTTTGATAAAGTATAAAAAAAGATGTTACGCTGAGTAAATAGATACCAAACTTAATATGCTTTACAATTGCGCATGCCTGTGCAATGGCAACAAAGTACATACATTTTTATTATCGATAGGAGGCGCTTTAAAAGCATTTACAGGTCACCAATTTATATTTACACAGGAGGTCTAGTGCTAGAATTACTGCCTTTGATCTGACGTTCGCGACGACACCTCACATGCATGGTACATGATGTTTACACTTGCGCACGCAGGGGGTGAGGGTGCTTTTTTTTTTTTTCTTAATTTTGATTTTTTTATTATTTTTACACTGTCCCTTTCATTTTTTTCTTTTGATCACTTTTAATGCTATCACAGGGAATGCAAATATCCCCTATATCTACAATTGTCATTGTCATATTTTTTTTTTGGAGAAATCTGGGTTCTATCAGACTCTAGATATCTCCTCTGCCCTTACATTATCTAATCTCACCAAGATCGGCTTGATCAGATGCTTTCCCAATTTACAAATGGCGCTTTTTATATCCTGCAAAACTGAAGCGATAAAATGCTCGTAGCTTCCAATTTCTTAGACTATAAAGATCATTGGAACCATTCTGGTCTCTGACCAGCTCTATGGTCAGCCAGCGGAACTGCTGGCTGCATGCTTCGATGCCCCTGTGGGACAAGAGAGCCCACGAAAACTATGGAAGGCAACAGGAGGGGGGGGATGTCCCATTCTGCTGTTCGTAAAAACAATTTAGCAGCTAATTGGCCACTAGGATTGTTTTTAAATGAAAGCCGACCACCAGCTTGAAAAAAAAACGATACCAGGTTGATGCCTGTAGCTGCAGGCATCATCCCAGTATAGCCACTCAGTCCAGCCACATACCAGTAGTTTGCTGGTCCATGTTGGGCATATATGTAACATATCAAATAAAATAGGTGCAGCGCTTAAAACAATGAAAACACTATTAAAATGTCCGTAGATAAGTAAAGTGCCAGCAAACGTAGATGAGTGTAAGGTGACTAACAAAATCCAACTGATGGTGCTCCAAAGATATAGCAGAATTAGGCACTCACCAGATGCGTAACGTAAATACGCATTGTATAAAATTATATGTAGAGGTCCCCTTAAGGTACTGGAAACGATCCCCCTCCGGAAATGGTCCTCCCTCTAGGTGTGATGGAATTATCAGGAATACTGGATCCAGCTGCCCAGAGATCCCTTAAAGGGATCGACGGGTGTTGATGTCAGCTTTAAGGAACTCCCTCTCTGGATGCTGATGGATGGCTGGATCAAGATGGGCTCTAGAAACAAATGACTCTGGGCTCCGGGCGCTGCAGATGGCATCAGTCAGGGGCCCCGCAGAGCCGGCACAGGGCGTAGAGTCCGCTCACCATGGAGAACTCCGAGCTTGTGTCTGCAGGGGGCAGATTGAGGGGGTAAGCTGGGGAGTGGAGAGATAGATCTGGGTGTCATCAGCATAGAGGTGGTCATGGAAGCCATGGGAGGTTATCAGTTGGCCCAGGGAGGAGGTATAGAAAGAGAAAAGGAGGGGCCCAAGAGCAGAACCTTGGGGTACCCCAACAGAAAGAGGAGCGGAGGAGGAAGAGTTGTATGTGACACTGAAAGTGCGCTGAGAAAGGTAAGAGGAGAACCAGGAGAGAGCAGAGTCACGGAGGCTGATGGAATGGAGTTTACTGAGGAGGAGCGGGTGGTCGACTGTGTCAAAGGCAGCGGAAAGGTCAAGGAGTATGAGTATGAAGTAATGGCCGTTGGTTTTAGCAGTTAGTAGGTCAATAGTGAATTTTAGTTGGGCAGTTTCTGTGGAATGTTGTGGGCGGAAGATGTGGGTTAGAGAGTTGATAGGGCAAGAAGGAGGCTGCAACAGTCATGAGGAAACAGGATCCAGGGGACAGGTGGTGAAGTGGGCCTTGGACAGGAGTTCAGTAACTTCCTTGGTGGTAACAGGGTCGAAGGAGGAGAGTGTTGAGTTTGGTGTTGGGCCTGGTATGTTGGTTAGAGGAGGAAGCTTGACACCGGAGATCTCATCACGAATTGTGTCGATCTTCTTCTTGAAGTGACTGACAATCTCCTGTGCAGTAAGTAAGTTGGTGGGTGGAGGCAGTGGGGGGTGAAGTAAGGAATTAAGGGTAGAGAAGAGTTGACGAGGATTGGATGAGTGGGTCTTTATGAGAGTGTTATAGTAGGTTTGCTTAGCAGCGTGGAGGCTGGAGTTGTATTTGAGAAGAGCTGATTTGCAGAGGGTAAAGTCTTTCAGAGATTTAGTTTTACGCCATGCTCGCTCAAGAGTGCGGCTGCGTCTCTTGAGACTTCTGGTGTTATCGGTTTGCCAGGGTTGTGACAGGCGAGGCCTGGTTCTGCGCGTTCAAAGAGGACCAAGAGCGTCCAGGGAGGATGATAGATAGTTGTATGTCCAATCTATAATATGCACCTAGGTAGCTTCCATGTGTGCAGTAATGCGAGTTATGATCTATACCTGTGCTTCCATATTAATGAAAGGAAGAAGCTCTCTCCCAGCCAAAAAAACTTCACTTGATACACAGTTTGCTGGAGGGATTTCTAATTGGCTGACAAAACACTTTTTATCTTACATGAAAAGACTTCACTTGCCATTACTGTAAATAACAAGATCACTATAGTGTTTAACAGGTACACAAGTCACCCTGTAACGTACATGTGATATCTGAGTAACTGAGATGTGATCTGTAGAAATATGACAATGTAGGTTTAGCTTCAGTCCATGTTATAATAATATAAGATGTGTTTAGAATTAAGTCAGAGACATATGGTCACCAATTAGCATCTGAAGGGACAGAGCATCCTCTAGACTGGAGGTGACACCTGGATGCCAATAAGATTTGTCACCTTATGGAAATCTGGAAGGAAAAGGCTCTAGACAGTTTGGCTTCATGACACAGCTGGAGACCAGAGGTGGTTCCGATGTGTCTGGGAGCTTTGACGTATATACACAGATTAAAGGAATATATTTCATCTCTCATAAAAGCTAAAATATTAGTTGCAGAGAGGTGAAAATACTTCCTTCTGATTGGACACGCAGTGGCTACATCTGCATGTAAAACTGTATTTGTAGCCTCTGTAGAATCCCAGAGAAACGCAGAAAACGATTATCTGGCGCCTGATTGCGACAGCTGAACAGTGATTGGGATTGTCGTGATCGGACTGATGCGCTGGTGTCGGAAATTCAATCCCTGACTTGGTGATTCAAACCGTTCCTGGTCCAATCGACTTTGGCCATTTCAGTACCCAGAATGTCCTGTGCGCTGGCTACGTCCATATTCCCATAAATTGAGGACCTGGGATATGGACAGTGTGATTCGTACGGAGCCGGTTCTATTGACTAGCGGATCGCGGACTTTCTCTGACTTGCTCCAGTCGCAGGATAACTCTTGGTAAAAGTTTTATTTCTGTTTTATTCCCTTTTATTTTATAGTCAATAGCCAATTGTGTGTCTTCTTGTATTTTCTGTAACTTTTTATACTTTGTACATATGTTATGCACTGCCCACTTTCGGGATATTAAATCATAAAATTAATAAGTGATTTCTGGGTACTTAAGCTCGGGCTCATATCTCCGGAGAGATTGTATTGTATTGCAGTGTCTTTATATGCCCGGTCAAGTTCATTGCCTATCTGTATGCAATTGCACTGCGTGTTGGCAGATTGCATGCAGATTGTAAAGTAGGATATCTGTGTGTGCGTGTGCGTGTGTGTGTATGTGTAGGCCCAGCAGACCGGTCTGCAGACAAACTGTTGGGTGGTGGTAAGCTACCGTTTGTTGTGTGTCTGGTGTGTGGACAGTGGAAGAGTGATTAACACTGGGGTTCTAGCTTGTAGGATAGCTGGAGGAATCCTAGAAGCGTGTGCCAATTGCTAGGCTGCTCCTCAACCCTTAGTGTGCACCAGATTGTATATAAGATTTGTATCTGCCTGTGTATGGTCAGCTGGATTGGAGTGGAGTCTCCCTCTAGTGGTGGCCAGAGGTAGTGAGGGCTGTGAAAGTATATCACGGCTGGTCTTATATATATACAAAGTAAGTCCCCCTTAATCCCTCTTTACCCCAAGTCACGGCCGGACGTGCATGCCTCGGTTAGCTAGTCGCTGTGGGCGTGTGCGTGTGGGTTGGATTCGTGACACACCTTTTCACCATTTTCCAGGTATACCCCCTCACGTCTAATTACCAAACCCTTTGAAATGTCTAATTAGATAAACAGGCTATTGCCCAAATACCAAGGTGACCAAGGCAATTAGCGTAGCAAAGAGTTCTTTTGATGTGTAAAGTGTTTTTTTCACTGGCCTGTCCAAGAATGAACAGTATGTGTTTCAATATCTACATATTGTTGTGTTCAAAATAATAGCAATGTGTTGAAAAAAGTGAATAAAGCTCAAAATCCTTCTAATAGCTTTTATTTCCATACACACAAATGCATTGGGAACACCACACATTCTATTCCAAATCAAAACATGAAGAAAAATATATCAAATTTGTGTTGTTCCTCTAAAAAATTGAAGAAAAGTGAATATTAGACTGTTCAAAAAAATAGCAATGTTTGTATTCTTCTTTACAAACTCAAACATTCACTATATAAACTGAAAAATGTTTGAAGATTTTGCTTTCCTTTGAATCACTTAAATATTTAGTTGTATAAGCACTGTTTCTGAGAACTGCTGTACATCTGTGTTGCATGGAGTCAACCAACTTCTGGCACCTGTGAACAGGTATTCCAGCCCAGGATGATTGGACTACATTCCACAGTTCTTCTCTATTTCTTGGTTTTGCCTCAGAAACTGCATTTTTTATGTCACCCCACAAGTTTTCTATTGGATTAAGATCCAGGGATTGGGCTGGCCACTCCATAACGTCAATCTCGTTGGTCTGGAACCAAGATGTTGCACGTTTACTGGTGTGCTTGGGGTCGTTGTCTTGTTGGACAGCCATTTTAAGGGCATTTCCTCTTCAGCATAAGGCAGCATGACCTCTTCAAGTATTCTGATGTATTCAAACTGATCCATGATCCCTGGTATGCGATAAATAGGCCCAACCGTAGTATGAGAAACATCCCCATATCATGATGCTTGTACAACCATGCTTCACTGTCTTCACAGTGTACTGTGGCTTGAATTCAGTGTTTGGGGGTCATCTGACAAACTGTATCTGGCCACTAGACCCAAAAAGAACAATCTTACTTTCATCAGTCCACAAAAAATTGCGCCATTTCTCTTTAGGCCAGTCAATGTGCTCTTTGGCAAATTGTAACCTCTTCAGCACATGTCTTTTTTTCAACAGTGGGACTTTGCGGGGGCTTCTTGCAGATAGCTTGGCTTCACATAGGCGTCTTCTAATTTTAACAGTACTCACAGGTAACTTTAGACCTTCTTTGATCTTCCTGGAGCTAATTGTTGACTCCTTGCCATTTTGGCTATTCTTCTATCCATTCAGATGGTAGTTTTTCATTTCTTCCACGTCTTTCAGGTTTTGGTTGCCATTTTAAAGCATTTGCGATCATTTTAGCTGATCAGCCTATCATTTTCTGCACGTCTTCCCCTCTCCAATCAACTTTTTAATCAAGGTACGTTGTTCTTCTGAACAATGTCTGGAACGACCCATTTTCCTCAGAATTTCAGAGAGAAATGCACTGTAACCAGCATGTACAACATTTGCTGCCTTCCTTCCTTAAATAAGGCAATAATTGCCACCTGTTTTTCAAAGAATGAATGACCTCACTAATAGAACTTCACACTGCTATTATTTTGAACATGCCCCTTTCAATTAGTGATTCAATTACACAGAATAAGCAGCATGCATGTCATGACTGTTGGGTCTGTTGGATTTCTATTACTCTACTACACCTGCTAGTAAATTATTTGCCATATAGAAATATAATTTCTACCAAAAACAGTGATTGATCAGGTTAGTGATGTCTGACTGCTATTATTTTGAACACAACTGTATATATATATCACACAATATACTATAAGTATTCTTCATCAATCCTGCTCCAACTTTCTCTTATTGCACTTGCCAGATCAGCTTTACAGGTTGGAGCTTTGTCATGGACCATTTTCTTTCATTTCCATCATAGATTTTCAATTGGATTAAAGTCCGGACTATTTGCAGGCCATGCCATTGACATTATATGTCTTTCTTGAAGGAAAGTTTTCATGGCTTTTGCCTATCACAAGATGCATTAGCATCCTGAAAAAGGATGTCATCGTCACCAAACATCTTTCAATTGATGGAATAAGAAGTGTCCAAAATCTAAACTTGTGCATTTATTGAAGATTTAATGACTCTCATCTCCCCCATACCTTTACCTGACATGCAACCCTATATCATCAATGATTGTGGAAATTTGCATGTTTTCTTCAGGCAGTCATCTTTATAAACTTCATTGAAATGGTACCAAACTAAATTTCTGGCATCATCACCCTGCCCATTCCAGATTTGTGAGGCATCACTGAATATCACTTTCATCCAGTCATTTACAGTCCACGATTGCTTTCTTTAGCCCACTGTAACCTTGTTATTTTCTGTTTAGGGGTTTCTGCTTAGGGGTTAATGATGGTTTTCGTTTGTCTTTTCTGTATGTAAATCCCATTTCCTTTTAGGCGATGTCTTCTAGTTGGGTCACAGACCTTGACTCCAGTTTCTGCCTATTTGTTCCTTATTTGCTTTAAGTTTTCTATCTTGGTGCTTTGATGCTTTCCTTGGTCTACCAGTACGCTTCCCTTTTACAACCTTCCCATTTGATTTGTACTTGGTCTATATTTTAGACAGCTGGCTGGGAACAACCAACATCTTTTGCAACATTCCTTGATGATTTCCCTTTCCTCTCCTTTGTTTCAACTGACATCTCTCGTGTTGAAGCCATGATTCATATCAATCAGCTCGGTGCAACAGCTCACCAAGGTGTGCAAGCGCTTTTTTTTTTTTTTTTTTTAACTGCAGGCAAATTAGCAGATGTAATCTGATGTAGATGTTTGTTTTAGAACTGCAAAGTACATGGTGATTCCATAATATTTTCCTCAGAATAGAATGATTCCATATTTTTTTCCTCTGCTTGATCTGCAAAAACAGTTTCAATTGACTACAGTTTTCTATCTTTTTAATTTTTTTAAGTGTTTCTTAAAGCCGAAAGGTTGGAATGTTAAATGAAAATAGTTTTGAGGCATGTCTGTGATTGTTTTTTTTTTCTACACAATTAAACAATTGAATGAACATTATCCAAGAGTGGTGATTCCATGTTTTTTGCCAGAGGTTGTACTCGCGCATGTGCAGCAGGCACCCAGCTCTGAAATCGCAAGCTGTCACAGCCAGGTACCCACACTTAAAGTGTTACTAAACCCATGACCCTGCATTCACTATATCTGGTCTCCCACATAACATGGAAATGCAATTATTTTAGTAAATAAAAACTGCTAAATACCTTTGGCACTGGTTAAAGCTTGCAGGAGGAGTTTTCATTGTCCCCTGATTGTTCTATGAGGCTACAGGACTCCTGACCCTCTGTCTAGACAGGGCTGATTGGCCATGTGCTAATCACATGCACTCTCCCAGAAAAAAAAAAACTATCTAGCAATATACACCAAACTGAGCATGTGCATGTGCCCCCAAGGCTCTGTTCTATCAGCAGATGAATTAGGGACCATGGAAAAAGAGGAGGATCAGATGATCAAACATCCTTTTTACACAATGCAGAGGATTAACCCCTTAGGTTCCACAGTGAGTATAAAGAGCATGCTTTACTGCATATACGGACTGATTTTACGATTGTGGGTTTAGTAACACTTTAAGATGCCAGCGGGAGAGGATGGCCAGTAAAACCGGTTGCGGTGAGCACACCGCTGAATCATGGGACAGTTGAGTGGCTTTTTTGTAAAAGTGAGCAGCTACAGTTTTTGTAGCTGCTGACTTTTAGGGGTTTTTTTAGCTTTGACTGGAGCTCCGCTTCAATGACATTAAACACACTCATAAATCTATGAAGGCGGGGATTAAAAAAAAGAAGTAGAGGGTTATGGACTAGACTACTCAAAGCCTTGATTTGGAGTCCATTGAAATGGGGAAGGGGGGATTTTCTTGGGAGTGTATCCACTGGGCAGTTCAGGTAAGGAAAAAACCTGCAAACATCTTGCAACTGAAGGAATTTTACATGGAGTGGTCTAATATTTCACAGAGTCAGTCGGCTAGAATATGCTGGATATGAGACACATCAGTTTTCTACAAGAAATTCTTATGGGAAAATGAATGTGCAGTATTAAACCAGTTCCTTCCTGGCCAAGAACAAAATTACATCCTCCTGGATCACCGCCTCGCATGCATCCGCGGGGCCACGCTGTGACCAGATCCGTCGCCAACTGTGTCCATTGGACGGAGCCGATGACCGATCTGTGTACCAGCCTGTTGTTGGGTTGATCTGTAGACCAATCACAGCAGGTCACATAACAATTGTAAACAATGGATGACTTCCTTAAAATTGTGTTGCTAGCTGTGATTGATCACAGTAATCACACAGCACAGACTGGGCCAATCACAGCCCATCTGTGTCATGTGATTAGCTGTGGCCAATCACAGCTACTCACAACAAAAAACACTGAATAAATCAATTTCATTCAGTTAAATGCTTACCTATAGCAGTGAAATTCACTGCTATAGGCATTCATAATGTAAAAAAAAACTGATCTCTTCCCTAGAGTAGTACAATTTTACTATGGTAACATTATATTACACTGGTCAGTGTAAAAAAAAAATCGTAAAGAAAAGAAAAATTTAATTTAAAAAAATGTTTTAAAATTTATTTTTTTCACCAGTCAGTGTCCTTGATAACCGCCATATGACTTATGTGATGATGGTGCACTGCACTAATGGTGAAGATTTTTTGTTTTAATTTCTTAATTTTCCAAAAAGTTGTGACAAAACATTACAACGTCAAAAAACTCACCATGCCAGTTACTAAATTTCACAGACTGTCTACTTTCCAAAAAGGGGTAACCTGGGGGATATCTGTACTGTCCTGAGACTTCTGGGTCTCAAGAAATGAAGCCGTCCGTACAACAGGGCTAACCAATTTTCAAATATGTACCATAGTTTGTGAACTCTACAACTTTCCTACAGACTATATAATATACACGAATTTGGGTTATTTTCACCAAAGAAATGTAGCAGTATACATTTTGACATAAATTTATGAAGAACAATTATTTATTTGCAAAAATTTTTAACAGAAGCAAAGAAAAACATTTTGTTTTTTTAACAAAAAAAAAACCCAGTGCTGATTAAATAACACCAAAAGAAAGTCTTTTGTGTGAACAAAATGATAAAAGATTTTGTGTTGCATGACCGCGCAATTGTCATTCAAACTGTGAAAGCTGAAAATTGGCCTGGGCAGGAAGGGGATGAAAGTGCATTGTATTGAAGTGGTTTAAGATGAATTCCATGTTTCCTGTCACTTTTAATAGTTTGTCTAGTTACAAACTGTTTTCATTATAAGGTGATTTTGTTGCTTTGTGCACTGTATCAAACTGTAGTAGCATCAGCTACATCTAGTATGTGGCACAGTGTTCAACAGCAATACGGATGACTTTTCTCTTCTGCTGTCATAACAAAACTGAATTACCTTAAATGCTTTTCAGCCATTCAAGAGAAGCCTTTTTTTTTCAGTGAATACAAGGCTTCCTCCAAGCTGAGGTGGAGAGACGGGTATATAATGTCACTACCTCCAACTCAGCCAATCAAAAGAAGCCTTGTATTTGTTGACAGAAATAAAAGGCTCCCCCTGAGTAGCTGAGAAGCATTCAGGCCAGCTTGATTTTGCTCCAGCAATAGATGAGAAGTTGCCTTTACTGCTGCTGGAACACAGCACAACATACTGTATATAGCTGATATTACTACATTATGATACACAGTGGCCTAATCATTTAGTAATGTAAACCGTTTGTTTGGGCTGTCTTGACCCAAACTAATTATTTAACCGCTTTAACCACAGAAAAACTGCTACAGGGCGGCAGCGGTGAGCAAAATCACACATATATATATATATATATATATATATATATATATATATACACATGATTTTGCATTTCCGGGTAGGAGGCGCGCGCCCAGTGATTTCTGAGGATCTCCGACAGGGAGAACTGTTTTGTTTACTAACACTTCTCCCTTTCAGCTCTGGCACACTGCTTAGGAATCACACACACACCTCTCCCTAGTATAACACTCCCAGCACAGTTAACCCTTTGATTGCCCCACATGTTAACTCCTCCCTACCCAGTGTCCTTAGTACAGTGTCAGTGCTTTTTTTTAGCACTGATCACCAAGTCTTTTCCCCCAGTGTAAGAATTTCCACCGCAGTCCCACTGTAAGTCACTGATCGCCGCCATTACTAGTAAAACTGAAAAAAAAATCCAATTACAAAACTTGGGCTTTTGCTTTAACTTCCTTTTATGGATTAGAGCAGTTTATGTAAATCCACAGGCAAATATTAGATACCATGACTCTGAATCTTATTTCCCATGAGACAAAGCTCTAGGCAGGACTGTCCTGTATCTTGACTCCTATTTATACCTTCCTCTAGAACCATTACCAGAATATAAGCAGTCAAAATGGAACATTGGAGACCTGGAAATAGCCAGAGAAAATAAAATCTCCATCTTTGCAGATTGCATTTGTTTAACCTATAACAATTCCACGTCTTCCTTCTAAGTTTACTCCCTGTTTTAAACAACTCTACCATAATTTCAGGATTTTCCATGAATAAATCTAAATTCATAGCAATGACTGAAACCCTTCACCTGCCCAATAAGGCTCCATTTACATTTAGGCATTCCAAATCGTGGGCGGAATCGATGCGATTCTACCTGCGATTTGAAAACATGCTGTGAAAATGTTGAAACGCGTGTTCAGGTGCCCTTCATTTCAATGGCACCTGAAAATATGGGTAATTTTTTTGCCACAATCAGGGTACATTTTTCCATGCCACGACTGCAAAAACAAATTGTGGCATGCGCTGTGACCAAAAACGGTTCCGGAACCTTTTATGGGCATTGCACGTCCCACGTTTTTGTATGTGCGTTTATTGCGTGGAAAAATACACCGTGATCGCGGCAAAAATTCTCCGTGTTTTCAGGTGCCATTGAAATGAATGGCACCTGAACACGCGAATGCACGCTATCAAATTTAACCAGCACACTTTCAAATCGCAGGCAGAATCACAGGGATTCCGCCTGCCATTTGAAACACCTAAGTGTGAATGGAGTCTAAAGGTGCACACCAGGCTTAAACTCCAGTTCCCTTGTCAGAAAATTACGCTTGTTCTGCTTCGTGTTATTGAACTGTTGTATAACACTAGTCAGACAGTCTAAGAATAATTCAGAAGTCAAGAAACGTGAGACATCAGATCTGTATGTATTCTTTGTTCTGAATAACTTTGTAAAACTAAGACATAAGCACAAACAAAACATATGTGTCAGTACATTAAACATTATACAACAGCTTCATCCCATCAGTGAGTGTACTCACGGACAATTCCACCATAAGTCCAGGAATAGCTTGGAGCTCCACTGTATGCTATGTGCTAGTTTCAGAAGCAGTCACAAAATGGAGGATAGGAAGTTCCAGGTTAGAGGTTATTGCCTCTATGTGAAAATTACCACTTCCTGACATATCCTGATATAACTAGGCATAATAACTCTAACCACTAGATGGCAGCAACATCACATAACATTGCATTACATTACATACATTTATTTTTAACAATATGGGCAGAACACTCCCTGTCTGGCACAATTTATTATGCCACTACCTATGTAACAACTGCTATGCAGAAAAAACACAAACTGGAAAATGGAATCCTAGCTAATCTGAGACTAAAACTATAATGTTAGTTATAGGTCTAAGATAAATTCAGGCGGTCCAATTTTTTATAATCTTGACGTCCACCTTTCTAACCTTGCCATCTCTGCTTGATAGTGCATTTACAACAAGTCCTACGGGCCACTCATTCCTGTCCTTCAACAGAACAACTTCACCCACTTTTACATTTGGGCGATCCTCAGTCCATTTCCTACGGCTCTGCAAAGTTGACAGATACTCCCTCCTCCATCTTTTCCAAAAGGTGTCTGCCAAGCATTGCACTTGCTTCCATTGCTTTGCATGAACTTGCGTTGTACTTATGTTTCCAGATGGAGCAGACAAAGAGTTCACCTTTTGAGTCAACAACATTGCTAGAGTAAGGATCATAGGTGTATCTGGGTCTGAGGATACAGGAACTATAGGCCTGGCATTCATAATAGCTGTAACCTCAGCAATAAAGGTGCTTAAAGTCTCATAAGTCAAGCAAGCAGGTTTAGTTTGTAGCAACATAGTGTCCAAGATTCGCCTGGCTATACCAATAAGTCTTTCCCAGACCCCACACCTGTGTGAGGAGTGCGGAGGATTAAAGACCCATGTACATCCTCTGTCTTGGAGAAAGTCTTGCAACTCTGAGTCGCTGGCACAAATGTTAAGTTCCTTGCAAGCTCCCACAAAGTTTGTTCCTCTGTCAGAACGGAGCAGTTTTGCTGGGCCACGAATCGAGAAGAATCTCCTCAAAGCATTAATAAACCTTGATGTTGACATGGCTTCAGTTAGCTCTATGTGTACAGCTCTGGTGGACAAACAAGTGAAAAGGACTGCCCATCATTTGCTGTCCGTGCTGCCTTCTCTAGTGCAACGAGTTAAAACTGACCACGGACCAAACACATCTAAGCCCACATTGGTGGAAGGTGGTTGAGCAATTACTCTGTCCTCTGGTAGTTCTGCCATCTTTTGACTTTGTAATCTCCCTCGCAGCTTGCGACAGATGGCACATTTGTGTATAACTGCTGATATCAAGCGTTTGCCACCAAGAATCCAGAAACCTGCGGATCTGATTGCATCCTCTGTGATGTGGCGCCCTTGATGAACTACTTGTTCATGATAGTACCTAACAAGCAGTGTAGCAATGTGATGATCATGAGGTATAATGATAGGCTGTTTCTCTCCCTCTGGAAGTACAGCAAGAGACAAACGTCCACCCACTCTCAACAACCCATTCTTGTCTACGAAGGGGCTGAGCTACCTAAGATGGCTTTGTTTTGGGAATGTCTTTTGTTTTGTGATGCAGTCAATTACCTTCTGGAAATGTTTGTTTTGAACAGAAGAAATTATAACAGACTTTGCCTGAGAAAGTTCTTCTAGATTGACCTGTTTATGGAAACTTTCCCACCTTCTGACCTGATCGCTATTGGTTTCCGTCCAGAAGGTTTTAGCGACGTGGATGAGTCTGGCTAGGGTTTTAACTAATATCTTCCAGCAAGAAATTCTCTCAAAGCAATGTGAATGAAGTGCTTCAGAAGCTTTGGTACTGAAACTTGTAATTTCCGATCTGATTTCAGGGTCAGCTTCGGGCTCTATGAGTGGATAAACATTAGCAGTGTCTATATCCTTACAGTGTGGTTGGTACAGAGAGGATGGGCCTGAGAACCATATAGAGTTCTGTAGGCATGCTGCTTGAGTAGGTCTAGTGGCAAAATCTGCGGGATTTTGCTCTGTAGATTCATAGAACCACTTATCTGGGTGTGTAGATTGCCGGATTCTTTTCACTCTGGGGATCATAGAGGCTATTTACGGTGGATAGAAATCCTCTACGTGTAAAGGGCTTTTCCTCTGAAGAAACTCGGAAAACAAAACTATCTGTTTCTAGATCCCAACTCAGGCCTAGGCTTCTCTGCAGAGGAAAGGTGTCTGTACCTAGGCAAAGATCTTTAAGGTCCTTGGCTCTGTCTGCTACAGGGAAGCTTTCCATTACTCTTTGGCTGTTGGAAGCGATTTTATGAAGACGCAGATTGGATTCTGCCAGCATTTGCTTTGCTTTACTGAGGATGTAAATTGCATCTTCAGACGTGCTAGCAGAAGCAAGTCCATCATCCACATAGAAATGCCTCAATACAAAGTGTTTGGCTTCTTGTCCATAGAACTCCGCATTTTTCTGGGCAGCCTTTTGCATGCAGTATATAGCGACAGCAAGAGAGGGCCTGTTGCCAAATACATGCACTTTCATTCTGTACTCGACAATTTCCTTGTCTATGTCATTGTCTTCATACCAGAGAAAACGTGGAAAGTCTCTATGGTCTTCTCTGAGAAGAAAGCAATAAAGCATTTGTTGCACATCTGCTGTGAAAGCAATGGGTTCTTTTCTGAAGCGCATAAGGACACCTAGCAAAGTATTGTTTAGGTCAGGGCCACTTAACAGTACGTTGTTTAAAGAAACTCCTTCATACTCTGCGCTGGAATCAAAAACTATTCTGACTTGGTTAAGTTTGTGTGGATGGTAAACACCAAACATGGGTAGACACCAGTGTTCCCTATCTGTCTCAATTGGTCCTGCAACTTCAGTGTGATCGTTGTCCAGCATCCTTTTAATGAATTCAGTGAAATCTCTTTTCGCTTCTGGCTTTCTCTGTAGTGTTTTGCTGAGTGAATGCAAATGCTTCATGGCTTGCTCCCTGTTACAAGGCAAGACACGTCTGGGTGTGCGAAAGGGGAGAGGGGCAACCCAACTGTTATTTTCATCTTGGTAGGCCTCTCTATCCATAATCTGTAAGAAGGTCCGATCCTCTATAGAGAGGGCCTGTTTATCATCATCTTTAGTTTTCTGGAACATTGTAATCCCTAGATTGTCTGTCTCAATGTCGGAATTGACTTCTTCTTTGCCATATATTGTAGAAAAGTCCCAGTGTTGTGTTGACCTGCCAAATCTTTCCTTGACAATGAAGCTGTTGTGACAGGGACTGAAAAGAGATGTGTGTCCATTTGTTAACACAGATGTCTTCAAAATACTAATGTTGTCAGGCTGGTGTACTCTCCCCAGGCAAACTTCTCCTACAATGACCCACCCCAGGGCGTCTCTGTGCATAGGGAGCATTGTAAGGTCCATTGATTTGCTGGCGCACCTTGTGTACCTGAAGGATGTCTCTTCCAAGAAGTAGAAGGATAGAAACATCTGGCTCAACAGCTGGGATAAGGTGAGCAATTGAGCGGAGGTGAGGGTGATGATGGGCTACTTCTGGAGAGGTAATCTCTGTTTTGTCATCAGGTATTGCCACACTCTATTAGGGTAGGAAGTGGGAACTGCACTTTCTTATTGAAGGATTCAATGGTAAAGCCAGTAGCTCTTCTCCCTGTGGTTTCAATTGTCCCTGCACATGTCCTTAGGGTGTATGGAACTGCACTTGCCTTAAGGTTAAATGTATCAAAGAAGTCTGACTTTGCAAGGGATCTGTTGCTCTGTTCATCCAGCACTGCATACATTTTCACTGCCCTTTCTCTCTTGCCAGTGGGATATAGTCACTAAACAGATTTTAGAGCATGATCGTGTGCTCTTGCCTTGTCCACATACTTCAGTGCAGTTCGACATTACTGAAGAGAGTGGGGTCTCTTGTTGCTCCCTGCCCTGATCTTTCATGGGTTCTACAGTGTCTAGTGGTGCAGGAGCAGGGCCAGGGTGCAAAGCTGCAATATGTCTCTCACTGCCACATTCTGTACATTCCACTGATATTTTACAGTCTTTGGCAATGTGGTAAGTAGATCCGCAGCACTTAAAACAGATGCCGTTTTGTTTAAGGAAGGACATCCGCTCTGCAATAGGTTTGCTTTTAAAGCCTTTGCATTTCTTTAGTCGATGTGTTTTTTTGTGTATTGGGCAATGTCTATCTGGGTTTTCTATTGTATGTACCTTATGTGTGCTTTGACAGTCTGTGACTTCTGAAGGTACAACTGTTTTGTGTGTGGATACAGAGGTCTTACCGTGAGGTCTGTGAGGTCTTTGCGATTGATTGCCGCTGGTGGTAAAGGCGAAACTGGGATCATTTCGGATTTTTGCTTCGGACAAACCTAGAGAACACAGAGAAAGGGGGAAAAGCGATTCCATAATCTTCTTTGAATTTACTTCCCACAGACATCCACTTGTCTTGCAGATTTGAAGGTAGTTTCTCTACTATGGGATTAGTGCCTCTGACCGTATCTAGATATGAAAGCCCTGGCAAGTAGCCATCCTCTTTGGCATATTCTATCTCTAGCAGAAGATCACTCAGTTCTTGTAGCCGCACGTTCTCTCTGTAGCTCACCTTAGGAAAGACTTCAAGTTTTTTCAACAGTGCTCCTTCAATTACCTCTGGGGATCCATACGTTTCTTCTAGTCTTTTCCAGGTCATGTTGAGTCCTGCTGCAGGGTTGAACAGGTTTGCTCTTCTCATCCTCTTTGCATGCTCTGCTGACTCGGTACCAAGCCATTTTATCATTAAATCAAGCATTTCTGCTGGTGATAAGTTCAGACCTCTAGTGGCATTCAGAAATGAAGCTTTCCATGCCCAATAGTTTTCAGGACAGTCATCAAATTGGAGAAAGCCTGAGCTGACGATTTCTTTGCGGATGAGATATTTGGTGACATCCACTGCACATTGTTGTTCGCACATGTAATCTTTATGTTGAGGTGGTGGGAACACTTGTTTTTTGTTCCTAGGGGATTCTGGTGCTTAATTTTTGGTTTGCTGGTGGCCACTGACCTCTTGTAGTTGATTGGACCTACCCTCGGGATCTGTAGATCTTGGCCTGAATTCCTTTGCTTCAGGTTTAAGAGACTGTTTCTTTGTATGTACATCAGTAAGGTTCTGGACATACTCATTTGTAAAATCTGCAGAGGATAGAGATTTTGTTGGAACCTTTGGGTCTTTATATGCTTTTTTACTTTCTGACCGGCTTGTTCCCATGTAGGCAGCGGCCTCTGCTTCGGCAACTGCAGCTGCAGTCTGTCTCTGCAGGATAAGCAATTTTGATTCTAATTCCGACTCTTCTTGTGCTATGACAGCTTTCATCATGGCTTTCTTAGCTGCCATCTCCTGCATCATCATGGCTTTCTTAGCTGCTATCTCCTGCATCATCATGGCTTCTTTTTCTGCGTACTGTAGCTGGACACGGGCAGCTTCTGCCTTGGCACGAGCTCTAACTGCTGAGGAACTTGCTGAGGACATCTTGCTAGATTGTGTAGATCTGGACATATGTGACTGTGCATCGTCTTGCTGGGCACTGGGGATGTTGTCCCTACCTCTCTGTGTCGGTGGTAGTGTGTCATCAGCCTGATACTTTGTTCCTGATCTTACACTCATGCTGCAGTAATGGTGTCTCCGTTTATTCCAGACCGCCACGTGGGTGTCTTTTTACTGTTCTGCTTCGCATTATTGAACTGTTGTATAACACTAGTCAGACAGTCTAACGATAATTCAGAAGTCAAGAAACGTGAGACATCAGATCTGTATGTATTCTTTGTTCTGAATAACTTTGTAAAACTACAACATAAGCACAAACAAAACATGTGTCATTACATTAAACATTATACAACAGCTTCATCCCATCAGTGAGTGTACTCGCGGACAATTCCACCATAAGTCCAGGAATAGCTTGGAGCTCCACTGTATGCTACTTGCTAGTTTCAGAAGCAGTCACGAAATGGAGGATAGGAAGTTCCAGGTTAGAGGTTATTGCCTCTGTGAAAATTACCACTTCCTGACAAATCCTGATATAACTAGGCATAATAACTCTAACCACTAGATGGCAGCAACATCACATAACATTGCAGTACATTACATACATTTATTTTCAACAATATGGACAGAACAACGCTCATATAAAGCGTTTCTGTTCAAGAGCTTAGGAGCTTCTAGGAGAGTTTAAGAGCATTCAGTATTTTTTCTGACAGAAAACTGCTTTCAAGAACATAAAACAGAAGTGTCTGAGCTTATATATACCTCTAAATGTTCTAATGTGCATGGACACGTAAGATATGTGAGCTGCTACTACAGGAAAAATGCTAAACTCCTCTAAAAGCAGCGTTTTTTTTTTTTTTTTAATGCCAGTGTGCATGGACCCTTTGAGAAGTCTGCAACAAACTTGTCCCTTAAAGTTTGTTGCCATACCGAGGGATTACACTGATCTCCATATATGAATCCCTGTGTCAAGCCAATATTCCTCCCCTATTAACTGGTTGCTGACCAGCCACAGTGTTTTTACTGCGGCAGGGCGGCACCTCTGCGCAGAACGCCGTTTTTAAACGGCGCTCTGCAAAACAGGTAGGGGGCGCGGGTTAGAGGTGTGTGCCCACCCTACCCGTCCCGCCAATCGCGGCAGCGGGTGTCCATCACTGGTTCCCGGCCGGTCATTACCCGCCGGATCCCGGCGATTACTGGCAATCATTGACAGGGAGCACGGCTGCAGTGTTTACACTGCAAGTTTGCTCTCTGTCAGTTCCGAGCACACGCTGATCCTGAGAGAAGAGTTTATCTCGGGATCAGCGTGTTCCCATGAAGTACACACCCCCGCCCCCTAGTAAAACACTCCTCTCACACAGTTAACCCTTTCAGTACCTAAAAAAATGTTAATCCCTTCCCAGTGCCATTAGTACAGTGTCAGTGGTTTTTTTTTTTGCACTGATCACTGTATTGGTGTCACTGGGGATGTCTGTGACCCCATGTCAGTTCCCCCCCAGTATCAAAATGTCCGCCGCAGTCCCGCCATAAGTCGCTGATCACTGTCATAAATCGCTGATCACCACCATAAGTCGCTGATTGCCGCCATTATTAGTATAATAAAAAAAATCCCAGTATCTTTCCCGCCATTTGTAGACGCTATAACTTTCACGTAAACCAATTAATTTACACGTATTGGGATTTTTTTCAGCAAAGACATGTCACAGAATACATTTTGGCAGAAATTTAGGACTTTTTAAATTTTTTTACTGGACATGTTTTATAGCAAAAAGTCCAAAATATTGTTTTTTTTTCCTCAGCATTGTCAGCCTTTTTTTTTTTATAGCGCAAAAAATAAAAACCGCACAGGCGATCAAATACCACCGAAAGAAAGCTCAATTTGTGGGGAAAAAAAGGATGTAAATTTAATTTTGGCGCAGTGTTGCATGACTGCGCAATTGTCAGTTAAAGTAACGCAGCGACGTAACACAAACCGCTTCCTGACCGCCCTATAGCAGAAATACTGCTACAGGGCAGCACAGGTGCGCAAAATCACAAAATACGTGATTCGCGCTCCCGTGGTTTTCACGCCCCTCCCAGATAGCGTCAGATTGCCCGTCAGTACACCAGTCATCACTTTTAACCCCTTGATTGCCAGGAGCACGCTCATGCACAATAAACCTCCATTGCTAGTATAGTGTCTGAACAGGTCAATATCTTTGATCAGAGCAGCACTATACCAGCGTTCACATTAGTATAGCGTCCCCAAAAATGCAGCTTTAGCGAGATCAGCCCCGGCACCTGCCAGCACCTGCGTTTAGCCCCTAGGCTTACCCCCCTTCTTCTCCCCCAGCAAGTGCAGTGTCAGTCGGTCACTGTCACTTGATACATTGCACACAAAACCGCAGTGTTCGCAGAATCAGGCCTGATCTCTGTTAGCACTTGCCGGTAAATTTTGATGACTCTCATATGCAGCAGAGTGCCAGTACTAGTGCCGCTCTTCCTTTTGGTGAACTGGCAAGTACCAGCGGTCTAGTACATCTTGGTCTTTCACATACCTCCTTGAGCTGTTTTCACGGAATATCTATATGCGTTGATTGTGGATCAAAGCAATTTACATGCACAGCAATTTATTGCCGCCAACCCAAATTCAAACCTTGCCAGACTATTCGCATGGAAACTCATTACGGTTTTCGAATTTACATTTTTTTTGGGCCTAACCCTCAACATGGGCATTACTAAAAGAAATGAATTGTGGTTGTATTGGTCCACAGACCCGATTCATCATATGCCCGTGTTCTCTGCTGCCATGGCCAGGCATAGATATGAGAGTATAATGTGTTTTATGCATTTCAATGACAATACACTCTATCATCCTCAGGGTAACCCTGAATTTGACCGGCTCCACAAAATTCAGCCCCTCGCAAATCACCGTAACAAAAAATTTGCACATGTCTATACTCCCCAGCAAAATATCTGCGTTGATGAGTCCCTGATTAATTTGTCTGGCCACCTTGCATTCAAACAATTTCTCCCCTGCAAGCGTGCTAGATATGGGGTCAAGATGTAGAAGACCTGTGAGAGGGCAACAGGCTATACTTATAAGTTTCGGATTTACGAGGGAAAAGATAGTCACGTGGAACCCCCCCGTATGCCCAGACTACATGGGGAGTAGTGACAAGATAGTTTGGTACTTGGTGTCATCCTTTTTCCATATGGCGTACTACGTGGACAAATTTTATTCAAGTGTGCCACTATTTAGACATTTGTTCAATCTTGGAACTGGCGCTTGTGGCAAAGTGTGACCTAATGTGTGCCCACCATTAGAAGTGGGTGGATGCAGGGCGGTATATTCTAATAGTGGGCATACCACACACTTTTCTGGCAGAGATTTTTTCTCATTTTTTCATTCAGTCCACAGGCTGCATACAAAAAAAAAAAAAGAACACAGCATATACACCCAACAAGGATCAGCAATGTACTGGTACATCACTGGACTTTGAATGATTATACCAGGATGATGCCTACAGCTGCAGGCATCATCCTGGTATCATTTTTTTTCAGCCGGTGATCGGCTTTCATGTAAAAGCAATTCTAGTGGCTAATAAGCTGCAGGATTGCTTTTACAAGCAGCGGGAGAGGATACCCCCCTCTCCCGCTGCCTTCCATGGCCTTCTCGGGCAGTCTCGTGCCATCAGGGGAACCTGAGAATGCAGCCGGTGTTTCTGCCAGCTGACCATAGAGCTGATTGGAGACCAGAGTGGTGCCAATCATCTCTATAGTCTAAGAATTCAGAAGCTACAAGCATTTCATCACTGCATTGCACGGTGCATGCACAGTTTTAAAGCATGTCATGTTTGGTATCTACTCTGTATTTACTCCAGCATACCATTATCTTTTATATTTTACCAAATAATTGGCCAATATATTGTGTTTTTGTGCTTTAAATGTAAAAAAGTGTATTTTTTAAAAAAAAAATTTGCTTTTGAAAAATCGCTGCGTGAGTACTATGTGCCATAAAAATTGTAGTACCCACCATTTTATTCACTAAGGTGTCTGATTTAAAAAATATATAATGTTTGGGGGGTTTAAATTAATTTCTTAGCAAAAAAATACAGATTTTTTTTCATGTGAACAAGTCAGAAAAGGCTTGGTCTTCAAGTGGTTAGAAGAGTGAATGATGTGTGGCATAAACTTCTAATGCTGAGCATAGAATGCCCCCACCCCCCAAAACAACCCCTTTTTAGAAAGTAGACACCCCAAACTATTTGCTGAGAGGCATGTTGAATCAATAGAAGAATTTATTTTTTTACCACAAGTTTTTGGAAAATGTAAAAAAATGTCATTACGCTTCCTGACTACCTATCACAGTTTCGGAGGCCCTGAAATGCCAGGATAGCACCTAACCCCCCCAAATTACCCCTTTTTGGAAAGTAGACACCCCAAGGAATTTGATAAGAAGCACGGTAAATATTTTGCAGATCTCATTTGTTGCCACAAGTTTTTGGAAAATGAAGAAAATAAACAAAAACATATTTTTTCTATTCTTTTTTTATATTTCAAATCCTTGTGAGAAAAAAGGAGATCTGCAAAATACTCACCATGCCTCTTTTTAAATTCCTTGGGGTGTCTACTTACCAGAAAGGGGTCATTTGGGGGGGGTTTGGTGCTATCCTGGCATGTCAGGGCCTTCGAAACTGTGATAGGTAGTGAGAAAATGTACTGAGGAAGTTACGCACCTTCGGGCTTTCAAAGTGGTCATTGGATTTCAGGCTTCTGTATGTGGCTAGGCTCCCAAAAAGTCTCACACATGTGGTATCCCCATACTCGATAGAAGTAATAGAATGTATTACGGTACATACATTTATGTCCTTTTTTTTCACACAAATAGAGCTTTTATTTTTGGCGCCAGAAAACGTTTTGAAGAAAAATACATTTTTTGAAAAAAACAATATTTTCTCATTTCGGTCACAAAAAATATCCAAAAAAACTAAAATTTTGTCATAAATTTAGGCCAAAATGTATTCTGCTACATGTTTTTGGTTAAAAAAATCCCAGGAAGTGTATATTTATTGCTTTGTGTGAAAGTTATAGTGTCTACAAACTATAGTATAGATAATGAAATTTACACAGCTTTTCCTTTCTGACTGCTCAACACATTTCTTGAGGTGCTAAAATACCAGGATTGTACAAACACCCCCAAAGGACCCCTTTTCGGAAAGTAGACACCCTAAGCTATCTGCTGAGAGGCATATTGAGTCCATGGAAGATTTATTTTTTTCCCACAAGTTTCTGGAAAATTACAAATTTTGTTGTTTTTTTTGTGTTTTTTTTACACAAAATGATATATTTCTCGCACATTTCACACATATTTCTCACACAAGCCATGGGCATATGTGGAATTACACCCTAAAATACATTCTGCTACTTCTACCGAGTATGGAGATACCACATGTGTGAGACTTTTTGGAAGCCTAGCCACATACAGGAGCCTGAAATCCAATGACCACTTTGAAAGCCTAAAGGTTTGAAAGCTCAAACAAACTGCGATTAGAAGCAGTCTCTTAAAGAGAGTGCTGCTAATCTCATTTTGTTACCTGTATAAAAGACACCAGTCCACAGAAGCATTCAAACAATCAGATTCCAAACTCTCCACCATGGCAAAGAAAAAAGAGCTGTCCAAGGATGTCAGGGACAAGATTGTAAACCTACACAAGGCTGGACTGGGCTACAAAACTATCGCCAAGCACCTTGATGAGAAGGTGACAACAGTTGGTGCAATCATTCACAAATAGAAGAAACACAAAACAACTGTCAGTCTCCCTAGGTTTGGTGCACCATGCAAGATCTCACCTCGTTGAGTGTCAATGATCATGAGAACAGTGATGAATCATCTCAGAACTACACGTGAGCTCTTTGGCATCAACTCAACTCGCCGTGTTTGGAAGAGGAGGAATGCTGCCTATGACCAAGAACACCATCCCAACATTCAAACATGGTGGTGGAAACATTCTGCTTTGGGGGGGGTTTTCTGCTAAGGGGACAGGACAACTGCACCGCATCAAAAGGACAATGAACGGGGCAATGTACTGTCAAATCTTGGGTGAGAACCTTCTTCCCTCAGCCAGGGCATTGAAAGTGGGTCGTGAATGGATGTTCCAGCATGACACTGACCCAAAACACACGGCCAAGGCAACAAAGGAGTGGCTCAAAAAGAAGCATATTAAGGACCTGGAGTGGCCTAGCCAGTCTCCAGATCTTAATCCGATTGGAAATCTGTGGAGAGAGCTGAAAGTTTGAGTTGCCAAACATCAGCCACCAAACGTTATTGACTTGGAGAGGATCTGCTAAGAGGAGTGGGCCAAAATCCCTCCTGAGATGTGTGCAAACCTGGTGGCCAACTACAGGAAATGTCTGACCTCTGTGATTGCCAACAAGGGATTTGCCATCAAGTACTAAGTCAGGTTTTGTGAAGGGGATCAAATACTTATTTCTGTCATGAATATGCAAATCAGTGTATAATTTGTTAGACATGCATTTCTTTTGAATGTTTTGTTGCTATTCTGTTTCTGTGTTACAATACACCTACCATTCGATTTTTAGACTGATCATTTGTTTGTGAGTGGGCAAAACATTCAAAATCAGCAGGGGATGAAATACTTATTTCCTTCACTGTGTATATATATATATATATATATATATATATATACATTTTTTCTTTGTTGCTGTAAAACATATCCAATAAAAAAAATTTAGAAAAATAAAATTTTCTTTCTAAATGTATGCCAAATGTTTTCTGCTACATGTTTTTGGTAACCACAAAAAAAAAATCCCAATACGTGTATATTAATTGGTTTGCGTGAAAGTTATAGCATCTACAAATGGCGGTATGTATACTGAAATTTTTATTTATTTTATAGTACTGTTGAACTGCGATAGTATGGCAAGCATTCTTACACTGGATGGGATCTAACTGCCACTGACATCTGTACTAATGACACTGGGCAGAAAGGGGTTGACATCTGTGGCCATCAAAGGGTTAACTGTGTGATATGGAGTGATTTAACTGTGTAGTGATATACTAGGGGATGTGCTGGTTTTTATCTCCCTGTTTTTCCCCACTGACAGGAGAGAGATCTGTGTTGTTTACACTCACAGATCTCTCTCTCCTGTCAACTGTTCCGCCGATCACCGAGTCCCAGCCATTGACACCTACAGGAGCCAATGACAACTCAGGTAAGGTGGCACACACATGCTTCCCCTACGCTGAAATGAAAAATCACAGGTTATTCTGCTTAGAGCAGCCGCCCTGTAGCAGTTTTACGGCAAATGGATCAACAGTTACAACCTATGTAGGAAAATCTATTTAATCTCTGTATATCACCTGAGGTCAGTCACTTCTTTTGATATATGTAAAGGTTTACTACCACTTTAACTACTGAGACAACTTTAATAGTGAAACTTGTAAATGCTTACAAGGGTACACAGAGTGGATTGCATATGTCAGGCTCTGGAGATGCCTCTGCCTGTTATGTCCTGACTTAAACTGGTATTAAACCCAAAAGTAAACATTTATTATATTGCAACTTACCAGATCTTAGAGGTGGATGCATTAGTTTTCTTTTTGTAGGCTTTCTTTCTTTTATTTTCATCTGGTGATCCAGCCAGTAAGTCTGACGTTTTTCAAAAGAACAAACTGTCCTGGCGCTCTATTTCAAATTTCAGTGTTTTTGGTTTGATTATATTATTGAATTAAATTTATTATTATATTATTATTTTTTATGATTATTAATAAATTATAATTTATGATTTTGTGTTTCAAATTTTAACATACCCGGAATGTTTACTAGACTCTTGTTCAGACAGATTTCAGTGAGTTATTCCTAAAAATTACAGGCCTACAATAAAAAAAAACTACATATTTGCATGCAAAAAATGTACCGCTCTGAGCACAGAAATATGGACATAATCAGACGGCTAGGGAGGTTAAGCTTTGCAGAGCTGCACCAGCTTTTTATAAACAACCCCTCTTTAACTATGTAACCCCCCCCCCCCCCCCATAGAAAAAAAAACAAAAAAATTTTGATATTTTTGTCCCATAGTGTAATAATCAAAATAATTTTAACCACTTGCCTACCAGGCACTTATACCCTCTTCCTGCTCGGGCCAATTTTCAGCTTTCAGCACTGTCGCACTTTGGCAGTTGCGCGGTCCTGCAACACTGCACCCATATGAAATTTTTATAATTTTTTTTCACACAAATAGAGCTTTCTTTTGGTGGTATGTACTTGCCACTGGGTGTTTTATTTGTTCCACTATAAACGTAAAAGAGAGCGAAAATTTTGAAGAAAACATTTTTTCTTTGTTTCTATTCTAAAATGTTGCAAACAGGTATTTTTTCTCTTTCACTGATGTGCGTTGATGAGGCTGCACTTATAGGCAGCACTGACGAGCACTGATAGGCAGCACTGACGGGCGCTGATAGGCGGCATTGATTAGGCAGCACTGATATGCAACAATGATGGCCACTGATGGGTGGCACTGACTGGCCGCACTGCTGGGCACTGACTGGTGACAATGACTGGTGGCACTGCTGGGCAATACTGATGTCTGGCACTGATGGGTGGCACTGCTGGGCACTGATGGGCACAGGTGGGTGGCACTAATGGGCACAGGTGGGTGGCACTGATGGGCACTTGTGGGCAGCACTGCTGGGCACAGATGAGCGACACTGATGGGTGACATTGCTGGGCATTGATCATTAGAGCACTGATGATCGGTGCCGTTCCCTCCTCTGACAATTGCTGGTTATCGGCAGTACTTTCCTTATGCTGTGACAGCGTGAGGAAAGTGCAACCAATAACCGGCAACTGCATTTTCCGGTGATCTGCTGTGTCATTGGACACGACTGATCACGTGGTCAAAGGGCGCTGTGATTGGCCTTTTACCACATCACGTGATCAGCTGTGTCCATAGGACACAGCGATCATGGAGATCTCCAGTCGGCAAGTGGTTAACTAGGAAACATGTTGTGACTCCGAGCTGGTTGTAAAATCTTTCAATAAAAGTCAAATAACTGTATTGAAGTCCAAATAGCAGCAGTTCAATAGTAAAATAACAATGAATCATCTATTCATCTAGTCTAGAGTCATATACTCTATTTGACAAAAGTGTTATTCAGAAAATACACTGCTCAAGAAAATTAAAGGAACACTTTTTAATTAGAGTATAACATCAAGTCAATTAAACTCCTGGGATATTGATTTGGTCAGTTAAGTAGCAGAGGGGGTTGTTAATCAGTTTCAGCTGCTTTGGTGTTAATGAAATTAACAACAGGTGCACTAGATGGACAACAATGAGACGACCCCCAAAACAGGAATGGTTTTACAGATGGAGCCCACTGACATTTTTTCCCTACTCATATTGTCTGACGGTTTTTCACTAGTTTTGCATTTGGCTAGGATCAATGTCACTACTGGTAGCATGAAGCAATACCTGGACCATACAGAGCTCGCACAGGCAATCCAACACCTCCAGGATGGCATATCAATACATGCTATTGCTAGAAGGTTTGCTGTGTCTCCCAGCACAGTCTCAAGAGCATGGAAGAGATTCCAGGAGACAGGCAGTTACTCTAGGAGAGCTGGACAGGCCATAGAAGGGCCTTAACCCATCAGCAGGACCGGTATCTGCTCCTTTGTGCAAGGAGGAACAGGATGAGCACTGCCAGAGCCCTACCAAGTGACCTTCAGCAGGCTACTGATATGCATGTCTCTGATCAAACAATCGGAAACAGTCTTCATGAGAGTGGTCTGAGGGCCCGAAGTCCTCTAGTGTGCCCTGTGCTCACAGCACCATAGAGCTCAATTAGCATTTGCCATTGAACACCAGAATTGGTCGGTCCGACACTGGTGCCCTGTGCTTTTCACAGATGAGACCAGGTTCACCCTGAGCACATGTGACAGACATGTGAGGGTCTGGAGAAGCTGTGGAGAACGTTATGCTGCCTGTAACATCGTACAGCATGAATGTTTTTTGTAGGTCATTGATGGTCTGGGGAGGCATATCCATGGAGGGATGCACAGACCTCTACAGGCTAGACAATGGTTCCCTGACTGCCATTGGGTATCGGGAGGAAATCCTTGGACCAATTGTCAGACCCTACGATGGTGCAGTGGGTCCCTGGGTTCCTCCTGGTGCACGACCATGCTCGTCCTCATGTGGGGAGAGTATGAAGGCAGTTCCTGGAGGATGAAGGAATTGATACCATTGAATGGCCCCCACACTCGCCTGACCTAAATTCAATAGAACACCTCTGGGATATCATGTTTCGGTTGCACCTCAGACTGTCCAGGAGCTCAGTGATGCCCTGGCCCAGATCTAGGAGGAAATACCTCAGGACATCATTGGTCGTCTTATTAGGAGCATGCCCAGATGTTGCATGCATACAAACACATGGGGGCCACACAAACTACAGAGTATCATTTTGAGTTGCTGCAATGAAACTTCAGCAAAATGGACTAGTCTGATGCATCATTTTTTCCCTTTTATTTTCGGGGTGTCTTTGAATCCTCTGTAGATTGATCACTTTCATTTCCATCAAACGATGGGACATCCTTACGTTCCTAACACATTACTCAGTTCATTTTTTTGAGCAGTGTATAATATTGCTGTATAACATTTCCACATCTTAAATTAGCCGAATGTGATTGTACAGATGGAGAAGCCAATCAATTAACTTTCATATCGTACGGGTAGATTGGCTTTGAATACTTCAAGGGCTACAGAATCACATCTATATGTTTGTTTACCCTTTCAGTTAAATTCTGTTTGCCAAATGCTAGAAGGAAGGACCTCATGGTCAGATTCCCTGAAATATCTGTGCCATGCGTAACACAGGATAGAAAGCGGAAGCATAGAGCTAAATCCCTGGGTAAAGTCCTGGTGTAAGAGGGAAAGATTTGGGTTTTTAGAGACCTGTGCTGAATTTTTGTTGGGATACAATGTAAATGAACTCCGCTAAAGATGGTTTGCACCTAAATAGAAGGGGGTCTGTTGAACTAAGGGATAGAATTATGGGAAGTTTGGAGGAGTACAGGGGCAGATAAGTAAAGCTGGCCGTACACTGCTTGAACTTTGTCCAATTCATGCTGGCTCAACTGAAATTTTAGCAGTGTATGGCACTGCTGGCACCGATCCATTTGACAAAAGACCATTTTTTAAATTAACTTTTGTCGAAGGAGCTTGTCAGGATAATTGTGGGTCGAACAGCACCTGCATCCAGTCTTTTTTCCTGTTTATATTGTAAATAAAAAAAAAAAAAAGATAAAACATTATTTGCTGCTGTTGGATTAATTGTCAGTCAAACTGTCAGAGTTGAATACTGAAAAAATGGCCTGGACAGGAAAGGGATGTAACAATGTCAGCCCTCCAGGAGTTAAATGGCAAGTTTATTTGATGCATGGGTAATTTTGTTTGTAACTACAACCATGTACGGTGAATTTGTAATTTACCTTTGCATATTTTTTTGGATAATCCATAAGATTATTGTCCATGTTTATAGTAAATATGTTTTGTGACTGAGAATGTATTTATAACCATATTTTTAGTTTCGAGTATTGATTTTTTATAACTTTAGAAATGTTGACATTTTCAGGTGATGCTAGTGAAAGTGCTGAAGACATCTTTATTCGAAAGGCAAAAGAAGGAATGGATGGTGATGAAGCTCGTTTCAGTGTGGAAATTCCAGTTACAAGCAAAGCCTATCTATGGGCAGACAAATACAGGCCTCGTAAACCTCGGTTCTTTAATCGTGTACACACCGGCTTTGAGTGGAATAAATACAACCAGACCCACTATGATTTTGACAATCCCCCTCCAAAAATTGTGCAGGGCTACAAGTTTAATATTTTTTATCCAGATCTGATTGATAAAAGGTCAACTCCTGAATATTTCCTTGAAGCTTGCCAGGACAATAAGGACTTTGCAATTTTAAGGTTTCACGCAGGGCCTCCCTATGAGGACATTGCATTCAAAATAGTAAACCGTGAGTGGGAGTATTCTCATAGACATGGTTTTCGCTGCCAGTTTTCAAATGGTATTTTTCAGTTGTGGTTCCACTTCAAGAGATATAGATACAGACGATAAATGTATTTTGACTTGGGAATTTATTTTCTTTATCTTTTTTATTGTTGGGAGAAATAAAAAATTATCAAAGGATCATTTTTATTTCTGAGGATGGCTCCAGTGTGTTTTTTTTATTTAGCTCACGTAAATAAAAGTAAAGTATTTGTTTTTTTTTGTGCTTGAATGATGTTTTTATGATAAATTTACATTTTTCAATAAACAGGTCGACTCTTCTCTTGCCTTTCTATATGAGGCACAAAGTTTTCCTTATTTGCCATCTCCAATGCATAGAAAGGAGTATTTTCAGTGATCAGTACTAACCAAATACATACACCACATTGAGTATTAGGGCATGTTTATAATGAAGAAATGTGCTTTCTCCAAACATTTACTACAGGTAAATTTTCCTGGTTGTTTACAGCGTATTATTATTATACAAGATTTATATCGCCAACAGTTTGCACAGCGCTTTACAAAATAGAGGAAGATCGTACAGCTTCAATACATGAGAGTAAGGAGGACCGTGCTCATGAAAGCTTACAATCTTAAAAGAGAAAGAAGTATGGTATTTTTGCTTTTTAATCATACTTACCTAGGTGGATGTAGCATTGGTCCCCCGATGGAAGTGTGAGAACTCAGCAAACACATGACTGCTGAATGCTGAGTTCCCACCACTGTCATCACCCCACCCCCCCCCCCTCACTGAAGCGCTGGGCTGTGGAGAGGAAGGGGGAGGGAGCTGCTGGCTCAGGCCTTTCAGTGGATTGTTGAGCCAGGTGCCATTCCAGACTCTGGGGGGGATTCCCCAGGCTGGACTAGCTGAGATACTTGCTGTCAGCTGAAAACAGGTCACAGGAGTGGAGAATGAACTGCACTCCTGTGATCCACAGAAGTACAGCCTAAATAGCTCTGGCTTCTCCAGAAAGGCAAGTGATACAAGGGATCTAAATAGATGAATGAGTTTTAAAGGATTGCCTGCAGGCAGAGTAGGAGACAGCTGGATGGATTGAGATAGGGAGTTCCAGAAGAAGGGAAGAGGCACTGGAGACGAACTAGTGACAAAAGAGCAGAAGGTCTTGGGAGGGAGCAAAGAAAATGGTTTGGGAGGTATTTTGGGATGAGACTTGTGCAGTAGCTTAGGGCAGAGTTATAGATGGCTTTGTATGTTGTAGATGATATTTTAAATTTTAAGTCTGGCAGCACCATATATGATAGATTGAAGGGATGATAGCCTGCAAAGAGGTAGGCAAACAAAGAAAAAGTTGCCATGGTTAAAGGTAGAAAAATCAAGGAAGTGAATTAGAAGCTTTGAGATGTCATTCATTAAGGAGAGAATTTTGAAAATGTTATGGAAATGAAGGCAGCAAGATTTTATGTGTAGCCCTAAATGATAGAGTAGAGGATTACTACTAGCACAGTTGCCTGAGGAGACTGATTAATTTGAGGAAGAGGTGTGGCATCCATGTAGATAGTAATTTAGTGATGCTTAGGGAGCTGAGAGTTAAGCTTGGGAGAGGAAAAAATAGATTTGGGTGTTGTCTGCTTAGAGATGGTACTGGAAAATGTGAAACATCAGCTGATCAAGGGAGGAGGTGTAGATAGAGAATAGAAAAAGCAGGAGGACAGAGCCTTGAACAATTCCTATGGAAAGAGGAAGAGACAGAATTGTACACCTACAAAAAGTCTTGGAAGCCAAGGGAGTGGAGTGGCTGTTGAATCATACAACAGAAAAAAAGCAACACTCTCAATGGGATGCCATGTGAAAGCTGAGAAAAAATGGTGCCCAGGCTGTGTCTCCAGTACCACTCGTAGAACTAGATGTAAAATAAGATACAGCGGGGGGTGACTCAGTAACATCCTGTTGCGGTTATATTCATTTAGCTTGAAGGTGAGTACAGCATAAGCACGCTTTGTTACAGCCGTGAGGCTTTAATCTTAGAATAGTGGAGTAGAGTAACCATTGCAAACTAAATTAGAGATAAAAGGTTTTTTTTTTTTTAACGTGGCCCACCAGTATATTCATATAGCAACCAAAAGAGCTCTCAAATGTTAAAATCCACATATAATATTTTATCACAAATGTCTTAAAAATACAAATCTCATTATGAACACATCATCTGTAGGATATACTGTACATAATTTAAGATTAACCACGTCTTTTGTGGTCAATACCGCTTCTTTAGAACACAATGCTCATATGTGACGGGTATCTATTACTTATCTGCAATTAGAAAAAACATATACACTGCTCAAAAAAATTAAAGGAACACTTTTTAATCAGAGTGTAGCATCATGTCAATGAAACTCCTGGGATATTGATTTGATCAGTTAAGTAGCAGAGGGGGTTGTTAAGTTTCTTTACACTAAAGTAGCTAGCTGAAAATGATTAACAACAGGTGCACTAGATTGGCAACAATGGTACGACCCACAAAACAGGAATGGTTTTACAGGTGGAGGCCACTGACCTTTCTTTCCCTACTCATCTTTTCTGACTGTTTTTCACTAGTTTTGCATTTGGCTAGGGTCAGTGTCACTACTGGTAGCATGAGGTGATACCTGGACCCTACAGAGGTTGCACAGGCAGTCCAATACCTCCAGGTTGGCACATCAATATGTGCCATTGCCAGAAGCTTTGCTGTGTCTCCCAGTACAGTCTCAAGAACATGGAAGATATTCCAGGAGACAGGCAGTTACTCTAGGAGAGCTGGACAGGGCCTTATAAGGTCCTTAACCCATCAACAGGACCGGTGTGAATGTCTCTGACCAAACAATCTAGTGGGCCATGTGCTCACTGCCTGGCACCATAGAGCTCGATTGGCATTGAACACAAGAACTGGCAGGTCCGCCGCTGGCGCCCTGTGCTTTTCACAGATGAGAGCACGTGACAGACATGAAAGGGTCTGGAGGAGCCGTGGAGAACTTAATGCTGCCTGTAACATCGTTCAGCATGACTGTTTTGGTAGTGGGTCAGTGATGGTCTGGGGAGGCATATACATGGAGGGACGCATAGACCTCTACAGGCTATACAATGGCACCCTCATTTGGGGAGAGTATGCAGGCAGCTCCTAGAGGATGAAGGAATTGATACCATTGAATGGCCACCACGCTTACCTGACCTAAATCCAATAGAAGACCTCTGGGATATTATGTTTCAGTTCGACGCTGCCAGGTTTCACCTCAGACTGTCCAAGAGCTCAGTGATGTCCTGGTCCAGATCTGGGAGGAAATACCCCAGGACATCATTGTCTCATTAGGAGCATGCCCTGACGTTGTCAGGCATGCATACAAGCACCTGGGGGCGTACAAACTAGTGAGTACTATTTTGAGTTGCTGCAATGAAATTTCAGCAAAATGGATTAGCCCGCTGTATCATTTTTTCACGTTGACTTTCGGGGTGTCTTTGAATTCAGTCCTCTGTAGGTTGATAATTTTTAGGTTGACGATGGGGTATCCTTATGTTCCTAACACATTACCCAGTCCACATCAGTATAAATATCCAGCATAATATTTTTCCCCATTGAGATCAAGAATGGGGGAAAAATATCATGCAGTCAAGAGGCCCATGGTAGTTCTGGAGGAGCTGCAGAGATCAACAGCTCAGGTGGGAGAATCTGTCCACAGGACAACTATTAGTCGTGCACTCCACAAATCTCGTCTTTATGGCAGAGTGGCAAGAAGAAAGCCATTGTCGAAAGAAAGCCATAAGACCCGTTTGCAGTTTGCAAAAAGCCATATGGGGGACATAGCAAACACGTGTAAGACTGTGCTCTGGTCAGATGAAGATGAACTTTTTGGCCTAAAAGCAAAATGCTATGTGTGGCAGAAAACTAACACTGCACATCACCGTGAAACGTGGTGACAGCATCATGTTGTGGGGATGCATTTCTTCACCAATGAGAGGGAAGCTGGTCAGAGTTGATGGGAAGATGGATGGAGCCACATACAAGGCAATCCTAAAAGAAAACCTGTTAGAGTCTGCAATAGACTTGAGGCTTGGGTGGAGATTCACCTTCCAGCAGGACATACAGTCATGGCCGAAATTGTTGGCACCCTTGATATTTCTCCAGGAAATCATGTATTTCTCACGAAACGTATTGCATTAACACATGTTTTGCTATACACATGTTTATTCCCTTTGTGTGTATTGGGACAAAACAAAAAAAGGGAGGAAAGAAAGCAAATTCGACATAATGTCACACAAACCTCCAAAAATGGGCTGGACAAAAGTATTGGCACCCTTTCACAACTGCGGATAAATAAGAATGTTACAAGCATGTGATGCTCCTGTAAACTCACCTGGGGCAAGTAACAGGTGTGGGCAATATAGAAATCACACCTGAAAGCAGATAAAAAGGAGAGACGTTCACTTAACCTTTGCATTGTGTGTCTGTCTGTGCCACACTAAGCATGGACAACAGAAAGAGGAGACGAGAACTGTCTGAGGACCTGAGAACCAAAATTGTGGCAAAATATCAACAATCTCAAGGTTACAAGTCCATCTCCAGAGAACTAGATTTGCCTTTGTCCACAGTGCGCAACATTATCAAGAAGTTTGCAACCCATGGCACTGTAGCTAATCTCCCTGGTCGTGGACGGATGAGGAAAATTGATGAAAGATTGCAACGCAGAATAGTCCGGATGGTGGATAAGCAGCCCCAAACATGTTCCAAAGACATTCAAGCTGTCCTGCAGGCTCAGGGAGCATCAGTGTCAGCGCAAACTATCCGTCGACATTTAAATGAAATGAAACGCTATGGCAGGAGACCCAGGAGGACCCCACTGCTGACACAGAGACATAAAAAAGCAAGACTACAGTTTGCCAAAATGTACTTGAGTAAGCCAAAAGCCTTCTGGGAAAACGTCTTGTGGACAGATGAGACCAAGATAGAGCTTTTCGGTAAAGCACATCATTCTACTGTTTACCGAAAACGGAATGAGGCCTACAAAGAACAAAACACAGTACCTACGGTAAAATATGGTGGAGGTTCAATGATGTTTTGGGGTTGTTTTGCTGCCTCTGGCACTGGGTGCCTTGACTGTGTGCAAGGCATCATGAAATCTGAGGATTACCAAAGGATTTTGGGTCGCACTGTAGGGCCCAGTGTCAGAAAGCTGGGTTTGCGTCCAAGATCCTGGGTCTTCCAGCAGGACAATGACCCCAAACATACGTCAAAAAGCACTCAGAAATGGATGGCAAAGAAGCGCTGGAGAGTTCTGAAGTGGCCAGCAATGAGCCCAGATCTAAATCCCATTGAACACCTGTGGAGAGATCTTAAAATTGCTGTTGGGAAAAGGTGTCCTTCCAATAAGAGAGACCTGGAGCTGTTTGCAAAGGAAGAGTGGTCCAAAATTCCGGGTGAGAGGTGTCAGAAGCTTATTGATGGTTATAGGAAGCGACTGATTTCAGTTATGTTTTCCAAAGGGTGTGCAACCAAATATTAAGTTAAGGGTGCCAATACTTTTGTCCAGCCCATTTTTGGGGTTTTGTGTGACATTATGTCATATTTGCTTTTCTGCCTCTGTTTTATATTTGTTCCAATACATACAAAGGGAATAAACATGTGTATAGCAAAACATGTGTTAATGCAATACCTTTTTTGTGTGAAATACTTGATTTTCAGGAAAAATATCAAGGGTGCCAACAATTTCGGCCATGACTGTACATACATAGTTACATAGTTAGTCTGGCTGAAAAAAGACAAAAGTCCATCCAGTTCAACCATAGAAAAAAAAAAAGTTATAATCATATACCCACAGTTGATCCAGAGGAAGGCAGAAAAAAACCCAGCAAAGCACGATCCAATTTGCTCCCGCTGGGAAAACAATTCCTTCCTGATCCCCCCGAGAGGCAATCAGATATTCCCTGGATCAACTTTACCTATAAATGTTAGTATCCAGTTAAGTTCTGTGTATCTAAGAAACAATCCAGGCATTTTTTGAAGCAATCCACTGAGCTGGCCAGAACCAACTCTTGAGGGAGTCTATTCCACATTTTCACAGCTCTCACTGTGAAGAAACCTTTCCATGTTTGGAGATTAAATTTCTTTTCCTCCAGACGTAAAGAGTGCCCCTTTGTCAACTGTGATGACCTCAGGGTGAATAGTTCTACACCGAGTTCACTATATGAACCACTGATGTATTTATACATGTTGATCATATCCCCCCTTAATCTCCTCTTCTCAAGAGAGAATAAATTCAGTTCCTCTAATCTTTCCTTATAGCTGATCTCCTCCATGCCTCGTATCAGTTTAGTTGCCCTTCTCTGTACTTTCTCAAGTTCCCCAATGTTCTTTTTGTGAATTGGTGCCCAAAACTGAACTGCATATTCCAGATGAGGTGTTACTAATGATTTGTACAGAGGTAATATGATATCTCTCTCTCTGGAGTCTATACCTTTAAAAGAATACGAGAGGATTTTGCTCGCTTTAGAAACCGCAGCTTGGCATTGCATGCCATTATCAAGCTTGTGATCTACCAGAACTCTGAGATCCTTCTCCCCAATTCATTCCGCCATTTGTACTCCCCCTAGTATGTATGATGCATGCATATTCTTAGCCCCCAAGTGCATAACCTTACATTTATCAACATTAAACCTCATTTGCCACATAGTTGCCCAACAGTGCATTGAGTTTGGCTTGTAAATTGAAGACATCCTATAAGGACATTATTCCACTGCACAGCTTGGTGTCATCTGCAAAGACTGAAATGGGATTTTTAATCTCAGACCCTAAATCGTTTATAAATATATTAAAAAGTAAGGGTCCCAACACTGAACACTGGGGTACACCACTGATGACACCAGACCATTCAGAGTATGAATCATTTACCACTACTCTCTGAATACAATCTTTTAGCCAGTTTTCTATCCATTTACATACAGATTTTTCCAAGCCCGTAGACTTTACCTTACACATTAGCCATGTGTGGGGAACTGTGTCAACCGCTTTTGCAAAATCCAAGTATACCATGTCCACCGCCACCCCTCTATCCAAGGTTTTGCTCACCCCCCCATAAAAAGAAATCAGATTTGTTTGACAATTTCTGTCTTTCATGAATCCATGCTGTCTGTTGTTTAAAATATTTTTTTCCAGCAAGAACTCATCTATGTGGTCTTTTAGTAAACTCTCCAGTATCTTCCCAACTATAGAAGTTAAACTAACAGGTCTATAATTACTTGGTAAAGATTTTGACCTCATATTTAAATATTGGCACCACATTGGCCTTACGCCAATCCAGTGGTACTATACCAGTCATTAAAGAGTCCCTAAAAATGAGAAACAATGGCTTTAAAATGACAGCTCAATTCTTTAAGGACCCGTGGGTGTATGCCATCCGATCCAGGTGCTTTATTCACCTTTCTACTGTCTAAATATTTTTGGATCATTTCAATTGTGAGCCAATGTGGATCATCTGGAACTTTGTCAATACCATGCCCATTATGGACAAGAGCTTCCCCATGCTCCTTTGTATACACAGAGCTGAAGAAGGTATTAAATGAATTTGCCTTCTCTTTGTCCCCAGTCACCCACTCTAGATTATTTTGTAAAGGGCCTACATGCTCGGACCGAACCTTTTTACTATTAATATATTTGAAGAATGTTTTGGGGTTGGTCCTGCAATCCTTTGTAGTCTGTCGGTCGTTTTCAATTTTTGTGGCCTTTATTTCCTTTTTGCATATCCTTTGTAATGTTTAAAAGATGATAGTGTACTTTCATTTTTATATTGAATAAAAGCTCTTTTCTTATTATCTATAGCCTTTTTAACTTTGGCCGTAAGTCACATAGGTTTGATTTTTAGCCTTTTAAACTTGTTGCCCATGGGAATATATTTTGCAGTGTGTTCACGTACAGTCTTTTTGAAGAACTCCCATTCTGTGTTGTGTTCATCAATGTCAATATTCCGTCCCAGTTTAAGTCTTGGAGAGCAGCTCTCAGTCTTTGAAAATTAGCTCTCTTGAAATTGAGCGTTTTTATTTCTCCTGTATGTGCTTGCTGTTTACAGCTAACAATAAATTAAATCATGTTATGGTCACTGCTACCCAGATGTTCTTTTATATTGACATTTGTAATAAGCTCTGCAAGGTTTGAGATTACCAGGTCCAGCAGAGCATCAGTCCTAGTAGGGGCCTCCATGAACTGTACCATAAAATTGTCCTTTAGTAGGTTTAAAAATGTTTGTCCTTTAACTGTTGCTGCAGTACCATTACTCCAGTCAATTTCCGGGTAGATAAAATCCCCCATTATTATCACTGTCCCATTCCTTGCAGCCCTTTCGATCTGTAGCCAGAGCTACAATGGAATGGTTTAGATCAGGGGTCTCCAAACTATGGCCCTCCAGCTGTTGAAGTACTACAAGTCCCATCATGCCTCTGCCTCTGGGAATCTTGCCTGTGTGTTGTCAGAGTCTTGCAAGGCTTCATGGGACTTGCAGTTCCTCGACACCTGAAGGGCCATAGTTTGGAGACCCCTCGTTTAGATCAAAGTATATTCATGTGTTAGAATGGTCCAGTCAAAGTCCAGACATAAATCCAATTGAGAATATATGGCAAGACTTGAAAATTGCTGTTCACAGACACTCTCCATCCAATCTGACAGAGCTTGAGCTATTTTGCAAAGAAGAGTGGGCAAAAATTTCACTTTCTAGATGTATTGACTCAGGGGGCTGAATATAAATGCATGCCACACTTTTCAGATATTTATTTGTAAAACATTTTGAAAAACATTTATCATTTTCCTTCCACTTCACAGTTATATGCCACTTTGTGTTAGTCTATCACATAAAATCCCAATAAAGAACATTTACATTTTTGGTTGTAGCATGACAAAATGTGGAAAATTTCAAGGGGTATGAATACTTTTTCAAGGCACTGTATAAAATACATAGGTATTCATTTTCAGTGAGGTAACCTGTATGTACAGTGCTCAACATTAAGGAGTGCACCCCTTTTGATTTTAATCAGTATCTCAATGAACATAAGAACAATTTCCAACATTGACAACTGAGTTTTATAGAACATTTGTTTAGCTCAGTACATGAATGTAGGTTTAATAATATAACTTAGATTACAAAATCTTCAGTTTTAATAAAATTAAGTGATGCAAAAATCAATACACCCTACAACAAAAACTACTACATCTAGTATTTTGCATGACCTCCATGATTTGTAAGGACAGCACCAAGTCTTCTAGGTATGGAATTAAGAAGTTGGCGACATACTGTGACATCTATTTTTTTTCCATTTTTCAAGAATGGCCTCTTTTAGAGCCTAGATGCTGGATGGAGAGTGATGCTCAACTTGTCTCTTCAGAATTCCCCATAGGTGTTCAATTGGATTCAGATCAGGAGACATACTTGGACACTGAATCACTTTCACCCTTTTCTTCCTCAGAAATGCGACAGTAGCCTTAGATGTGTGTTTTGGATCATTGTCATGTTGGAAAAATACATGATATCCAAAGACACACAGTGATTGTAGAATCTTCTCTTTCAATATAGAGCAGTACATCTGTGAATTCATGATACCATCAGTGAAATACAGCTTCCCGACATCAGCAGCACTCATGCAGCCCCAAAAAAAGGACACTGCCACCACGTTTCACTGTAGGCACCATGCATTTTTCTTTGTACTTCTCACCTTTGTGATGCCATACAGTTTTGTAGTCATCAATTCCAAAAACATCTTGGTGTCATCACTCCAGAGTACAGAGTCTCAGTAGTCTTCTTTTTCAGCATGGACCTTGGCAAATTCTAGGCAGGCTTTTTGTGCATGGGCTTTAATAGAGGCTTCCTTCGTAGACGACATCCATGCATGCCATTCCTCTGCAGTGTACGCCGTATTATGGGAAACTATCACCCCAGTTTGGCTTTCTACTTCTTTAGCTAACTTCAATGAAGTTGCATGGCAATTTTCTTCAACCCCTTCATCAGAAGATGCTCCTGTCGAGGTGTTAACTTCCGTGGGCGGCCTGGACATCTTTGTGAGATGGTTGCAGTTCCATCTTTGTTAAATTTTTGTATCACTTTTGCTACAATATTCTGACTGATAAGTAAAGCTTTGCTGATCATCTTGTAGCCTTCACCTTTTTTATGTAAAGAAATTATTTTCTTTCTCCTGGCTTGTGACATTTTTCTTCCATGTGGTGCCATTGCTGACAGCATGAAATGGGAAGGGGTTTTCTTTGTTAGGTAGTGCCCTTTTATAATCAACTGCCTGCTGGACACCTGCTTACTGAATAAATAGACTCACCTGTAGTTGAATTCTTGTTAACCACTTGCCCTCCTGAGGATTTACCCCCCTTCCTGACCAGGCCTTTTTTTGCTATTCGGCTCTCCACTATTTCAACTGGTAATTGCGCAGTAATGCTTTGCTGGACCCAAACAAAATTTAAGTCCTTTTTTTCACACAAATAGAGCTTTCTTTGGTGATATGTGATCAGTTGTGCACTTTTTATTTTTTGCACTATAAACACAAAAAGACCGAAAATTTTGAAAAACTATATTTTTTTTACTTTCAGCTATAAAAATATATAGTAAACTCAAAGTTAGGCATAAATTTAGACAAAATGTATTCTGCTACATGTTTTTGGTAAAAAGAAAATGCCAACAAGTGTATATTGATTTCTTCATGTGAAAGTTCTAGCATCTACAAACTATGGTTTAGATAATGGAATTTACACAGCTTTTGCTTTCTGACTGCCTATCATATTTCTTGAGGTGCTGAAATACCAGGACAGTACAAACACCCCCAAATGACCCCTTTTCTGTAAGTAGACACCCTAAGCTATCTGCCGAGAGGCATGTTGAGTCCATGGAGAAAAATTTTTTTTCCACACGTTTTTGGAAAATGACAAAAACATTTTTTTTTTGTTTTTACACAAAGTTGTCAATTAAAGGATGTATTGTTCACACAAGCCATGGATATATGTGGAATTACACCCCAAAATACATTCTGCTACTTCTATCGAGTATGTGGATACCACATGTGTGAGACTTTTTGGGAGCCTAGCCACATATAGGAGCCTGAAATCCAATGATCACTGAAAGCCTGAAGGTGCATAACTTCCTCATTTCACTTCCTCACTACCTATTACCATGATATCACCAAACCCCCCCAAATTTTTGGAAAGTAAACACCCCAAGGAATTTAAAAAGGGGCATGGTGAGTATTTTGCAGATCTAATTTTTTTCTCACAAGGTTTTGAAATATAAAAAAAGAAAAGAAAAAAGTTTTTGTTTTCTTTCTTCATTTTCCAAAAACTTGTGGCAACAAACGAGTTCTGCAAAATACTCACAATGCTTCTTATCAAATTCCTTGGGGTGTCTACTTTCCAAAAGGGGTCATTTGGGGGGGGGGGGGGGGTTGGTGCTACCCTGGCATTTCAGGGCCTCCGAAACTGTGATAGGTAGTCAGGAAGTGTAATGAGGAAATAAAGCCCTTTCAAAAGCCTGAAGATGCTTATTGGATTTTGGGGTCCTGTACTTGGCTAGACTGCCAAAAAGTCTCCCACATGTGGTATCCCCATACTCGGGAGAAGTAGCAGAATGTATTTTGTGGAGTAATTCCACATATACCCATGGCATGTGTGAGCAATAAATCAATAAAATGACAAGTTTTTGTAAATAAATATAATTTTTTTTTGTCATTTTTTAAAAACGTGTGGCAAAAAAATAAATTCTTCTATTGATTAAACATGCCTCTCGGCAAATAATTTGGGGTGTCTTCTTTCCAAAAAGAGGTCATTTTGGGGGGTAGGGGAATTTTATGCCCGGCATTAGAAGTTTATGCCACACATCACTCACTCTTCTAACCAACTGAAGACCAAGCCTTTTCTGACACTGTTCACATGAAAAAAATGTTTTATTTTTTCCTAGGAAATTACTTTGAACCCCCAAACATTACTTTGAACCTCCAAAAATATTTTTTTAAAGCAGACACCCTAGTGAATAAAATGGTGGGTGCTGCAATTTTTTATGTCACATAGTACTCGTGCAGCGATTTTTCAAACGCAATTTTTATTTTTAAAAAATACACCTTTTTTTTACTTTTAATGCACGAAAACACAATATATTGGCCAATTATTTGGTAAAATATAAGAGACGTTGGTATGCCGAGTAAATAGATACCAAACATGGCATGCTTTAACATGACATGTCCCTTGCAATGGCGACAAACTGCATACATTTTTAATATCCATAGGCAACGCTTTAAAAGCCTTTACAGCTACGATTTTAGATTTACGGAGGAGGTCTAGAGCTTGAATTACTGCCCTTAATCTGACGTTCACGGCGATACCTCACATGCATGGTGCAGCCGCTGTTTACATACCAGCACGGGGTCAATGCAGGTGCGCATGGGGGGTGAGGGTGCCTTTTTTTTTTTAAATTATTTTTACTGAATGAAAAAAAAGAAGTAAACTCTGTCAGAAAAAGTGTGTGGTATGCCCACCATTAGAATATAGCGCCCTGTATCCACCCACTTCTAATGGTGGACACACATGAACTGTTCTTTTATTGTCATTCAGCCCATGGGCTGAACAAAAAAAGAACCTAACAGATACCTTTATTCACATTGGTCGATGTGGATGAAGAAATCTCTTCCAAAAATGTTTTTTTTTTTTTTTAGTAATGCCCATGTTGACTGTTAGGACCAAAAAAATCTATAAATTCGGAAACCGTAAAGGGTTTCCATGCAAATGGTGTGTAAAGGTTTGAATCTGGGTTGGCAGTGATAAACTGTTGTGCATATAAATTGCTTTGATCCACAATCAATGCATACAGATCTTCTGTGAAAAAGGGCTCCAAAAAATCAAGGGGAGTATTTAAATTTGCTGTTTCCACCTGAATTCTGGATTGGGCAGTGAATGGGGGAAGTACGAGTGCTGCAAAATTTGTGGGCTGTCAATTGAGATTTGTAAGCACATCCGGAAGGATACTAGGGGCGCTCTACCAGGCCTGTGTGTGAATTCTTGGTGGCTGCGGGACACTACTTGTGCTCGCCACCACACTAGCTTGTACTGCACTTATGGGACTCGCCACGTCACCAAGTGATACTGAAGTGCTGGTATGTATATACTAGGCCGCTGGTGCTCACCAGTTCACCAAAAGGTAGCGCGGCACTAGTATTGGCACTCTGCTGCATATGAGAGTCATCATGCGATTGTAACATCTCCGCAACCTGGGAATGGGTTCGAGTACACCTGATCTTAGCAGGGACCTCTTCTCCATCATCTGAGCTATCTGTCAGGGTGCCATTGCTGTCTACAGGTTCGTATTCTGAGGCTGATTGTGTCAGTGAGTCTTCTCCTTCGCTCTCACCTGACATGCTCAGAATCCTGTAGGCCTCTTCACTAGAGTACCATTCCATTGACATTTTGGCCACTAAATTTATAGGTGCCTAGTGGGTAAAAGAGCACCTGGCTGTCAGGGACTACTTTAACCGCTATATTTACCTGCAAGTGCTAACAGAGATCAGGCCTGATTCTGCAAACACTGCGATTTTGTGTGTAATGTATCAAGTGACAGTGATCTACTGACACTGCACTTGCTGGGGGGAGTGGGGTAAGCGTAGGGGCTAAACACAGGTGCTGGCAGGTTCCGGGGCTGATCCCACGAACGCTGCGTTTTTGGGGACACTATACTAATGTGAATGCTGGTATAGTGCTGATCTAATCAAAGATATTGATCCGTTCAGACACTATACTAGCAATGGAGATTTATTGTGCATGTGAGTGTGTTGCTAGCAATCAAGGGGTTAAATGTGATCACTGGTTTACTGACGGGTAATCTGACGCTATCCGGGAGGGGCGCTAACGTTATCTGAAGTCGACGGTGACACTAATATAGTGATCAGCAAAAAATCTGTATACTGTACTAATGACACTGGTGACAGGGCAGTAAATGGGTTACCTGGGGGGGGCAATCAAGGGGATAAATGTGAACGTGTGCTGCTTGTACTCGTGTATTCTTTCTTCTCTCTCTGGGACAGAATGTGCCCATAGAGAGAAGATTTCATCTCACTTCCTGTACCTGTGTAAGTGTAAACACAGGTACAGGAAGATCCCTTATAGGACAGGGATCAATCATTCGACTTAGGCCAACCATCACTGGCCTAAATTGGATAATTGATCCCTTGTGAATCAAATCACTGCACCCGTGGGTTGGCGGGGGCACGCGCCCCCCACCCATAAAAACTGCAGGAGCGCAAATCACATATATACAGTGAGGAACAGAAGTATTTGAACACCCTGCGATTTTGCAAGTTCTCCCAGTTATAAATCATGGAGGGGTCTGAAATTCACATTGTAGGTGCATTCCCACTCTGAGAGACAGAATTGAAAAATTTCAGGAAATCACATTGTATAATTTTTAAAGAATTTATTTGTCTTGCACTGCTGAACATAAGTATTTGAACACCTAAGAAACAGCAAGAATTCTGGCTCTCAAAGACCTGTTACTGTGCCTTTAAAAAGTCCACCTCTACTCCACTCATTAATCTAACTTAGTAGCACCTGTCCGAGCTCTTTAAAGACACCTGTCTACCCCACAGTCAGACGCCAACTACTACTATGGGCAAGACCAATGAGCTGTCAAAAGACACCAGAGACAAAATTGTGGACCTCCACAAAGCTGGGAAGGGCTACGGGGCAATTGCCAAGCAGCTTGGTGAAAATAGATCAACTCTTGGAACAATTGTTAGAAAATGGAAGAGGCTAAAGACGACTGTCAGTCTCCCTCGGACTGGGGCTCCATGCAAGATCTCACCTCGTGGGGTATCACTGATGATAAGAAAGGTGAGGAATCAGTCCAGAACTACAAGGGAGGAGCTGGTCAATGACATGAAGAGAGCTGGGACCACAGTTTGAAAGGTCACTGTCGGTAGAACACTACGCCGTCATGGTTTCAAATCATGCATTGCACGGAAGGTTCCCCTGCTCAAGTCATCACATGTCCAGGCCCGTCTGAAGTTTTCCAATGACCATCTGGATGATCCAGAGGAGGCATGGGAGAAGGTCATGAGGTCAGATGAGACCAAAGTAGAACTTTTTGGTCTAAACGTCACTCGTGTTTGAAGGAAAAAGAAGGATTAGTTGCATCCCAAGAACACCATCCCTACTGTGAAGCATGGGGGTGGTAACATCATGCTTTGTGGGTGCTTTTCTGTGAAGGGGACAGGACAACTGCACTTTATTAAGGAGAGGATGAATGGGGCCATTTATTGTGAGATTTTGAGCAACAACCTCCTTCCCTCAGTCAGAGCATTGAAGATGGGTCATGGCTGGGTCTTCCAACATGACAACGACACCAAGAACACAGCCAGGATAACCAAGGAGTGGCTCCGTAAGAAGCATATCAAGGTTCTGGAGTGACCTAGCCAGTCTCCAGACCTTAATCCAATAGAACATCTTTGGAGGGAGCTGAAACTCCGTGTTGCTCAGCGACAGCCCCGAAACCTGACAGATCTAGAGGAGATCTGTGTGGAGGAGTGGGCCAAAATCCCTGTTGCAGTGTGTGCAAACCTGGTCAGGAACTACAGGAAACGTTGCAAACAAAGGCTTCTGTACCAAATATTAACACTGATTTTCTCAGGTGTTCAAATACTTATGTTCAGCAGTGCAAGACAAATAAATTCTGTAAAAATCATACAATGTGATTTCCTGAAATTTGTTTTTAAATTCTGTCTCTCAGAGTGGGAATGCACCCACAATGTAAATTTCAGACCCCTCCATGATTTCTAAGTGGGAGAACTTGCAAAATCACAGGGTGTTCAAATACTTCTGTTCCTCACTGTACGTGATTTTGCACACCCGTGCCTCCCTGTAGCAGTATTTCTGCTATAGGGCAGCGCTGAAGTGGTTAATTAGGATTTTTTTGTCTAAAAGTTAGCTTTGATCCTAAGACTTTCATTGGGGTGTATTCATTTTTGCAACATGATCTTGAATGAAATACTTTGTGTAAAAATTAACAAATCTTGTTTGCAATCAATGGCCCACATTTGTGGCAGTATTAGTGCCCCATGGAAAATGTTGATTCTGAAAGGAAAGTAAAGGTTTTCTGACAAATCTGTTGGGGTGTACTCATGTATGCTGAGCACTGTATATACCCTGACCCTAACAGAAGGAAGCAGGAGAGCAAAGATCAGAAGAAAGAGGAAGAAGAGGGGAAAAACCCCACTACATAACAAACTTACAAAACCAACAGGAAGCAGTCCAAAATGCAGTCACATCTGTCCAAGATTCAGAGAGGTATGAAAAAATGGGACCATTAATGGGAGAGTTTCAAATTTACTAAACCTAAAATTATAACATAATTATAAGTTCCACAAAACAAAAAAGAATTTGTCAAAAAACACATCACCTATCATACTCACTGGTGTATATATAGTTGACAATCATCAAAATCCACCAACCAACACTGCCAGAAACAGATCTAAATTGTTGGTATCACTTAGAAAACCGGCTGTAAAGGACAATCTGTCCATTCCAACCACCCTTTTGTTACTGGGTCCACACATACAGCAATAACTGGAAGAACAGAGGTCCTATTTGTCATAGAGATAGCCAACAGGTCTACCTACAGAGCACAAAAGAAAATAATAAACCACTGGTATAATTCCAATCGGAGCAACTAAAGCTCAACCTGCTTGCATGAAGCCTGAATAGAGTTAGATGTTACATACCAGTAAACCTGGAATAATCCCATCAATCAGCCAGGTCCTGCACAGAATGTGGTGCCAAGAGAAAAGTGGAAGAAACCCAATAAATAGTTCCTGGCCCTCCCGAGAACTAACCACATTATTATTATACAGTATCTATATAGCGCCAAAAGGTTTGCTCAGTGCTGTACATTATAGTGGGAGACAGTACATGAGACAAAACAGTAACAAAACAATACACGAGGGGATCGAGGGCCCTGCTCTTTCGAGCTTACAATCTAGGAGGGAGGGGATAGTGGTACAGGAGGAAGTGGCTGTGGGGGATGGAGTGGTAGGAGGAGTGGAGGAGATCGGCTGTTAGGTAAGGGTGGGGTAGGCTTCCCTGAAGAGATGGGTTTTCAGGGTGCGCCTAAAGGTGAGGAGGGTAGGTGACAGTCTGATGCATTGGGGTAGTGAGTTCCAGATGATGGGGGAAGTCCTGGAGAAGTCCTGCAGTCGGGCATGGGAGGATGAGACCAGGGAGCTAGAAAGTAGGAAGTCTTGTGAGGAGCGAAGAGTACGGGTTGGGTGGTATTTGGGTATCAGGTCGGTGAGGTAGTTTGGGGCAGCATTATGAATGGCTTTGTATGTCAATGTTAGTAGTTTGAATTTAATGCGGTGGGCAATCGGAAGACAGTGGAGGGATTAACAGAGGGGGGTGGCAGAAGCGGAGCGGTTGGTAAGGTGGATGAGTCTGGCCGCTGAGTTCAGGATAGACTGAAGCAGGGATAGTCTGTGATGAGGTAGGCTGGTGAGGAGGGAGTTGCAGTAGTCCAGACGTGAGATAATAAGGGAGTGAATGAGTTGTTTAGTAGTGTCTGGGGTTAGGAACATACAGTACGTATTTTGGAGATGTTGCGGAGGTGGAGCCTGCATGAGTTTGCCAGCGATTGGACATGGGGTTGGAAGGACAGGTTTGAGTCTAGAGTGACACGTAGGACTTTGGCTTGCGGGGTTGACTGGTGGTGGCGTTGGTGGTCGTGATGGAGAGGATGGAGGGGGTGCGGGCTGGGGGGAAAATTAGGAGCTCGGTTTTGGAAAGGTTCCATTTGAGGAAATGGAGTGACATCCAGTCTGATATGTCGCTCAGTAGGTGGGTGATATGGGCGGAGACTGAAGGGGTGAGGTGAGGGGTGGAGAGGTAAATTTGCGTGTCATTGGCGTAGAGGTGATAGTTCAAGCTGTGGGAGTGTATCAGTTTGCCGAGGTAGGAGGTGTAGATGGAGAAGAGAAGGGGCCTGAGGATAGAGCCTTGGGGGACCCCAACAGAGAGGGGGAGGTGGAAGCGTTATAGGTAATGCTGAAGGAGCGTTGAGATAGATAGGAGGAGAGCCAGGAGAGAGCGGAGTCTCTGATGCCAAGGGAGTGTAGTTTATTAAGGAGGAGGGGGTGGTCAACTGTGTCGAAGGCCGCGGAGAGGTCGAGGAGTAGGAGGACTGAGTAATGGCCATTAGCTTTGGCGGTTAGCAGGTCATTGGTGGTTTTGAGTAGGGCGGTTTCGGTGGAGTGTAGAGGACGGAAGCCAGACTGTAGTGGATCGAGGAGGTTGTTGTCAGTGAAGTGGGAGCTTAGGCGATTGTAGACTAAGCGCTCAAGGAGCTTGGATGTAAATGGCAGCAGGGAGATGGGTCTAAGGTTGTTCAGGTCGGTGGGGTCCAGGGAGGGTTTTTTGAGTATGGGGGTGATGTGCGCGTGATTTAGGGGGGAGGGGAATGCACAAGTAGAGAGGGAGAGATTGAAGATGTGGGTGAGGGAGCGTAGGATGGAGGAGGAGGGTGACTGGGGGAGTTGTGTGGGGACAGGGGCAAGGGGGCAAGTGGTGAGGTGGGCTTCTGAGAAGACCTTAGTGTTGGGGAGGTTATAGTGTGCAGGATGTTAGGTGTGGTGGGGGGCAGGGCGGTTGCGAGGTCAGAGGAGGGGAGAGTTGGGGTTATAGTGGGAGGGAGGTTAGGTGGGGAAGTAGATTGAGCATTGGCGATGTCCTTACGGATTGCGTCGATCTTGTTTTGGAAATGATTGGCAATCTCGTGGGCGGTGAGTGAGGTACTGGATGGAGGGGGAGAGAGTAGGGAGTTGAAAGTGGAGAAGAGCCGGCAAGGACAGGTGGAGAGGGTGTTGATGAGGGATATGAAGTAGGCTTGGATGTGGAGCGGGATGTGCAAGAGCGTGTGGGTCTGTTAGTGGTGGCGTGTGGGTCGGTGGGAGAGTGGAGTATCAGGAGGAGGTGGTGAGAGCCGTAGTGGGGAGATGGAAGTAGTGACACATGTCAGTGTACCTACAAATCAGATACACCATACAGAACCACAAGGGATTGGAAGGGGTGATTCTCTCCCCATTGAAATACAAGTTTATATGATCAATCCAAGAGGTGTAGCAATACCATATATGGAAAATGACAGACATCTTTTTCCCTAAACCATGTGATAGCCCTTGTTAACTTAACCAAGCCTCATTGTAGTCTTATAAAAATGTTAAATATGGAACTACGGTATCCAAAATGAAAAGCAGAAAAATCATATATATATACAGTTGTGTTCAAAATAATAGCAGTGTGTTGAAAAAAGTGAATAAAGCTCAAAATCCTTCTAATAGCTTTTATTTCCATACACACAAATGCATTGGGAACACTACACATTCTATTCCAAATCAAAACATGAAGAAAAATATATCAAATTTGTGTTGTTCCTCTAAAAAATTTGAAGAAAACATTAGACTGTTCAAAAAAATAGCAGTGTTTGTATTCTTCTTTACAAACTCAAACATTCACTATATAAACTGAAAAATAAAGATTTTGCTTTCCTTTGAATCACTTAATAAATATTTAGTTGTATAAGCACTGTTTCTGAGAACTGCTGTACATCTGTGTTGCATGGAGTCAACCAACTTCTGGCACCTGTGAACAGGTATTCCAGCCCAGGATGATTGGACTACATTCCACAGTTCTTCTCTATTTCTTAGTTTTGCCTCAGAAACTGCATTTTTTATGTCACCCCACAAGTTTTCTATTGGTTTAAGATCCGGGGATTGGGCTGGCCACTCCATAACGCCAATCTTGTTGGTCTGGAACCAAGATGTTGCACGTTTACTGGTGTGTTTGGGGTCGTTGTCTTGTTGGAAAACCATTTCAAGGGCATTTCCTCTTCAGCATAAGGCAGCATGACCTCTTCAAGTATTCTGATGTAACCAAACTGATCTATGATCTCTGGTATGCGATAAATAGGCCCAACACCGTAGTATGAGAAACATCCCCATATCATGATGCTTGCGCAACCATGCTTCACTGTCTTCACAGTGTACTGTGGCTTGAATTCAGAGTTTGGGGGTGTTCTGTCCCCACATGAAGGCGAATGAAGGTATAACTGATAATGGCTGTGTAACTTCCTACCTTCATATCCAAGCAGTGGAGCAGACCTGACCGGCAGATGCTCAGGTTAGATGGATCCAAACGTATACACGGGAATGAAATCAGCGTGGGTTTATTTGGTCCAAATACAGCAACAAACAGTGATACAATACTGTAAGGTAGTAGAGGTATTGATGCTGTCCTGTGATATCTTTCCTGAGGCTAACTGCTGGTCAAAAGCTGATGCCTTCACAAGCCCTGGGTATTGAATGTCCTGTCACACAGCTATATAGCACATAAAATGGCTGCAGGAAGTGACCAGAACCAAGGCTTGCCTAAAACCACGCCCAGCAGAGAAAAAACTTTACTAGCAATAACAGTGGCATGCAGCATGCAAATTCTGGCCAGCAGATGGCAGCAACAGATCAAGACATAGAAACAAATGTGGTGAAATAAAAATTGGTGATACAATGCACAGTTAAATAACAAATATGAGGAGAACAGCACACTCCCCGTCTGAAATTCCATAAGGGATTTCACTATGACGAATGTCCATAAAATATAGAACAACCTGTAACAAAGAACATGTTAGAATGCAATAAACATAACAATATAGTAGATTCCGAGTTGGAATAGAGAAGAACCACAAAGTTCAAGTTCAGTAGAGTTCACCCAGCAGGAAAGTTCTCGATGGGTAGTATCAAAATGAGTTCGTTAATTGGCCTTACGAACATTTTAAGCTCACCCTTTCTGAAGATCTTCAACTCCACTTTACGGACCTTGCCATCCTTGCTAGGAAGAACCTTTGTAATTAGTCCCATAGGCCAGTCAATCCGTATGGTATGTTGCTCCTTCATCAACACGAGGTCACCTTCTTTTAGGTTTGGTTTGTGGTGTTGCCACTTTCTTCTTCCTTGAAGAATATTGAGATACTCCTTTCACCACCTGTTCCAGAAGTAATCAGCTAGGTATTGTACACGTTTCCAGTGTTTTTGGTAGATATCCGCATGAGTAAATTCTCCACTAGGCATTAGCGTAATCTCAGTTTTTTGGGTAAGTAGGATAGCTGGAGTCAGTACGGCTGGTGTTTCAGGATCCATAGATACTGGCACGAGGGGTCTAGAATTGATGATGGCTGAAACTTCAGCGAGAAGGGTGACTAGAGTCTCATGTGTGAGTCTTGAAGAGTTTACATCCATCAACATAGAATTCAAGATGTTGCGTGAGATCCCGATCATTCTCTCCCAGGAGCCCCCCATGTGGGAACTATGAGGAGGATTGAAAATCCAGGTGCAACCCTTTTCCGCCAAGTGATCTTGAATGGATTTGGTATCTATGTTCAGTTCTCTACAGGCTCCAATGAAGTTGCTTCCACGGTCAGACCTCAACTGTTTCACTGGTCCTCTGATTGCAAAGAACCGTCTTAAGGCATTAATAAGGCTGGATGTGTCCATGGATTCTATGACCTCTAAGTGAACGGCTCGCACACTCATGCAAGTAAATAGTACAGCCCAATGCTTACTGTTTGCGTGACCGCCACGGGTCCTGCGTGCGGACACCATCCATGGCCCAAAGACGTCTAGGCCAATGTAGGTGAAAGGCGGCTCTGTACATAGTCTGTCCGCAGGCAAATCAGCCATTTGTTGGTGTAGTTTTCCTCTAGCTTTGCGACAGTGAACACAGTCATGCAATACTTGGGCCACACGTCTTTTCATACCTATAATCCAAAGGCCAGCAGACCGTAACTTGCCCTCAGTGATTTGCCTGCCCTGGTGTTCAGTCTTTTTGTGGTAGTGTCGGATCAGCAAGACGGTGATATGGTGTTTGCTGGGAATGATGAGAGGATTTTGTTCTGCAACTCTTAGGTGGGCTTGATTCAAACGACCACCAACTCTGAGCAAGCCAAAACTGTCAATAACTGGATTTAAGTTGGCAAGAGGGCTTTTTATTGGAATCTGCTGTTTGTTGTACAAGCACTTCCATTCTACATTGAATTCCCCTTGTTGGACATGACGTATTATGAGGGACTCACTATGAGAGATGTTCTCCGCAGAGAAGGGTTTATGGCAGACGTGCCAACCGTGACAATCCTTATCTTCGTGAGTATTGTGATAACATTTCGCAATGTGCACTAACCTTGCAATAGTCCTGACGAGTCTCATCCAACTGGAGAAACATTCAAAGCGCTGGCAACCGAGGCTTTGCTTTGTTCCAGTGACCAATACACTAACTTCAGCGCGGATTTCTGGATCATTATCCGGATCCTGGATGCTGAAAACTTCCTGTACACATTCGTCCGCCTGTCTTAGCAGAAACTCCGGACCTGTAAGCCAAGTATAGTTAGTAAAGGAACCTACAGACATAGGTCTAGTGGCATGATATACTCCGAATGAAGGCAAGTAGCAGTACTCGTTGTTCTTCCTTAAGGATGGAGCTGGTTCTGCATGGTTGTTATGGAATATTTTATCCATAAAGGCGGCGATGTGTTCTCTCATTTCAGGCTTGCTGTTCATTGTACGCAGAAGAGAGTTAAATCTAGACAGAGCTTGTTCCCGGTTGTTCGGGAGTCTTACCCTGGTAGCTCGGAAGGGTAATGGAGAAACCCAGTGATTGGTTTCATCTTTAAAGAACTCACTGTCCATTATCTTGACAAATTCTCTGTCCTCTACTGACAAGGCTACTTTATCGTCGTCCTTGGTTGTATGAAAGACTGATCTCCCCAAGTTGTCAGCAAAGAGGGGAGTAATGACATCAGGTAATTGTACGAGGCCTGGAGACTTCTCTTTCACCTCATAGTGATGAGGACACGGCTTAATGCAAGTTGTGCGTCCATCTGCACGCACGTACGTTTTGAAGGAGTCGATTCCTGGTTGATCTAAGCATACATTTCCTATGATTACCCATCCCAAGTCCAGTCTCTGGGCATATGGCGCATAGTCAGGACCATTACACTGTTGACGCACCTTGTGTACCCTTAGATTGTCTCTGCCGAGCAGGAGTAGAATCTCGGCGTTGATGTCCATAGGTGGGATAACGTTGGCTAGGTGCCTTAGGTGAGGTTGGTGAAATGCAGCTTCTGGGGTTGGAATCTCATCCCTATGGTTGGGTATTTGATCACATTAGATCAGCGTCGGTAAGGGTATTTCCGTATCCCCACTGACAGGAGAAGCGATGAATCCTTGTGCCCTTCTGCCGCTAGTCTCTATGCGGCCCGAGCAGGTGTTTAAGGTATAGGGTTCGGATGGTCCCTTTATTCCAAAGGCTTCAAAGAATTTAGGACCTGCTAGCGACCGGTTGCTTTGGTCGTCGATGATGGCATACATTTCTACTGCCTTTTCTGGTAGTCCCTCTGGGTAGACCTTGATTAGGCATATTCGGGCACAACATTTCTCGCACTGGCCCTCCCCACATACATCCAAGCATGAGCAAGAAAAAGCAGTCGCTGCATTAGCGTAATTTTGGGGCTCCCCGCCATGACTTGGAGCAGGACTGGTGGTGACGGCAGTGGGTGATTCTCTGGAGAGTGGGATTGGGTGCATAGCTGAGGCATGTCTTTCACTATGACACTCCTCACACTTGATGACAGATTTACAGTCCTTAGCCATGTGCTCCAATGAAGCGCAGCATCTGAAACATACCCCGAGCTCGGTGAGGATTTTCTTGCGCTCCTGTATGGTTTTGGATCTAAACCCTCTACATTTGTTCAGAGAGTGTGGTTTTTTATGAATGGGACATTCACGATTGAAGGTCTTATCTCCTGATGAGGTAGTGTACTGTTTACCCGTGGGTACTGCAGGAGATGGTAGGTTAGTCTTTCTAACACTCACGCTGCTCTTGAAGTCTCTGTGTTTATGCATGATGCTTTCATACCTTGGTGATGATGTCGCTGAAGCTGTAGTGTTGAACTTCAGGAAGTCGAGGCTGGGTCATTCCTCATCTGGGACTGTTCATCGATAAACCTACAGAAGTGAATAAATGGGGGAAAGGTGACGTCATGCTCTCTTTTGTACCTTGAGACTGATGCCGCCCACTTTTCTTGCAGACTGTATGGTAGCTTCACGACAATTGGGTTCACTCCGTGAGCTGTATCCAGGTAGCACAGCCCGGACAGACGAGGGTCACCCTTGGCAAGCTCCAGTTCCATGAGCAGATCACTTAAATCCTGAAGCTTCTGGACATCCTTGAGATTGATCCTTGGAACGTTCTGCAGTCTCTTGAATAGGGCCTTCTCTATTGCTTCTGCACTGCCGAAGGTACGTTCGAGTCTCTGCCAGGCGGCAGCGAGACCTGCTTCTGCTTGTCCCACGTAGACAGTTCTGAGGCTCTTGACACGATTTGTGGAGCCTGGGCCCAGCCATTTGTTCAAGAGGTCAAACTCCTGCTCTGCGGTTAGGTTGAGGTTAGCGATGGCGGCTTTGAAGGTTGCCTTCCAAGCTCTGTAGCTCTCTGCACGGTCATCAAATTTTGAGAGACTGGTGTTGATTAGCTCTCTGCTCACCATAAACCTGGCAAACTCAGACATATCTGATTTCTCACTGCTTGTTGCCATGACGACTTGTGATGCCCCTGGGGTGTATGGGCTGCCTGGCGTGAAAGGGTGAGATACTTCCGGGTAGAATGATGTAGCTGCAGGGTTAAGCTTTCGTTTAGCCTCTGTATATTGTGATGACTGCTGCTTGAGCTGTGGAGGTAGGCCAGAAAACGCCTGATAGCGATCTTTCTGTAACAACCGTCCTTGAGAGGGCACATCCGGGTAACGGTTATTAGGTTGCTCGGGTGCTGTGGGTGGCACTGGTACCGCAGGTAGAGCTGACTTGGAGGTTTCAGTGTTCTCGGCTTGGACGGTACTGCAAACTGGGGGTGGCGCAGATAACTGATTCAGTACATAGTCACTGGTGCGATCAACTGGATCATCTATCTCCTGTGGTAGCGAGCAGACTGGATGAAGACCTTGGCTCAATGCTTGCTCAAGTAGTCTTACTTTAGCTAATGCAATTTCCTCCTGCATCTCTGATTTGAAAATCTTTATTCAAGCTTCTGCTTCTGCCCTCTTGGCCTCTGCTTCTGCCTCTGCCCTCTTGGCCTCTGCCTCTGCTTCTGCCCTCTTGGCCTCTGCCTCTGCTTCTGCCCTCTTGGCCTCTGCCTCTGCTTCTGCCCTCTTGGCCTCTGCCTCTGCTCTTGCAAGAGCTTCTTTTTCTGTGAAGGAGCGTCTCGCTTTGGATTGCTCTGCGTTTATGCGGGCCTCTAGTAATCTGTCGCTCAAGGCTGAGCTTCTTGAGCACGATGATCTGTATGACCGAGAGGAATGTTTCGATGAATTTGATCTGTGTGATCTAGTTTCTTGCAAATGCGAGATACGGAGTTCCGCTTTACCTTTAACATCCAGCACCATGACGTCTCTTTGTCTGGCTATTGATTCTGCCTTGCTCAGTTCTGATAGGGCTTCATCGATATTAGAGTCTTTTAGAAAGGTTATATACCTTGTGGACAGTCTCTTGTATCTTTCTTGAGCTGTGTCCAGCCGCCCGACGGCAACTTGTAAGCTTGTGGCATCACCTGAGGAGGATTTAAGTCCGGACATGAGGGAGGAAACTCGTTCCCATTGCTCCTCCAGGTTATCACATAGCTCATCTTTCATGGTGTGATAATTTTCAATGACCTTTACTGTTGGTTTGAGAGAGCGTCTTGGTCGTACGACTTGTTCTGCTGGAAGTGCGGATTCTGTTCCCTGCCCTTCATAATGATCAGTATCAGGTTGCATTTGCTTTAGTTCATCACTGGGGAACTGTGCAAAGTCCTTTTCGGCCATTTTGACTTAAGGTGCGCTGTCTCTTTAAGAAAATGAACTTTTGAATTGGGTGCTGAAAATCGCAGCACGGCTCCGATAGGGCACTTTGATAAAATTTCTAAGATGTTTAGAGTGAATTGCGGGGTTTTGGCGCTGCCACAGCAATGTAAGGAGCGTGCATAAACAGCACTTCTATTATGCGAGCAAAGGTTAATATAGGATGTAAAGAGTGGCTTGGCGAGTTGTGGAGGACTTCCAGGCAAGAGTATAGATACTGCGTATGTGCAGTGCTTTCGCATAGGCTTGTGGAACATGCACTGTAGCCGGGCAGATTTGCTGCAAGTGGGCCTATTGCTAGGGAGATTCCTGAGTGTGGTACTGGAATCTGTAGCGGGGTATGGACTTTATGGCAGTTTTTGACTGTTCTGTCCCCACATGAAGGCGAATGAAGGTATAACTGATAATTACTGTGTAACTTCCTACCTTCGTATCCAAGCAGTGGAGCAGACCGGACCGGCAGATGCTCAGGTTAGATGGATCCAAACGTATACACGGGAATGAAATCAGCGTGGGTTTATTTGGTCCAAATACAGCGACAAACAGTGATACAATACTGTAAGGTAGTAGAAGTATTGATGCTGTCCTGTGATATCTTTCCTGAGGCTAACTGCTGGTCAAAAACTGATGCCTTCACAAGCCCTGGGTATTGAATGTCCTGTCACACAGCTATATAGCGCATAAAATGGCTGCAGGAAGTGACCAGAACCAAGGCTTGCCTAAAACCATGCCCAGCAGAGAAAAAACTTTACTAGCAATAACAGTGGCATGCAGCATGCAAATTCTGGCCAGCAGATGGCAGCAACAGATCAAGACATAGAAACAAACGTGGTGAAATAAGAATTGGTGATACAATGCACAGTTAAATAACAAATATGAGGAGAACAGCACAGGGGGTCATCTGACAAACTGTCTCCGGCCACTAGACCCAAAAAGAACAATCTTACTTTCATCAGTCCACAAAATGTTGCGTCATTTCTCTTTAGGCCAGTCAATGTGCTCTTTGGCAAATTGTAACCTCTTCAGCACGTCTTTTTTTCAACAGTGGGACTTTGCGGGGGCTTCTTGCAGATAGCTTGGCTTCACAAAGGCGTCTTCTTATTGTAACAGTACTCACAGGTAACTTTAGGCCTTCTTTGATCTTCCTGGAGCTGATTGTTGGCTGAGTCCTTGCCATTTTGGCTATTCTTCTATCCATTCAAATGGTAGTTTTTCACATTCTTCCACGTCTTTCAGGTTTTGGTTGCCATTTTAAAGCATTTGCGATCATTTTAGCTGAGCAGCTTATCATTTTCTGCACTTCTTTATATGTTTTCCCTTCTCCAATCAACTTTATTTTATTGTACATGAGTAGACAGTAAAACAACAGCACATTTTAAAAGTGATATTGTCAGCAAAAACAAGGCACTTTTGAAAAGTACAATACATAAAAGTATATTAACATAACAAAGAAGATAAAAGAAAAGAGGAAGTTACGAGTGCATGAAATACGTAAACGATAAAGTAGGTTGAGTAATACATCTGTCAACAGTATATGTCAGCCAACTTGTACTGGGGATATTATTAAGCATGCAATAAATGTCTACAATCTCTCCATGACTCCCATTTTTTATCGTATAAGTGCATCATATCCAGTAGGGTATAATGAATACGTTCCATAAGCATTACAGCGTCAATTCTGTGTAAAACGGAGTCCAAGGGTACAACATTGGACCTCCAATGTAGGGCAATAGACCATAAAGTGGCAATACATAATGTATGCATCAATCTCAGATTGGCATCAGAGACCCCTGGGATATGGGCCCCCAATAAACAGGTCTGCATGGACAATCGTATCGGGGTACCCGACAGTGAGGCAGCCACCTCAGAAATCCTACGCCAGATCAAAGATATGTTCGGGCAATCCCAAAATATATGAACCAAAGTACCTGTGCAACCACAGCCTCGAAAACATAAAGGGGACGTTTGTGGAAACAATACATGTAGTCTTGACGGGGTAGAATACCATCTGGTTAGAACTTTAAGGGCCGTCTCACGAACCGAAAGAGATATAGAGCTCTTGCATATATTATCCACCATGGAATCCCAATCCTCACCTGAAAAAGTGATGCCACAATCCTCCTCCCATTTTCGTCTGTACAAAGGGGGAGCATGAAAAAGACAGATCAAAAATTGGTGATAAAGATCTGAAATGAGACCCCTACCCCTGGGAGAGTAATGGCTGATACATTCAAAAAAGGAAATCGGAGAGGATGGGGTAAGGCCAAAGTGCGCATTAAAAAAGTGCCTAATCTGTCTATAACGAAGGTACTTACGAAGAGGAACATCAAATAACACGCGCAGCATATCGAAGGTAATGTAAGATCCTCCTCTTTGGAAATCAGATAATCTGATAAAAGATCGATCATACCACCAATGAAAAATGTGAGGGGAAGAAAAGGCTACAACAAAAGTAGGATCACCAAAATATGACACACCTGGGGGAATAGGAGAGACTAAACTCAATTTAGATTTGTGTTTGGACCAAAGTGTCAGCGAGTGGGTCACTATAGAGTTATGAAAAATAAGCGATCGGGGGGAGATGTTAGACCATAAAATTCCCGGTAATAAAAAGGACGTATCGACTGAGACTCAAACTTGATCCATGGGATTTGAGAGTTAATAGTAGCCCATTGTGATAATTGCGCAAAACGAGCCGAGAGGTAATATAGCCAAAAGTTAGGAAGACCTAGACCTCCGTTGTGAGCGATACAAAATGGATGAGGCAAAACGTGGATGCTTATTTCCCCAAATAAAAATGTTAATAGTCCGCTGAAAGTGATCCAAAAACGCTTTTGAGACCGGAACTGGAAGTGCTCTAAAAAGATAAAGCAGTTTGGGCAAAATATTCATTTTAACCGCCGTGACTCCAGAAAGGAGATATGATAACCGTGCCAGATCTTCAGTAGAGTAGAGAGACGTGATACACATGGTGGATAATTAGCTGTAAATATATCCGAGTATCTGGGAGTGAGATTAATCCCCAGATAGGATAGCCTGTCCTTGACCCAGCAAAATGGGAAAGAACTACGGAGAGATGCACTTAGGGAGTCAGGAACATTAACAGGCATAATCACAGATTTGGTAAAATTAACGGTGAGACCTGACACTTTGGCAAAATCGTTCAGTACAGCACATCATCAGCATACATGCTCAGCTTAAAATGTGAAACTAATAATGAATAGCCAGAAATATCCGAATGTGATTTAATCGCCAATGCCAAAGGTTCCAACACCAGCGCAAATAAAAGGGGTGAAAGTGGACAGCCCTGGCGGGTACCTCTACCCAATGTAAAGAAGTCAGAGTTACAGCCGGGAAGCCTAATTCTTGTTTTAGGAGAGTCGTATAGGGCATGTATGCCTGCCAAAAACCCGTCACTGAAGCCCATTTTCTGTAACAAGGAGAACAAGTAGGGCCAAAGAACACTGTCAAAGGCCTTGTTATATCCAAACTCATCAACAGAACCTCTTTGGAATGTAAATTGACGTTTTGAATAACATTTAGAGTGAGACGAATGTTATCAGTAATAAATCTGTCGGGAATAAAACCCGACTGGTCTGGAGAAACCAAAGAGGAGATGATAGGGGCCAACCGGTTTGCCAAAATACGGCTAAATATTTTTAGATCGTTATTCATGACCGAGATTGGTCTATAGTTTTGTGGCAAACAGTGGTCTTTCTGTGGCTTGGGTATTAGAGACATGTTAGCCAACAACATCTCCTCAGGGAACTTACCCCCCCGCAAAACATCATTAAATAAAGTTATCAAGTATGGAGCCAATGTAGAGGCAAAATGTTTATAATAGCTAGCGGTAAATCCGTCAGGACCCGGAGCAGTAGAGCGTTTAAGCGCGCTTATCGCACATGTTATTTCCTCTAAAGTACAGGGGGCATTAAGAGAGGCAATCTGAGAGGGTGTAAGAGCAGAGAGGAGTATAGAATCCAGCCATGAGTCTGACAGAGGAACAGAATCTGACTGCGGAGGAGCTAGTAGCTTAGAATAAAAATTTTCGAAAATACCCAAGACTTCCTGAGGTAGAGATGAGATAGCACCCGAATTTGTGCGTAATTTATACATGTGTGGGGGGCGCAGAGAGTGGTTCAACTTCCTTGCAAACATGGTAGATGCCAAGTTACTATTAGAGATGAGCGAAGTATTCAAAAATTCGATTCGACTAATTCGGCGAATTCGTGGAAAAATTTTGATTCGAGTCGAATATATTCGCTGCGAATTTAACTTATAAAAGGGTGTTTCTAGGCTTCAGAGAGCCTTTATATTAGTGCAGAACACTGTACCTTTAATTTAAATGCCCTTGGAGTCTGCTGGGGAAGAGAAATAATACTGACAGTCAGTATGACATGCAGATGAGTGCCGTCGATCTTAGAATCACCGCACACTTCACTCATTTGGGCAGTCACGGGGCCAAAACCAGAGTGTGGAGCCACAGTGTGGCGGTGGAGGCAGCAGCAATGGGAGGCCATACAGCACCCTATGACAAAAATGGAAACCACCAGCAGTGTGAGGAGACCTGAAAGTGGCACATGGCAGAGTGTGGCGATGGAGACAGCAGCAATGGGAGGCCGTACAGGGACCCATGACACACTCTGGACCTGGCAGCAGCATGAGGAGGCGGTACAGGGGCCCATGACAGATTACGGGCCTGGCAGCAGCATGAGGAGTTGGTACGGGGGGCCCATGGCAGATTACGGGCCTGGCAGCAGCAATGGGAGGCCGTACAGGGACCCATGACACACTCTGGACCTGGCAGCAGCATGAGGAGGCGGTACAGGGGCCCATGACAGATTATGGGCCTGGCAGCAGCATGAGGAGTCGGTACGGGGGCCCATGACACACTCTGGACCTGGCAGCAGCATGAGGAGGCGGTACAGGGGCGCATGACAGATTACGAGCCTGGCAGCAGCAACTTGGACAGGAGGACGTTCAGCTTCTGCACCGTCGGGTGCGTGCTCGCAAACTGTTGTCTCTTGGAAACGGATTCCAAGAAAGACTGCTGACGGAATCCGTGAAGAGGAGTAGCAGGAGAAGGAGCATCTGAACGAGCGGAATATGCCAACAAGCGACAACAGGGGCCCATGAAAGATTACGGGCCTGGCAGCAGCATGAGGAGTCGGTACGGGGGCCCATGGCAGATTACGGGCCTGGCAGCAGCAATGGGAGGCCCGTAATCTGCCAGCACCCTATGACAAAAAATGGAACACACCAGCAGTGTGTGAGGAGACCTGAAAGTGGCACATGGCAGAGTGTGGCGATGGAGACAGCAGCAATGGGAGGCCGTACAGGGACCCATGAGAGACTCTGGACCTGGCAGCAGCATGAGGAGGTGGTACAGGGGCCCATGGCAGATTAGGGGCCTGGCAGCAGCTATGGGAGGCCCGTAATCTGCCAGCACCCTATGACAAAAAATGGAACCCACCAGCAGTGTGAGGAGACCTGAAAGTGGCACATGGCAGAGTGTGGCGATGGAGACAGCAGCAATGGGAGGCCGTACAGGGACCCATGAGAGACTGTGGACCTGGCAGCAGCATGAGGAGGCGGTACTGGGGTCCATGGCAGATTACGGGCCTGGCAGCAGCAATGGGAGGCCCGTAATCTGCCAGCACCCTATGACAAAAAATGTAACACACCAGCAGTGTGAGGAGACCTGAAAGTGGCACATGGCAGAGTGTGGCGATGGAGACAGCAGCAATGGGAGGCCGTACAGGGACCCATGAGAGACTCTGCACCTGGCAGCAGCATGAGGAGGCGGTATAGGGGCCCATGGCAGATTAGGGGCCTGGCAGCAGCTATGGGAGGCCCGTAATCTGCCAGCACCCTATGACAAAAAATGGAACACACCAGCAGTGTGAGGAGACCTGAAAGTGGCACATGGCAGAGTGTGGCAATGGAGACAGCAGCAATGGGAGGCCGTACAGGGACCCATGAGAGACTCTGCACCTGGCAGCAGCATGAGGAGGCGGTATAGGGGCCCATGGCAGATTAGGGGCCTGGCAGCAGCTATGGGAGGCCCGTAATCTGCCAGCACCCTATGACAAAAAATGGAACACACCAGCACTGTGAGGAGACCTGAAAGTGGCACATGGCATGAGACACTGTGGACCTGGCAGCAGCATGAGGAGGCGGTACAGGGGCCCATGGCAGATTAGGGGCCTGGCAGCAGCTATGGGAGGCCCGTAATCTGCCAGCACCCTATGACAAAAAATGTAACACACCAGCAGTGTGAGGAGACCTGAAAGTGGCACATGGCAGAGTGTGGCGATGGAGACAGCAGCAATGGGAGGCCGTACAGGGACCCATGAGAGACTCTGGACCTGGCAGCAGCATGAGGAGGCGGTATAGGGGCCCATGGCAGATTAGGGGCCTGGCAGCAGCTATGGGAGGCCCGTAATCTGCCAGCACCCTATGACAAAAAATGTAACACACCAGCAGTGTGAGGAGACCTGAAAGTGGCACATGGCAGAGTGTGGCGATGGAGACAGCAGCAATGGGAGGCGGTTCAGGGACCCATGAGACACTGTGGACCTGGCAGCAGCATGAGGAGGCGGTACAGGGGCCCATGGCAGATTAAGGCCTGGCAGCAGCAATGGGAGGCCCGTAATCTGCCAGCACCCTATGACAAAATGGAACCCTGGGCTGGGGCAGGCAGAACCGCCGTATCTTTATCACGGTTTTCCCAGGCCACCGAATGGCGACGCTGCATATGCTGACGCAACGCTGTAGTCCCAACATGGGCCCCCTGGCCACGCTTGACTTTCTGGCCACATAGTCGATATACGGCTACGTTTACTTCCTCGGGCGGCTTGACGAAAAATTGCCACACCGCCGAGTAGAAAATTTTGCCCCCGCTACTCCTCACTGGCTGACTGCTACTTCCTCCGTGCACACCGGCACCACTACTGGCCGTGGTGGTAGGCTGCAGTGGAGCTGGTGCTCTACTCCGTGGCCGTTTGCCTCCACTGACACTGCTGCGACCCTGCTGCCTCCTGGCAGCAGCAATGGGAGGCCGTACAGGGACCCATGACACACTCTGGACCTGGCAGCAGCATGAAGAGGCGGTACAGGGGCCCATGGCAGATTACGGGCCTGGCAGCAGCAATGGGAGGCCCGTAATCTGCCAGCACCCTATGACAAAAAATGGAACACACCAGCAGTGTGAGGAGACCTGAAAGTGGCACATGGCATGAGACACTGTGGACCTGGCAGCAGCATGAGGAGGCTGTACAGGGGCCCATGGCAGATTAGGGGCCTGGCAGCAGCTATGGGAGGCCCGTAATCTGCCAGCACCCTATGACAAAAAATGGAACACACCAGCAGTGTGTGAGGAGACCTGAAAGTGGCACATGGCAGAGTGTGGCGATGGAGACAGCAGCAATGGGAGGCCGTACAGGGACCCATGAGAGACTCTGGACTTGGCAGCAGCATGAGGAGGCGGTATAGGGGCCCATGGCAGATTAGGGGCCTGGCAGCAGCTATGGGAGGCCCGTAATCTGCCAGCACCCTATGACAAAAAATTGAACACACCAGCAGTGTGTGAGGAGACCTGAAAGTGGCACATGGCAGAGTGTGGCGATGGAGACAGCAGCAATGGGAGGCCGTACAGGGACCCATGAGAGACTCTGGACCTGGCAGCAGCATGAGGAGGCGGTATAGGGGCCCATGGCAGATTAGGGGCCTGGCAGCAGCTATGGGAGGCCCGTAATCTGCCAGCACCCTATGTCAAAAAATTGAACACACCAGCAGTGTGAGGAGACCTGAAAGTGGCACATGGCATGAGACACTGTGGACCTGGCAGCAGCATGAGGAGGCGGTACAGGGGCCCATAGCAGATTAGGGGCCTGGCAGCAGCTATGGGAGGCCCGTAATGTGCCAGCACCCTATGACAAAAAATTGAACACACCAGCAGTGTGTGAGGAGACCTGAAAGTGGCACATGGCAGAGTGTGGCGATGGAGACAGCAGCAATGGGAGGCCGTACAGGGACCCATGAGAGACTCTGGACTTGGCAGCAGCATGAGGAGGCGGTATAGGGGCCCATGGCAGATTAGGGGCCTGGCAGCAGCTATGGGAGGCCCGTAATCTGCCAGCACCCTATGACAAAAAATGGAACACACCAGCAGTGTGAGGAGACCTGAAAGTGGCACATGGCAGAGTGTGGCGATGGAGACAGCAGCAATGGGAGGCCGTACAGGGACCCATGAGAGACTCTGGACTTGGCAGCAGCATGAGGAGGCGGTATAGGGGCCCATGGCATATTAGGGGCCTGGCAGCAGCTATGGGAGGCCCGTAATCTGCCAGCACCCTATGGCAAAAAATTGAACACACCAGCAGTGTGTGAGGAGACCTGAAAGTGGCACATGGCAGAGTGTGGCGATGGAGACAGCAGCAATGGGAGGCCGTACAGGGACCCATGAGAGACTCTGGACTTGGCAGCAGCATGAGGAGGCGGTATAGGGGCCCATGGCAGATTAGGGGCCTGGCAGCAGCTATGGGAGGCCCGTAATCTGCCAGCACCCTAAGACAAAAAATTGAACACACCAGCAGTGTGTGAGGAGACCTGAAAGTGGCACATGGCAGAGTGTGGCGATGGAGACAGCAGAATTGGGAGGCCGTACAGGGACCCATGAGAGACTCTGGACCTGGCAGCAGCATGAGGAGGCGGTATAGGGGCCCATGGCAGATTAGGGGCCTGGCAGCAGCTATGGGAGGCCCGTAATCTGCCAGCACCCTATGTCAAAAAACTGAACACACCAGCAGTGTGAGGAGACCTGAAAGTGGCACATGGCATGAGACACTGTGGACCTGGCAGCAGCATGAGGAGGCGGTACAGGGGCCCATGGCAGATTAGGGGCCTGGCAGCAGCTATGGGAGGCCCGTAATCTGCCAGCACCCTATGACAAAAAATGGAACACACCAGCAGTGTGTGAGGAGACCTGAAAGTGGCACATGGCAGAGTGTGGCGATGGAGACAGCAGCAATGGGAGGCCGTACAGGGACCCATGAGAGACTCTGGACTTGGCAGCAGCATGAGGAGGCGGTATAGGGGCCCGTGGCAGATTAGGGGCCTGGCAGCAGCTATGGGAGGCCCGTAATCTGCCAGCACCCTATGACAAAAAATGGAACACACCAGCAGTGTGAGGAGACCTGAAAGTGGCACATGGCAGAGTGTGGCGATGGAGACAGCAGCAATGGGAGGCCGTACAGGGACCCATGAGAGACTCTGGACTTGGCAGCAGCATGAGGAGGCGGTATAGGGGCCCATGGCAGATTAGGGGCCTGGCAGCAGCTATGGGAGGCCCGTAATCTGCCAGCACCCTATGACAAAAAATTGAACACACCAGCAGTGTGTGAGGAGACCTGAAAGTGGCACATGGCAGAGTGTGGCGATGGAGACAGCAGCAATGGGAGGCCGTACAGGGACCCATGAGAGACTCTGGACTTGGCAGCAGCATGAGGAGGCAGTATAGGGGCCCATGGCAGATTAGGGGCCTGGCAGCAGCTATGGGAGGCCCGTAATCTGCCAGCACCCTATGACAAAAAATTGAACACACCAGCAGTGTGTGAGGAGACCTGAAAGTGGCACATGGCAGAGTGTGGCGATGGAGACAGCAGCAATGGGAGGCCGTACAGGGACCCATGAGAGACTCTGGACTTGGCAGCAGCATGAGGAGGCGGTATAGGGGCCCATGGCAGATTAGGGGCCTGGCAGCAGCTATGGGAGGCCCGTAATCTGCCAGCACCCTATGACAAAAAATTGAACACACCAGCAGTGTGTGAGGAGACCTGAAAGTGGCACATGGCAGAGTGTGGCGATGGAGACAGCAGCAATGGGAGGCCGTACAGGGACCCATGAGAGACTCTGGACCTGGCAGCAGCATGAGGAGGCGGTATAGGGGCCCATGGCAGATTAGGGGCCTGGCAGCAGCTATGGGAGGCCCGTAATCTGCCAGCACCCTATGTCAAAAAATTGAACACACCAGCAGTGTGAGGAGACCTGAAAGTGGCACATGGCATGAGACACTGTGGACCTGGCAGCAGCATGAGGAAGCGGTACAGGGGCACATGGCAGATTAGGGGCCTGGCAGCAGCTATGGGAGGCCCGTAATCTGCCAGCACCCTATGACAAAAAATGGAACACACCAGCAGTGTGAGGAGACCTGAAAGTGGCACATGGCAGAGTGTGGCGATGGAGACAGCAGCAATGGGAGGCCGTACAGGGACCCATGAGACACTGTGGACCTGGCAGCAGCATGAGGAGGCGGTACAGGGGCCCATGGCAGATTAGGGGCCTGGCAGCAGCTATGGGAGGCCCGTATTCTGCCAGCACCCTATGACAAAAAATTGAACACACCAGCAGTGTGAGGAGACCTGAAAGTGGCACATGGCATGAGACACTGTGGACCTGGCAGCAGCATAAGGAGGCGGTACAGGGGCCCATGGCAGATTAGGGGCCTGGCAGCAGCAATGGGAGGCCCGTAATCTGCCAGCACCCTATGACAAAAAATGGAACACACCAGCAGTGTGAGGAGACCTGAAAGTGGCACATGGCATGAGACACTGTGGACCTGGCAGCAGCATGAGGAGGCGGTACAGGGGCCCATGGCAGATTAGGGGCCTGGCAGCAGCTATGGGAGGCCCGTAATCTGCCAGCACCCTATGACAAAAAATGGAACACACCAGCAGTGTGTGAGGAGACCTGAAAGTGGCACATGGCAGAGTGTGGCGATGGAGACAACCCACCGACTGTTTTGCTCGCTGCCAAGCTGCCACCCTCTTCTCCTGATGATGCGGAAGCAATAGCCTGATGACGACGAGGCTGCCAAGTGCGATCAGCCTCATCATCATCAATTAGGGTCTCCGCCTCACTACTAGCCCCCTCGGCTGCGTGTGGGTCAGGAGACAGACCTGTCTCTAGACCGGCTACCGAGCCACTCTCCTCGCCACTACTTCTTCTCCTGGCTGCTGAAGAGGCGGATGTCTCCCCCCCGTTCCTGACCGCCCTCTGTTAGCTCTTCCTCACTGTACTGGATGACACCGGGAGCACTGGCCTCTGGCTGCGAATAGTGCTGCCTCGACCCCTTCCTCTGCTGCCACGTCTGCTCGCTCCTAAAACATTGCCTCCTCTGCCACTCCTCTGCATGTTGTCTGACATACTCTTTAATTAAACGATTCTGTGTCCCTGAGTAACAATTCTGTGTCTGTCCCTGAGTAACAATTCTGTGTCCCTGAGTAACGTTTCTGTGGCCCTAAGTAACAGTTCTGTGGCCCTCAGTAACAATTCTGTGTCCCTCAGTAACAATTCTGTGTCCCTCAGTAACAATTCTGTGTCTGTCCCTGAGTAACAATTCTGTGTCTGTCCCTGAGTAACAATTCTATGTCCCTGAGTAACGTTTCTGTGGCCCTAAGTAACAGTTCTGTGGCCCTCAGTAACAATTCTGTGTCCCTCAGTAACAATTCTGTGTCTGTCCCTGAGTAACAATTCTGTGTCCCTGAGTAACAATTCTGTGTCCCTCAGTAACAATTCTGTGTCCCTCAGTAACAATTCTGTGTCCCTAAGTAACAATTCTGTGTCCCTCAGTAACAATTCTGTGTCTGTCCCTCAGTAACAATTCTGTGTCTGTCCCTGAGTAACAATTCTGTGTCTGTCCCTGAGTAACAATTCTGTGTCCCTAAGTAACGTTTCTGTGGCCCTAAGTAACAGTTCTTTGGCCCTCAGTAACAATTCTGTGTCCCTCAGTAACAATTCTGTGTCTGTCCCTGAGTAACAATTCTGTGTCTGTCCCTGAGTAACAATTCTGTGTCCCTCAGTAACAATTCTGTGTCCCTCAGTAACAATTCTGTGTCTGTCCCTGAGTAACAATTCTGTGTCCCTAAGTAACGTTTCTGTGTCCCTAAGTAACGATTCTGTGGCCCTAAGTAACGTTTCTGTGGCCCTAAGTAACGTTTCTGTGGCCCTCAGTAACAAATCTGTGTCCCTAAGTAACAATTCTGTGTCTGTCCCTAAGTAACAATTCTGTGGCCCTAAGTAACGTTTCTGTGGCCCTAAGTAACGGTTCTGTGGCCCTCAGTAACAATTCTGTGTCCCTCAATAACAATTCTGTGTCTGTCCCTAAGTAACAATTCTGTGGCCCTAAGTAACGTTTCTGTGGCCCTAAGTAACGATTCTGTGGCCCTAAGTAACGTTTCTGTGGCCCTAAGTAACGTTTCTGTGGCCCTCAGTAACAAATCTGTGTCCCTCAGTAACAATTCTGTGTCTGTCCCTAAGTAACAATTCTGTGGCCCTAAGTAACGTTTCTGTGGCCCTAAGTAACGGTTCTGTGGCCCTCAGTAACAATTCTGTGTCCCTCAATAACAATTCTGTGTCTGTCCCTAAGTAACAATTCTGTGGCCCTAAGTAATGTTTCTGTGGCCCTAAGTAACGTTTCTGTGGCCCTAAGTAATGTTTCTGTGGCCCTAAGTAACGGTTCTGTGTCCCTCAGTAACAATTCTGTATCCCTCAGTAACAATTCTGTGTCTGTCCCTGAGTAACAATTCTGTGTCCCTAAGTAACGTTTCTGTGGCCCTAAGTAACGGTTCTGTGGCCCTCAGTAACAATTCTGTTTCCCTCAGTAACAATTCTGTGTCTGTCCCTAAGTAACAATTCTGTGGCCCTAAGTAACGTTTCTGTGGCCCTAAGTAACGATTCTGTGGCCCTCAGTAACAATTCTGTATCCCTCAGTAACAATTCTGTCTGTCCCTGAGTAACAATTCTGTGTCCCTAAGTAACGTTTCTGTGGCCCTAACTAACGATTCTGTGTCCCTAAGTAACGTTTCTGTGGCCCTAAGTAACGTTTCTGTGGCCCTCAGTAACAAATCTGTGTCCCTCAGTAACAATTCTGTGTCTGTCCCTAAGTAACAATTCTGTGGCCCTAAGTAATGTTTCTGTGGCCCTAAGTAATGGTTCTGTGGCCCTCAGTAACAATTCTGTGTCCCTCAATAACAATTCTGTGTCTGTCCCTAAGTAACAATTCTGTGGCCCTAAGTAACGTTTCTGTGGCCCTAAGTAACGTTTCTGTGGCCCTAAGTAACGATTCTGTGGCCCTCAGTAACAATTCTGTATCCCTCAGTAACAATTCTGTGTCTGTCCCTGAGTAACAATTCTGTGTCCCTAAGTAACGTTTCTGTGGCCCTAACTAACGATTCTGTGGCCCTAAGTAACGTTTCTGTGGCCCTAAGTAACGTTTCTGTGGCCCTCAGTAACAAATCTGTGTCCCTCAGTAACAATTCTGTGTCTGTCCCTAAGTAACAATTCTGTGGCCCTAAGTAACGTTTCTGTGGCCCTAAGTAACGGTTCTGTGGCCCTCAGTAACAATTCTGTGTCCCTCAATAACAATTCTGTGTCTGTCCCTGAGTAACAATTCTGTGGCCCTAAGTAACGTTTCTGTGGCCCTAAGTAACGTTTCTGTGGCCCTAAGTAACGATTCTGTGGCCCTCAGTAACAAATCTGTGTCCCTCAGTAACAATTCTGTGTCTGTCCCTAAGTAACAATTCTGTGGCCCTAAGTAATGTTTCTGTGGCCCTAAGTAACGATTCTGTGGCCCTCAGTAACAATTCTGTCTGTCCCTGAGTAACAATTCTGTGTCCCTAAGTAACGTTTCTGTGGCCCTAACTAACGATTCTGTGGCCCTAAGTAACGTTTCTGTGGCCCTAAGTAACGTTTCTGTGGCCCTCAGTAATAAATCTGTGTCCCTCAGTAACAATTCTGTGTCTGTCCCTAAGTAACAATTCTGTGGCCCTAAGTAACGTTTCTGTGGCCCTAAGTAACGGTTCTGTGGCCCTCAGTAAAAATTCTGTGTCCCTCAATAACAATTCTGTGTCTGTCCCTAAGTAACAATTCTGTGGCCCTAAATAACGTTTCTGTGGCCCTAAGTAACGTTTCTGTGGCCCTAAGTAACGATTCTGTGGCCCTGAGTAACAATTCTGTATCCCTCAGTAACAATTCTGTGTCTGTCCCTTAGTAACAATTCTGTGTCCCTAAGTAACGTTTCTGTTGCCCTAACTAACGATTCTGTGGCCCTAAGTAACGTTTCTGTGGCCCTCAGTAACAAATCTGTGTCCCTAAGTAACAATTCTGTGTCTGTCCCTAAGTAACAATTCTGTGGCCCTAAGTAACGTTTCTGTGGCCCTAAGTAACGGTTCTGTGGCCCTCAGTAACAAATCTGTGTCCCTAAGTAACAATTCTGTGTCTGTCCCTAAGTAACAATTCTGTGGCCCTAAGTAACGTTTCTGTGGCCCTAAGTAACGGTTCTGTGGCCCTCAGTAACAATTCTGTGTCCCTCAATAACAATTCTGTGTCTGTCCCTAAGTAACAATTCTGTGGCCCTAAGTAACGTTTCTGTGGCCCTAAGTAACGATTCTGTGGCCCTAAGTAACGTTTCTGTGGCCCTAAGTAACGTTTCTGTGGCCCTCAGTAACAAATCTGTGTCCCTCAGTAACAATTCTGTGTCTGTCCCTAAGTAACAATTCTGTGGCCCTAAGTAACGTTTCTGTGGCCCTAAGTAACGGTTCTGTGGCCCTCAGTAACAATTCTGTGTCCCTCAATAACAATTCTGTGTCTGTCCCTAAGTAACAATTCTGTGGCCCTAAGTAATGTTTCTGTGGCCCTAAGTAACGTTTCTGTGGCCCTAAGTAACGTTTCTGTGGCCCTAAGTAACGGTTCTGTGTCCCTCAGTAACAATTCTGTATCCCTCAGTAACAATTCTGTGTCTGTCCCTGAGTAACAATTCTGTGTCCCTAAGTAATGTTTCTGTGGCCCTAAGTAACGGTTCTGTGGCCCTCAGTAACAATTCTGTTTCCCTCAGTAACAATTCTGTGTCTGTCCCTAAGTAACAATTCTGTGGCCCTAAGTAACGTTTCTGTGGCCCTAAGTAACGATTCTGTGGCCCTCAGTAACAATTCTGTATCCCTCAGTAACAATTCTGTCTGTCCCTGAGTAACAATTCTGTGTCCCTAAGTAACGTTTCTGTGGCCCTAACTAACGATTCTGTGGCCCTAAGTAACGTTTCTGTGGCCCTAAGTAACGTTTCTGTGGCCCTCAGTAACAAATCTGTGTCCCTCAGTAACAATTCTGTGTCTGTCCCTAAGTAACAATTCTGTGGCCCTAAGTAATGTTTCTGTGGCCCTAAGTAACGGTTCTGTGGCCCTCAGTAACAATTCTGTGTCCCTCAATAACAATTCTGTGTCTGTCCCTAAGTAACAATTCTGTGGCCCTAAGTAACGTTTCTGTGGCCCTAAGTAACGTTTCTGTGGCCCTAAGTAACGATTCTGTGGCCCTCAGTAACAATTCTGTATCCCTCAGTAACAATTCTGTGTCTGTCCCTGAGTAACAATTCTGTGTCCCTAAGTAACGTTTCTGTGGCCCTAACTAACGATTCTGTGGCCCTAAGTAACGTTTCTGTGGCCCTAAGTAACGTTTCTGTGGCCCTCAGTAACAAATCTGTGTCCCTCAGTAACAATTCTGTGTCTGTCCCTAAGTAACAATTCTGTGGCCCTAAGTAACGTTTCTGTGGCCCTAAGTAACGGTTCTGTGGCCCTCAGTAACAATTCTGTGTCCCTCAATAACAATTCTGTGTCTGTCCCTGAGTAACAATTCTGTGGCCCTAAGTAACGTTTCTGTGGCCCTAAGTAACGTTTCTGTGGCCCTAAGTAACGATTCTGTGGCCCTCAGTAACAAATCTGTGTCCCTCAGTAACAATTCTGTGTCTGTCCCTAAGTAACAATTCTGTGGCCCTAAGTAATGTTTCTGTGGCCCTAAGTAACGATTCTGTGGCCCTCAGTAACAATTCTGTCTGTCCCTGAGTAACAATTCTGTGTCCCTAAGTAACGTTTCTGTGGCCCTAACTAACGATTCTGTGGCCCTAAGTAACGTTTCTGTGGCCCTAAGTAACGTTTCTGTGGCCCTCAGTAATAAATCTGTGTCCCTCAGTAACAATTCTGTGTCTGTCCCTAAGTAACAATTCTGTGGCCCTAAGTAACGTTTCTGTGGCCCTAAGTAACGGTTCTGTGGCCCTCAGTAAAAATTCTGTGTCCCTCAATAACAATTCTGTGTCTGTCCCTAAGTAACAATTCTGTGGCCCTAAATAACGTTTCTGTGGCCCTAAGTAACGTTTCTGTGGCCCTAAGTAACGATTCTGTGGCCCTCAGTAACAATTCTGTATCCCTCAGTAACAATTCTGTGTCTGTCCCTTAGTAACAATTCTGTGTCCCTAAGTAACGTTTCTGTTGCCCTAACTAACGATTCTGTGGCCCTAAGTAACGTTTCTGTGGCCCTCAGTAACAAATCTGTGTCCCTAAGTAACAATTCTGTGTCTGTCCCTAAGTAACAATTCTGTGGCCCTAAGTAACGTTTCTGTGGCCCTAAGTAACGGTTCTGTGGCCCTCAGTAACAATTCTGTGTCCCTCAATAACAATTCTGTGTCTGTCCCTAAGTAACAATTCTGTGGCCCTAAGTAACATTTCTGTGGCCCTAAGTAACGTTTCTGTGGCCCTAAGTAACGATTCTGTGGCCCTCAGTAACAAATCTGTGTCCCTCAGTAACAATTCTGTGTCTGTCCCTAAGTAACAATTCTGTGGCCCTAAGTAACGTTTCTGTGGCCCTAAGTAACGATTCTGTGGCCCTCAGTAACAATTCTGTATCCCTCAGTAACAATTCTGTCTGTCCCTGAGTAACAATTCTGTGTCCCTATGTAACGTTTCTGTGGCCCTAACTAACGATTCTGTGGCCCTAAGTAACGTTTCTGTGGCCCTAAGTAACGTTTCTGTGGCCCTAAGTAACGATTCTGTGGCCCTAACTAACGTTTCTGTGTCCCTAAGTAACGTTTCTCTGTCCCTAAGTCTCTCCCTGAATACAGCCAGGTCTGCCTCTGTTGAATGACTGGAGGCAAATGGAGAATTCTAAAATGGCCGCCATTTATAGCTCGACCATTAGACTGTGCTGGCTGGCTGGCTGCTGATTGGCTAATGCGATCACATGTCATGAATGAATGCATTATGGGTCAGCGCGCCTTGTCTGCGCGCCTTCCCAGACATCCCCGCTCCGTCGCCGCACATGTCGCCGCCATTTTAGGAAAAATTTCGAAGTCTGCTTATTTTCGGATTCGCCGCGAATCGAAATTTTCCTAATATTCGAAACGAATTCCACTTCGCCTACTTCGATTCGCTCATCTCTAGTTACTATGTAATAGGAACGAGGCCTTCGACCAGCGGAGGGCCTTTTCAGTTTTTTGGGAAAGCAGGGCATTCAGTTACAAGCGCTTTTGGGACAGTAGCTGTTTATTAAGTAGAGATGGATTAGCGACATGGCTTCTATAGTGCGCTTCTAATTCTCGGGTTAGAAGTAGTATTTGCTGCCAACGTTTTCTATTTCTGGACGAGGCCATGGAGATAAGTCGGTCTCGTAGGACCGCCTTGAGGGCTACCCAGAGTGTGGCTGGGGAAATATCAGGGGTTGAATTAGATTGAAAGTATTCCTGAAGAGATGTAATCACCTCCTGGCGAGAGTCAATATCAGTTAGCATAGAGTCATTAAGTCTCCAAGAGAAGGGAGTAGGTGCCAATCCCACAAACGTGATAGATAAAGCCATAATACTGTGATCCGAACAGGGGCTCGAATGCAAGCTATCCTAGAATTAGCTAGTAAAATCGGGGTACAATATATATAGTCTAATCTAGCATAAGAGTCATGTGGGTGGGAATAAAATGTATAATCCCTGGCTCCTGTGTTGTGCGCTCTCCAGGCATCCCTCCAATCAACTTTTTAATCAAGGTACGCTGTTCTTCTGAACAATGTCTGGAACGACCCATTTTCCTCAGAATTTCAGAGAGAAATGCACTGTAACCAGCATGTACAACATTTGCTGCCTTCCTTCCTTAAATAAGGGGAATAACTGCCACCTGTTTTTTAAAGAATGAATGACCTCACTAACAGAACTCCACACTGCTATTATTTTGAACATGCCCCTTTCAATTAGTGATTCAATTACACAGAATAAGCAGCATGCATGTCATGACTGTTGGGTCTGTTGGATTTCTATTACTCTACTACACCTGCTAGTAAATTATTTGCCATGTAGAAATATAATTTCTACCAAAAACAGTGATTGATCAGGTTAGTGATGTCTGACTGCTATTATTTTGAACACAACTGTATATATACATATATATATATATATATTAAACCCTTTAGCATAAAAGGTCTACCTTTCACCCTTGAAAGTGTAAATATCTTAATAATACCCCCATATGCAGAAACGTATTACCCTACACATAAAAAATGTGAAAAATTTAAATACCATAACAATAACCCAAAACATTTTTTATCAAAAATTTTAATAATCAAATGAGTCACTCGTGTCCAAATGAGTCATTCCAATCTCTGATTCCAATACGAAAATCTCTGGATCTTTAATAACAAGCCCTCCTAATGGCTCCCAAAGGAAATAACCTCAAAAAAAGGAAAACTCATATAGTGCATTACCTTTATAAAATCCAAAAATAAATATCAAATACAAAAACACTATGTACTGTGCAACTTCAAAAACAGAAAACAGAAAACAAAAAACAAACATGACCTTATAAATGAAAAGTGAAGCAACCGTGATTGTGCGTCACTCTGTGAATACAAATCCAAGGGACCATTCGGTGTAAACTTCTAGAGTGTAAGGCATAAACACCCTTACCGAAAACAACTATAAAACACACCTTAATATCACTGAGGGAGTATGCACCACTCTTCAACGAAATCCTTCCAAGCCTGAGTATCACTCTTTTTGATGTCATCAACCACCTTCTCCTAGATGTCATCATGGCTTTTTTGGAGGTACTCCATAGTACTTATAGTACCCATGCTCCAATAGATATGTGAATAGTATATGAAAAAATATATAGTGTAATTCCGTATGGGATTATCAAAATATACTTTAATAAATGCTCACATTAAAACAATATCATAATCGCCTTATTTCCATGCCCTCAAACCTCTAGTGCCAAGCAGCTTCCTGGAGTGTTTGGCATGTATTTTCCAGTGTCCAAGATGGCCAATCCGCCACTTCCGGTTCCTCTCTGTGCATCTGACGTTACTTCCCTTGATGAGTTTCATCACTTCCAGGACTTAGTCATAAGGGGTGATGATGTCATGGTGCCGCCAGACTGAAAACAGCGCATCATCCTGGCAATCCACCGCAACTGCAGTGGAAAAGCCAAGGAAGGAAAAGGGAATCCGCACAATACAATACAACTACACCATCATAAAGACCTCTTCAATGGGGACAGATCAAGGGCATATATAAGGCACCTAAGACCAACATAGACAAACAAAATAAGAACTACACATAAATAAACAAAAAATGGACAACAAATAACAACCAAATAGGCAGACAAAACAAAAGAGAAACAAAAAGTACTACATTCAATCCATTCTTCTGTCTCCACCCTCACATCTTTCTGAAGGGGTTCTACATTGACATATGAGTCTCAAAACAAAAACAACCAATATTGAAATTCTAAAGTATTTCTTATATTTTGACAATCCAATACCTATTAATTAGCAGAGGGAGGAGAGACTGGATGGTAACTCTGAAATCAATCATATTTCCATCAAGATGGTATTTGTCAGGGACCACCGCGACGCATGAGTCTGCACATGCGTAGGTGTCCGACAAGACATGCAGGCAGGCGGGCACTAGGACCCAGGAGCGCCTGTCACCGATGACGTGCTGGGAAGGCACTAGGACCCAGGCGCACCTGTCAGCACTGGGCGGGCTACTTAAACCAGCCCTGCACAGACACAAGTTGCCTGACGGTCTTCTCCCTGTTCCTGTGTTCCTGCTCTTCCTGTATGCTGATTGCCTTGTTGCTGACCCTGCCTGGACCTGATACCGCTGTCTTCTCCTGCCCTGACCTTTGGTTCGCCCTGACCATCCTCTGCCTGCTCCTTTTGTCTGACCTGCTGTTACCGAACCCGGCTTGTGACCCGATTACTCTTTGTCTACCAATCTGTACCGTCTGCCTCGCTGTTACCTACCCGGCTTGCCTGACCACGTCACACCTCTTCACATCTGGCTCCTACCCGCCTTTACCACGGTTGGTGTCACTCAGGGGTCGCGACCTGGTCCTGGTCTGTTTCAAGTCCATCCCCACCATCAGGGGCTCTGGTGAACCAGCAGACGTGGGCTTAGACTCCGCGCCCTGGGGGACTCCGGCCAGTGGGCCACTAGAGGTCGCCATCAGTGTTCGTGACAGTATTTCTCAAACAGTTATGTTTTCATTAGAAATGGGGCAAAGCTAATAGAGTCGTTCAATCCCGGTGGGGACAGTAGCCCGCAACTTCTTTAATCCATCTAGCCTGTTTGTAACATATGTTGATCAAAGTCCCCACCACGTAAGTGGGGATGTATTCTAAGCCAGGGCACAAAGTTGGACTGAGTCTAGTTCGTCTGAATGCTGTTTGGCAAACTTCCTACCTATTGGACTCTTTACGTTGGGTCCTTTTTATATCAGCCACATGTTCCTTAATACAACATTTTCTATACATTTTGCCTACATAAAAAGCACTGCTGTTACATGTAAGCAAATAGACAACCCCCATAGTGTCACAATTTACAAAGTATCTGGGGTAAAATTCAACCTCTCCTGGTAAAGTTGTATTTTTAGTTATATGTACAAATTTACAAAATGCACATTTAAAAGTCCCCTTGGGACGCATGTCAAATGGGTTTTGTCTATTGCATCTGTCAGAATGTCTCTGGACCAGAGCTTCCTTTAAAGAGCGTCCACGTCTGAATGTCAAATGGACAAAATGTTTAATAACATTATCATGGATATGCCATTATTTTTGCATTATAGCTCTAATCTCATCACTTGCATTATTGAACTGTATGATAGGTCTTTTTCTCACTTTTCCTTTTGTTTCTTCCCACTGAAACAGAAGCTCACGTGGGCTTAATTTAGCCTTTTGATATGCTCTTTCCAGGGATTTTTTGGTGTATCCTCAGCTGAGGAACCTGTCTCAGCAAATGAGCTTGTATCTCAAAATCAGAGTCACTTGAACAATCTCTGTGCAATTGCAGATATTTGTCCAACCAGGATACCCCTTATCACATGCTTGGGATGAGCACTATTTGCTTGTAACAGTGAGTTTCCGGTAGTGGATTTCCTAAAAAGATTTGTGGAGATTGTGCCATCTTGATCTTTATTAATGGTTAAATCTAAGAATGGTAATGATGTATCATTGAAGTTGACAGTGAAATTCAAATTCCATTCATTGATCTTCAAAGGTTAACAGACTTGACTAACAAATCCTGTGATCCTATCTATAATATGAGAATATCATTGATATGCCCCTACCACAGTAAAATGTGATGGAGGTATTGCAACATCTCATCGGATCCAAAAATAATCTGCTCCTACCCCCTAGGTACAGGTTGGCGTACGAAGGGGCACAGGTAGTCCCCATTGCTACCCCCTGCACCTGGAGGTAGTGGGAGTAGTCAAACCCAAAAGTTTTGTGGGTAAGTATAAATTCCGACATTTCAGCAATAAAGCATTATATTCAAAGTACTCTCTACTCCTTCCCTGCAAAAAAGTATCCACCACTCCAATATCCCTATCATAAGGGATACAAGAGTAAATACATTCTACATTAATAGAAGCTAAAATTTAAAATTAACAGATGGATAGTGTCTTTCAAGTAAGATGGCAAACATTCCACATGAGGACAAAGATGATCATCCACTAATTGACTAGCTCAAAATGTTACACTATTTATACTTGACACTATTGGACACCCTGGAGGGTCCAACAGCTTCTTTGGGGCTTAGGTAGAGCATATAAGGTAGGTATTCTAGATTTAGGTAGTCCTGCATGTCCTTCGTAATAATGGATTGTGTGTTTGCCTTGTCTATGATCTTAAAGAAAGAATTTTAGAGCAGAGTGGTAGTGATCAATGAGATGGGTCAGTACCATTGTCTATTCCTCAAAATGTTTTCACACATAGAGATGTATTGTTCTTGAGTCATAAGGATCGCATTGCCCACCTTATCAGAGGGCTTGATGATCATTTTTCAGAACACAATTCCAATTACAATGACAGATGTAATCCAAGCACATATACAGTGTGCATTGACCAATACATAGTATGGTCCAATCCATAGAAAACACTAATTTTGAAATTATTAACCTCACACCTTTTTCTTTTTCTGCAGATGAATTTAACCTGTTGAAGTTGGGCCTAACTTTTGTCCCAATACCAATTTGAATTTGTTTGATTTGATTAAGGATCTTAATCTTTTCACCATTAAACTTACTTTCAGGTACCTTATGGAAAGTTCCAGATATAGACAAGAATTACCGTTACAAGGCAATAACCCATTGGCACGAGTATTCACGTACAGATTATAGGACACTCAAGATCCTAATTGAACCCACACAAGAGAGTGGTGCAAGTGAATTTTGAAAATCTTTTATTTGATCGAGATCCTGCCACTAATGTGGAATTGGATACCTCTATGGATTTTAGCTTACCTACATATGAAAAAAGGCAGAAAAAATTTCCCTCTCAAACTAATCCTAAATTGATCTATTTCTCAAATTGGTAACCAAGGATATCAAAGGGTTACATTGGTAAGGTATATGTTCAAACCTCACTAAAGGTGAATCTGATGCTCTAGTTAATTTGCAAAAACAACATCATTTGATCATCAAGCCGTCCGATAAGGGGGGCAATGTTGTCCTTATGACTCAAGAACAATGCATCTCTAAGTGTGAACAAATTATAAGGAATAGATCATGGTAACAACCCATCTCACTGATCACTACAACTCTGTTCCAAAATTCTTTAAGATCATAGACAAGGCATACACACATCCATTATTACGAAGGAGAAACAGGACTACTTACAAATAGAATACTCGATACCACCTACCTTCTATACATTACCTAAGTCCCATAAAAAACTGGTGAACCCTTCAGGGCATCCAATAGTGTCAGGTAAAAATAGTCTAACATCTCAAACAACAAAACAGAAAAATTCCCAGCTCAACTTGCCAGCCAGCTTGCAAATAAACCGAATTAACCTAACAGTATGCGTTTAAAAACAGGAATTTAGTTAGCACACATTTGCAAATACATGCATAAGCTACAGAGCCTTGTCACGGCACCCCAGTATTCTATAGTTCCTAACTCTACAAATATTAAGAGCCCCCCATAGTTGAGGCACATGTATTTAATGGATAGACTAAGGGCAGGTGGACCTGAGGGAGGCCACCCCTCCTTAGAGGTACAGGAGCACACTGGATACCCAGCATGTAGCACCAGCTAAGGTGTCCAGTGCGCCCCCTGAACCAAAAATTCAACAGTACAAAAAATGGCCACTGCCCCAGTCTATAACTGGCCTTCACAACAAGGAGCACATGGAAGGGCAATGCATGGCAAACGACAAAACAGAAAGATTCCCAGCTCAACTTGCCAGTCAGCTTGCAAACAAACCGAATTAACCTGTCTAACAGTATGCATTAAAAACAGGAGTTTAGTTAGCACACATTTGCAAATACATGCGTAAGCTACAGAGCCTCATCGCTGCATCCCAGTATTCTGTAGTTCCTAACTCTACAAATTTTAACAGCTCCCATAGTAGGAGCACATGTATTTAATGGATAGACAAAGGGCAGGAAGACCTGAGGGAGCCCACCCCTCCTTAAAGGTACAGGAGTGCATGGACACCCAGCATGTAGCACAGTGGCAACTAAGGTGTCCAGTGCACCCCCTTGACCAACAATTCAGCAGTACAAAAAATGGCCACTGCCCTAGTCTATAACTGGCCTTCACAGCAATACTTACCCACAATACTTTTTTGTTTGACCACTCCCACTACCTCCAGGTGCAGAGGATAGAGATAGGGACTACCTGCGTCCCATCGTATTCCAACCTGTACCTGGGGGAGGGTGGGAGCGGTTGATTTTTTTATCCAATGAGATGTCAGAATACCTCCATCACATGTTACTGTGGCTGAGGTACATCAACAGTATTCTCATATCATGGACAGGATCACAGGATTTGTTAGTCAATTTTGTTAACCTTTTGAAAATTAATGAATGGAATTTGAATTTCACTCTCAAATTCAATGATACATTTGTGTTCAAGATAATAGCAGTGTGTTTAAAAAAGTGAGTAAAGCTCAAAATCCTTATAATAGCTTTTAGTTCCCTACATGCAAAATGCATAGGAAACACTGTACAGTGTATTTCAAATCAAATTATTAAGAAAAATGTTTCAGATTTGTTATTACTTTACAGAAAGTGAAGAAAAAGGAGTATTAGGCTGTTCAAAAAATAGCAGTGTCTGCATTTTTCTTTACAAATTCAGACATTTACTGTATAGACTGAAAAATGCTTGAAGATTTAGCTTTCCTGTGAATAACTGAATATTTAGTTGTATTACCACTGTTTCTGAGAACTGCTTCACATCTGTGTTGCATAGAGTTGACCAACTTCTGGCATCTGTGAACAGGTATTCCAGCCCAGGATTATTGCACTACATTCCACAATTCCTCTGCATTTCTTGGTTTTACTTCAGAAAATTTTTTTTTTTATGTCACCCACAAGTTTTTATTGGATTAAGGACCGGGGACTGAGCTGGCCACTCCATAACGTTAGCCTTATTGGTCTGGAACCAAGATGAATCTTGCTTACTGGTGTGTTGTCTTGTTGAAACACCCATTTCAAGGGCATTTCCTCTTCAGCATAAGGCAACATGATCTCTTCAAGTATTTTGATGTATTCAAACTGATTCATGATCCTTGGTATGTGATAAATTGCCCCCACACCATAGTATGAGAAACATCCCCATATCATGATGCTTGCGCCACCATGCTTCACTGTCTTCAGAGTGTACTGTGGCTTGAATTCAGTGTTTGGGGGTCATCTGACAAACTGTCTGAGGCCACTAGACCCAAAAAGAACAATCTTACTTTCATCAGTCCACAAAATATTGCGCCATTTCTCTTTAGGCCAGTCAATGTGTTCTTTGGCAAATTGTAATCTCTTCAGCACGTAATTTTTTCAACACTGACACTTTGCGGGGGCTTCTTGCCGATAGTTTGGTTTCACATAGGTGTGTTCTAACTGTTACAGCACTCACAGGTAACCTTAGACCTTCTTTGATTACCATGGAGCTGATAATTGCCATTTTGGCTATTCTTCGATCCATTCAAAAAGGTATTTTTCTGTTTTCTTCCACATCTTTCTGGTTTTGGTTGCCATTTTAAAGTATTTGAGATTATTTTATCTAAGTAGATTATCAGTTTCTGCACTTTTTTTTAATATGTTTTCCCCTCTCCAATCAAGTTTTTTTTTTTTTTATTTATGTTTTTATTTCTTTACTCAATATACAAACAATATAAAAACACATTAAACTTCGTAAAGATATATAATAATTTTTTATATTATCTATGTCCCTCCCCTACCCCCCTCCCCACTACCCCAAAACTACTCCACCCAACCCCCCCCCACCCTTAGAACCATCAGCATCTAGAGGTAATCAGTCTTTAAACCTTTATACTTTCTTTAATACTATCAAGTCTTCTGTCCTACTACGTTTACTCTCAATAATTCCATATGCTTTTCGGAGGTCTTAAATTTCATCCAGCCACTCCATGTTCTCCTAAACATCTCAATTTTATGCTCCTCTATACATCTTAATTCCTCCATTCGCACAATACCCTCTACTCTGTCAATCCAATCCTCAATCCTCGGGGCCTCCTTCGATGGCCAAAATTTAGGAATTAAACCCTTTGCAGCACTTAAGTGATACAAAGTTTTATTTTTACGTAATACAGAAGCTTGGTCAAAATAGTAAAATAGGCATTTCCATGGATCTCCTTGGATATCCACCCCACATATATCTTGGGTATATAAAGCTATTTCCCTCCAGTAATGTTTCAGTTTCGGACAACTCCACCATACATGCTCCATACTACCCCTTTCTCCACACCCTCTCCAACACTCAGGAGAGCTCTCCACTTGCTGTTTATTTACCACACTTGGAGTTAAATACCATCTCGCTATACAGTTGTAGTTCATTTCAACTGTACGCATGTTTGTAGTCCTATGTGCTAAATCAAAAATAATTTTCCTTTGCGAAGTCCATGAGGATCCTATATATCCTTGAGGTCAGATTTTTTGGGGTGCCCACCCCGTTCATTAGTTTTTCCAGAGGATTAATTTCCTCCAATGACCTCATCGGTTGTGGTAGACTTGCAACAAAATGGTAAAGCTGGTTATACCTCCATTCATCCAACTTAGTAAATAAATCTTTCTTTTTCTTTAACATTTGAAATGCGCATAATTTCCCTCCTTTTACAATATCTTACAAATGTGCATTCTTATCTTTTATCCATCTTCCCCCTATATTCATATTCCCTGGTGCAAAATATTCTGTACCCTCTAATGGGATCAACAACGAATTGTATTTCCATTTTCCTTACTGTGTATTTTATCCCACGTGTCAAATACCATTCTAGTCAACTCACTTGTGTCTATATCTAATGTTCGGAACCTATATGGTATCCATATCATCTTCTGTAATTGTGTTTTACATAATTCCTCTTCTATTTTTATCCAACTTTGTGTGTTAAAAGTCCAATCTACCACCCGTGATAACATTACAGCTATGTAATAATTCTTCACTTTTGGTAACCCCAGTCCTCCATTTCCTTTTGCTCTACATAACACCTCACAACTTATTCTAGGTCTCTTATTTGCCCAAACAAATTTAGTAATCATCCTCTTAACTATGGTGAAGATCTTTGGGAGAACAATCGAGAGCATTTGAAATTTATACAATATTTTTGGTAGTATTACCATTTTAACTAAATTCATTCTTCCTATCCATGAGGCCCCACCTTTTGCAAGCCTTTTTAACCCCTCTTTTATTACATTTAATAATGGGATATAGTTTGCTTGATACAATTTTTTTACTGAAGTAGTTAATTTTATTCCGAGGTACTCTATATCCTTTCCCTCCATGTAAATGGAAACGTCTTCTGTAAATTTTTCTTATCTTTCACTGAGAGGTTGATATTTAGAATTTCTGATTTCATGGGATTTATCTTCAGATTTGATGTCGCTCCATATTTTTTAAATTCTTTCATCAGGTTCGGTAATGGTATTATTGGATTAGCAACATAGAACAACATGTCGTCTGCATACGTAGCGACCTTATGTTCTAAATCTCCTACTTTTATCCCTCTTATGTCCTCGTTCTTCCTAATCATTTCCAGGAGTGGCTCTAATGATAACGCAAACAAAAGGGGGGGGGAGGGGACATCCCTGCCTTGTTCCATTATACATTTTAAAGAATCGTGAGTATGATCCGTTTACCTTTACCGACGCTGTTGGCCTGTTATATAACCCCTTAATCCAATTCAACATCTTTGACCCCAGTTCCATTTTTTTGCAATGTATCAAACTTAAAATCCCAATTAACCCTGATGAAGGCTTTTTCAGCATCAATCGACAATAATATTACCGGAGTTTTTGCCCTTTTAACTTTTTGAACCAACAGTAGGGATCTCAACCCATTATCTCTTCCCTCCCTCCCCGGGACAAAAGCCACTTGGTCCAAGTGTACCCATTCTGGCAACCTTATGTCTTTGAATTTTTTTTAAGTATCCTACAGTATACCCGTCAGGTCCTAGACTTTTACCTAATGCTGTATCTTTTAAAGCTAAACCAATCTCTTCCTGGAGTCCTGCTCCATCAGATCTTTCAACTCATCTCTTTTTATTATTATCTCCTGATATTTATCTATACCCCTCCTTTTTTCTGCATTTGTTCCAGTTTATGTAGTTCTTCTATTATTTGTTTTATTTTTCTTCCTCACTCCTTCTTCTTTTCTATACCTATTGAGATCAATATGCCTCTCAAGTATGCCTTATGTGTTTCCCACACTGTTGCTTCCGACATTCCCTCAGTCTCATTTAATTAAAAAAAAATGTTCAATCTCCCATCTTAACCTCTTCTCAACTTCGGGGTCCTGCAAAAGTGATTCATTTAATTTCCAGGAGGTGACTTTATCTTCTTCCCTCCCTATATGTAACCTCATTGTGACGGGTGAATGGTCAGATAGGGACATGACCTCTATGTTGGATCCTTTCAGTGCCTCGAGTTGTCTGTGCTCAATCATTATGTAGTCCAGTCTTGAATATGAGCCATATACTTGAGAGTAAAAAGTGTAATCTCTTTCCCTAGGATGATTTATCCTCCACACATCAACTGATATTTATACAATAACTTCTTTAATGATTTGAGACTCCTATCTCCCTCTCTCCTTACCCCTGATAACATATCCCACATTGGGTCCTTGCATATATTAAAGTCCCCTGCTACTACTAAATATCCGATCTTAAATTCTTCCAGTTTTCTTATGGTCCCCTCTAAGAATCCCACTTGGTTTCAATTGTGGCAGTATACAGTGGGGCAAAAAAGTATTTAGTCAGCCACCAATTGTGCAAGTTCTCCCACTTAAAAAGATGAGAGGCCTGTAATTGGCATCATAGGTAGACCTCAACTATGAGAGACAAAATGATAAAAAAAATCCAGACAATCACATTGGCTGATTTGGAAAGAATTTATTTGCAAATTATGGTGGAAAATAAGTATTTGGTCAATATCAAAAGTTCATCTCAATACTTTGTTATATATCCTTTGTTGGCAATGACAGAGGTCAAACATTTCCTGTAAGTCTTCACAAGGTTGGCACACACTGTTGCTGGTATGTTGGCCCATTCCTCCATGCAGATCTCCTCTAGAGCAGTGATGTTTTGGGGCTGTTGCTGGGCAACACGAACTTTCAACTCCCTCCAAAGGTTTTCTGTGGGGTTGAGATCTGGAGACTGGCTAGGCCACTCCAGGACCTTGAAATGCTTCTTACGAAGCCACTTCTTCATTGCCTGGGGCGTATGTTTGAGATCATTGTCATGTTGGAAGACCCAGCCACCTTTCATCTTCAGTGCCCTTGCTAATGGAAGGAGGTTTGCACTCAAAATCTCACGATACATGGCCCCATTCATTCTGTCCTGTACATGGATCAGTTGTCCTGGTCCCTTTGCAGAGAAACAGCCCCAAAGCATGATGTTGCCATCCCCATGCTTCACAGTAGGTATGGTGATCTTTGGATGCAACTCAGCATTCTCTCTCCTCCAAACACGACGAGTTGTGTTTCTATCAAACAGTTCTATTTTGGTTTCATCTGACCATATGACATTCTCCCAATCCTCTTCTGGATCATCCAAATGCTCTCTAGCAAACTTCAGATGGGCCCGGACATGTACTGGCTTAAGCAGGGGGACATGTCTGGCACTGCAGGATCTGAGTCCCTGGCGGCATAGTGTGTTACTGATGGTAGCCTTTGTTATGTTGGTCCCAGCTCTCTGCAGGTCATTCACTAGGTCCCACCGGGTGGTCCTGGGATTTTTGCTCACCGTTCTTATGATCATTTTAACCCCACGGGGTGAAATCTTGCGTGGAGCCCCAGATCGAGGGAGATTATCAGTGGTCTTGTATGTCTTCCATTTTCTAATTATTGCTCCCACAGTTGATTTGTTCACACCAAGCTGCTTGCCTATTGCAGATTCAATCTTCCCAGCCTGGTGCAGGTCTACAATTTTGTTTCTGGTGTCCTTCAACAGCTCTTTAGTCTTCACCATAGTGGAATTTGGAGTGTGACTGTTTGAGGTTGTGGACAGGTGTCTTTTATACTGATAACAAGTTCACACAGGTGCCATTGATACAGGTAATGAGTGCAGGACAGAGGAGCCTCTTAAAGAAGAAGGTACAGGTCTGTGAGAGCCAGAAATCTTGCTTGTTTGTAGGTGACTAAATACTTATTTTCCACCATAATTTGCAAATAAATTCTTTCCAAATCAGCCAATGTGATTGTCTGGATTTTTTTTCTCATTTTGTCTCTCATAGTTGAGGTCTACCTATGATGCCAATTACAGGCCTCTTTCATCTTTTTAAGTGGGAGAACTTGCAGAATTGGTGGCTGACTAAATACTTTTTTGCCCCACTGTATATTGGCAAACGTACATTCCTTTCCTTCCAACTTTCCTCTGATGAACAAATATCTACCCTCTGGGTCTTCCATTCTGTCCTCCAGAGCAAAATTGACTTTTTTTGATACCCCAATTGCCACTCCTTTTGCCCCTTTTACAGGTGAATCAGCATATAACCAGAATTGGTATTGCTTCGATTATAGTTTTACATTGGTGTTTCTAGTTAAATGGGTTTCTTGGAGGAATATTATATCTATTGAATATTGTTGTATCCCCCTAAGAATCTTATATCTTTTTTGGGGGGAATTTAACCCCTTTACATTGTAAGTCAGAAATTTGATCTCATTCATTATTCTCTGTGTTGTTTTGACCTAACACCATCCCATCATAATTACATAGATACAGATAGGTTCCCTTCCACCCTTCCCCCCCCTTCACCCTCCCTCCCCCCATCCCCTCCCCTCTCACCCCTCATCCCCCCGGCCCACTATTGGTTATAGAATCTGTCTAAGAAAAACTTTCCTAGAGATTCCTAGTTTACAGTAGAGCTCGGAACATGGCCACCTGCCCATTACCTGTTCCACTATCCATCTAAGCCCTATTGAGTAACCTGTGTCGTTTTGTTGGGAAGCAGAACCACTCCAGCCACTTAATCCTACCTCCCCACTATCTGCCATCTCCTTAGGGGTATGGACTATTGGGGAGTACATTATTCTATCCTTTCCCTATTTGAGACCGTAGGGAGAGGAAAGAGTGGAGGGGCTTGGGCAAGGAATGAAGAAAAAAAAAACGGGGGGAGGGGTGAGATATTATCCCCACCACCTACCCCACCTACCTCAATCTTCCAATCCCCTGCCCCCCCTTCCCTCATTCCATCCCTACCCTACTAATTCACTTCTTCCTAATTTCTCCTCCCTGGAACCTGATGCCACCTACTGAACCCCTGAACCTCTTTCTCCCTAACTACCTCAGACCATTCCGGAACTGATACTCTCTGCAAATCTAATTTATCACAAAAGTCATTATAGTCTTCAGGGTATCTCAAAGTAGCTAATCTTCCGTCTTTCCAACCTATCAATGATGCAGACGACCCTCAGTTGTATTTGACTTTTTTCTCTCTCATATGTAAGGTTTTAAAGCCCTCCTCCTAGCCAATGTCTCTGGGGCCATGTCTGCAAAAATTTGAAGGACTGCTTCTTCATACTTTATTTTGGAAAAGTCCTGGATCCCTCTCCAGATCTGTTCTCTATCTCTCAAATTCTGAAACTTCCCGATCACATCTCTAGGATTTTCAGCAGGGATTCCCTTTGGACGTCTTATCCGGAAAACTCTCCAATTTTAGGGTCTCAGTCATTTCTCTTCCCATAAATGGTTACAGATTTTTTTTTTTTTTTCTGAGAGATCCTCATCTTGTCCCGATTCCTCCGGCAACCCTCTAATCCTCAGATTATTCCTTCTAAAACAATTCTCTTGTTCTTCTAATTTGAGGAATAAATCCCTCTGTTCCACCTTCTCTAGGTGTTTAATCTTTTTTTCCTGTTCCTCTACTTTTTTCTCCAATTCCTCCATTCGTCCTAAAAGATTACTCAAATCTCCACGTAAGTGTCCAATCTCTTTTTTCACCACAGTCTCTATTTTTGCAAACATTTCTGATAGCTCTATTTTTGAGATTGGGTGAATCATGGCTTGATCTCCTCCTCTTTTTTCTTCTGCATTTTCCATATGAGAGGTATCTCTCTCCTTATTCTCCTCCGACATCCCATAGGATAGTCTATGTTTTGTTTTTTTTTGTTTTTTTATAAATATTTATTAATTTTTCAGGTCAAATACAAATCACTTTGACATTTCTATTAAAATAATTATCAAAACAGTATCTTCCACCTTGCATTATTTATTTATAACTTCACTCTCTTCCCTTCCCCCCTCCCATACTCCCCCGCCTCAATCCCCCTGTCCCCTCCCCACCCCCCCTCTCCCTCCCACGCTCTACGTTTTCTCTTCTCTCCTTTACTCCATGTATTTCTAAATCCAATTGCAGGGATATTACATCTTCATATATTTCACCTTTTCTCTATACTCTTCTCAGCCTTTCCATTTTATATTATACATCTCCAACTTGTCCACATGCGTATAGTACAGTCTTTCTGTCCCAGCGATCTGATTTACTCTGCCCATCCAATCCTCCTCAGTTGGCACCTCTCTTTTCTTCCAAACTCTAGGTATCAGGCTCTTTGCTGCGGTCAAATAGTGCCATATCCCCGAACTCTTGTATGCTTTCACTGGGTGTTCTGAGATATGGAGGAGACATAATTCTGGATCTAATCCTATATTGATTTTAGTGATTTTCCCTATCAAATAAACTATCCTCCACCAAAACACCTGTATTTCTGAACACTCCCACCACGTATGATACCATGTGCCCACCTCTCCGCAACCTCTCCAACACATCCGTGAAATTTCCGTATTCATCTTGTGCTCCACATTAGGGGTACTGTGCCATCTAACCAAACACTTATAATTTATTTCTACTTCCCTCATACTAATATTTTCGTGAATTAATGTGAGCATTTTCCTCTGCTCCTCCTCCTCTATTTCTCTTCCCATGTCTCTTTCCCATTTCTCTATGTGCATTAATTTTGTGTCAGTGTCAAGTTCCGTTAATATCTTGTGTATTTTTGCAATTCCGTGTCTACCATTTCCCCGTGTCTCGAATATTCTCTCAAATGGAATCCACTCTTTTCTAGTTCTTATAGGCTTTGGAAGGCTCTCAAAGAAGTGTTTCAATTGGTAATATCGTAGTCTATCCATCTTATTAAAGACTTCTCCCTTTTTTTCCTCCATATCCTTATATGATCCGAATTCTTCCCCTACCATTATATCTCTCACTTGCGCCTCTTGTTTTATAATCCATTTCCCTGCGATACTATCCTTACCCGGGATGAAATATTTTGTGTTCCTTAGTGGGATTAATTGTGAATTAAAAGCCCATCCCTTTTTTCTGTGTAGTAAATCCCATTCTCTTAAAACATTGAGGGTGTACGTGCTAGTGCTATCCTCTAATCCCCTATATTGTGCGGGTACCCAGATACTTTTACTTAAACTTATTCCACTCAGTGCTTTCTCAATTTTGACCCAACTTTTCTCAGGATTGTGAATCCAGTCGAAGATTCTCGCGATAATCCCCGCTTTGTAGTATCTCCTAAAATCTGGTACCCCCAATCCTCCTCTTTCTTTACTTCTAGTCAGCGTTTCATAACCTATTCTAGGCTTTTTATTTCTCCATATATATTTTATTATCATTTTTCTGAGTTCTTTAAAATATGCCTCTGGGAGTTTGATTGGGATCATTTGAAATTTGTATAATATTTTGGGGACAATTACCATCTTTATCAGGTTCATGCGACCTATCCACGATGGGTTTCCAGTTCCCACTCTCTTTAGCTCCTCCTTAATCTCATTTAATAATGAAATATAATTGAAATATAATTGGCTTTATATAGGTTCTTAATTGAGGCTGATAGTTTTATTCCTAGGTATTTTAATTCTTTATCTCTCCAAACAAAAGGGAATTTGTCTTGTAGTTTTTCTTTTTCACTATTTTTAAGGTTTATATTGAAGATTTCGGTCTTTGTCGGGTTAATTCTCAACTTTGACAGTTCCCCATACTCCCTCAATGCTTTCATTAAATTTGGAAGTGATATTCATAAAACATCAGATCGTCCGCATAAGCCACTACCTTATGTTCTCTGTCACCTATCTTTATTCCTTTTATGTCTATGTTCTTCCTAATCGTGGACAGTAAGGGCTCCAATGATAAAACATATAACAGTGGGGATAATGGACATCCCTGTCTTGTACCGTTTGACATCTTAAAGTGCTCCGATCTTCCTCCATTTACCATTATGGCAGCGGTAGGCCCTCTGTATAACTCTCCAATCCACCCTCTCATTCTATCTCCCATTCCCAACGCTTCCAGGGTGTCCATCATAAAACCCCAACTTACTCTGCCAAATGCTTTCTCAGCATCTATCGACATCAGTATCATTGGGGTTTTCCTTTTTTTGCCCTCCTGTATAAGCAACAGTGATCTCAAAGCATTATCTCTGCCTTCTCTTCCTGAGACAAACCCCACCTGATCTCCATGTATCCACTCCGGTGTCAGTTCTTTCAGTCTATTTGCCAAGACCTTTGCATATATTTTAGTGTCTACATTCAACAGCGCTGTTAGTCTATAGCTCGCACATTGCGAGGGGTCTTTATCTTCCTTCTGTATCAATACTATACTAGCCTGTAAGGATTCTCCCCTTATCTCCAACCCATTTCCCAAAGCATTCATATAAATCTTCAGCTTGGGTATTAAAAGCTCTTTATATTTTTTATAGTATTTAACCATATACCCATCCGGACCCGGACTTTTCCCTCCCGCCATGCTTTTTAACGCTATTTTTATTTCCTCTGAAGTTATTTCTGCATCTAAAGAGTTCAATTGTGTTTCACTTAATTTCGGTAGGCCTGCCTCCTCTAGGTATGTCTTTCTTTTCCCTCTGTTTACTATTTCCGTTTTCTTTAACATATCCTGAGGTGTGATATTATACAGCTCATTATAATACTTTTTAAATATTCTAGCAATATCCTTGGTTGAGTGTACAAATTCCCTCTTAGGATTTCTTATTTTCTCAATATAATTTCTATTTTTCTTCTTTCTTAAAGTTCTCATTAAATACTTTCCCGGCCTATCTCCCCATCTATACCTTTCACTTATTATTTTATTAAAGACTCTTTTTTTTTCCTCCTCTATTACATTCTCTAATTCTTCTTTCTTCTTTATTATCTGCTGCATTATCTCCTTAGATCTTTCTCTTTTATGCACCTGTTCAAGATCATATATTTCATTTAATAATCTATTTACCTTTTCTCTCCTTTCTTTTTTCTTTTTTGCCCCTATTGCAATGAGTAGACCTCTAATGTAGACTTTATGTGCTTCCCACACCGTTGCAACCGACACATCCTCTGTTTCATTCTCTTCAAAATACCATTCAATTTCCCTCTCAATTCTTTGGCCGATCTCTTCATCCATGAGAAGTGCCTTATTCATCCGCCAAACATACCCTTCTCTCTCCTCTCTACCCCATCTTAACTTCATTGAAACTGGGGTATTGTCCGACAGGGTACTTCCTCCAATTTTTACTTCCACCACCAACTCTATCATTCGATGTTCTACAAATATGTAATCCAGACTAGAATAAGTCTCATGTACGTGTGAAAAGAAAGTATAATCTCTCTCCTTCATATTCCTAATTCTCCATATGTCCACCAGTTGACACTCATGCATCAATTTCTTTAACCTTCTCAAGGACCTGCTTTCCTCCCCCTCACACAGGAAGTGGTGTCCATCCGCGGGTCTATGCAGATGTTAAAGTCTCCCGCTAATATCATACACCCCCTTTTAAAGTCCATCAATCTCCTCAACACTTCTCTCAAAAACATCTCCTGCCTCTTATTTGGACAGTATATGTTTGCTATTGTACACTCAATTCCCTGTAATTTACCTCTCAAAAATAAAAACCTTCCCTCCAGATCCGTTAATCTCTCCTCCACCTCAAACCTTATATTCTTTGCGAAGCATATAGCAACCCCTTTTGCTCTTTTGATTGGTGAGTCCGCATAAAACCATGTTGGATAATATCTAGTCTTCAATCTACCCTTTGACTCCATCTCTAAGTGTGTTTCTTGCAGAAATACCACTGAAGATGTTCTGTGTTGTAGTTCTTTAAATAACCTGAATCTCTTCCCTGGACAGCTTAACCCTTTTACATTGTAGGTTATATATTGCATTTCTTCCATCTTACTCTTCTCCTCCTAACTCCTTCTTCCTCCTTCCCTTCCTCTTTCATATTCCTATAGAGAGTTATTATCCCACTGCACTTTTCCCTCCCCTTATCCCTCCCCCCCTCTCCTAGTAGTCCCCTCGATCCCTTTCCTCCCCCTCCCCTCCAACCCCATCCCTCCCCACCACTCCCTCCCTCTCCCCTCTTTTTAGGCCTTCGATTTGCCTAACAATCATTTGTGGAGATAATATCCACCTTTGATTTGATCCTTAGGGCTACATTCCTCCCATGGACAACTTCCCCTCTATCCGAACCCCCCATTGACCCCCATTCTACATATACTTCTCAGAAAAAGGAATTAAGCTGGAGGCGTGAGGGAAGAGAAGGCAAAGGAGGAGGAGCAAGGAAGGAGAAAAAAAAAATCAAAACCTCTCTCCCCTTCCCTCCTCCTCCCCGCCCTACCTCTCCCACCAGTCGCCATTCCTCCCCTCTTTTTAATCTAAATCCCCCGGATTCTTCTTCCCAACCACTAATTTCAGTTCTTTGTAGTTCAAGTCTATCACAAAAGTTTCTCAAGTCCTCTGGGAACCTCAAATGGGCTGTTATTCCATTCTTCCATCCTATTAAGCACTACCCCCCATCTATATTGCACCTTCTGTTTTTTCATCTGTTCCATCAAAGGCCTCAGAGCTCTCCTCCTCCGGAGAGTCTCCGATGACAAGTCTGCAAATATCTGGATATCCATTTCTCCATATTTTATTACTGGTTTTCCCTTAGTTTTCCTCCAGATTCTTTCCCTTTGCTGAAGTTCATAAAATTTAACCAAGATATCTCTCGGCCTGTCCTTCTCATATTTCCCCTGGAGTTTCCCATTTCTAGAGATTCCTTCTATATTAGTCCTTTCCATATCAGAGTTTCCCGTTATAAAGTTTAGTATTTTGCAAACCGCCTCGTCCAGTGTTTCTCCTTTTAGACTTTCCGATACCCCTCTTATCCTTATATTTCTCCTTCTTTCTCTATTCTCTTGGATTTCTGCCTTATACTGCAGTTTTTCCTGAACTTTTTCCATATTGATTATCTTCTTTTCTAATTCGGAAATAATATGGGTCTGATTTTTAACTTTCTGCTCCATTTCTTCCACTCTTAACAACATCTGCCCCAGGTCATTCCGAATATTTACCATTTCTTGCTTTATTGTTCTCTCCAATTCTTTAAACATTTCTGTCATCTCTTTTTTATTTGGAATTTGTAGATCTTTTTCCAACTCTGATATTTGTTGACTACTGATATCCAAATCCCTTGACTGTCTAGGACTCTTTTGCAGATTTAGATCTAATTCTCCTTTATCATTTCTACTCTGGGGCCTTTCTGGGGTCACGTTTCCCTGGTATGTATATTTTTTAATTGTACTCGTTTGGGTCCCTTTAGGCCCGGTTCCTTTTGCACTTTTATATTTAATTTCTTCTATATCTTTTATTTTTCTCTCATAGACTTGTGTTTAAGAAGAAGCAGTTAATATGATATGCAAGTCCCAGCCCTGTCCATTCACTTTTCTTTAAACTTTTGCCTGCACATTACGTTCTTCTCCTTGTTTTTATTCTCTGGGGGTCCCCCCCCTTTTTTCTCTCACTCTCTGTTTCCCTACCGACTCAATACAGATTTTATGTGTGAAGCCACAGCCAGACTCACTCACCCTCCTTGCGCTTTTCTTCTCGTGAGTCGGCTCCAGGCTCCCTTCTCCAGTTCTTTCAGCAGGTTAGCTCCTCTCCACCTCCTCTCAGGGGGACCCTCCAGGACTTTCCTCCACTCTCTTCTTCTTTGGACCAGGCTGTTCTTCCCTGTCAGCGCCACGATAGGGCTCCAGGGGTAGCTGGCCGTCCGACAAATCGGTATCTCTCCTGCTCCCTGTCAGCCTCCGGCCAGCCGGCCGGCTTCCCTGCCTCCCAGGGATGCACCGCGGCTGGTCATGGGTCCCGGCTGCACCTCCTCGTCTCCCGGCAACCAGGCTCAGCATCCCAGCCTCTCACCGCTGCTCTCCAGCTCCCCGGCTCTCCCTCCCGCGGGCCGCTGCTCATCCGAGGGAGCCCGCCAGGCCGAGGTAAGTCAGCCTTCTGGAGCTCCATACATCTAGGGGGATTTGAGGCCAAAGGGTGGTCGGTCAGAGGAGCCTCGTGCGAGAGCTCCTACCACGAGCTCTCCGCCGCCGCCATAGTCAAGCTCCGCCCCCTGTACGATCTGGTATTGTACGAGGATAGTCTATGTTGATCTCTTTCTAAGTTGGTTTGCCTTACTTGGTCGTTTTCCTCATTTTAAGGTTCGGGGCTATTTTTCCCTTGGGTAGGCAAGTATTTTTTTATATTTTATATTTTATATTTTTTTTTTCTTCATTTAAAACCTCCTTCTCTTGTTTTTCTTCTTCATATAATTACCACCATTCTGTTCTACAGAATTCCCATCCTGTATGCTCCTTTTTCAATTATTCCACAGGGGCTGCATTGTATTGTTTGTTTTTATATGTCTTTTAGAAACTATACAGGAATAGTTATCTCCTCTTATATATTTAAACTTTTGTGCGGTGGGGGGGGAGAGGGGGGTAGGGGTGGAATAAATGGTGCATTAGTATTGTATTACTGTAGTGCAGTTTTCATATCTCTTTTTGCTTGTCATCACCACTCCGCCTCAGTCCCAGAGCAAGGGATGCCTTACAACCTGCCAGCCTGCTTTGTACTATGCTGGCTCCCCGCTGCCCATGCAGGCACTCTTCCTACACCTATCGGGTCCTCTCCATGCTCCTAGGACCTCTGCTCGCCTGGTCCTTCCAGTCACCACCACCTGCACTCTCCACACTCCCTCCATTCCCCACACACCTCCCTCACCGCTCACCGACCCGCACCACGCCGGCTCTTCTGCAGGCACTGGACATCCACGGAACACCACAGCGTACTCCTCTGCTCCCAGGCTCCAGGTAAGAGACCTCCTACGCTGCACACTCACTCCTCATCGGTCTTTGTCTGCAGGACTGCGGCGGGTCACATCCCATATTACCCGGCACGCTCACTCACAGCGCCATATTGTGGCTCCTCCAATCAAGTTTTTAATCAAAGTAGACTGTTCTGAACAATGTCAGGAACAACCCATTTTGCACAGCTTTTCAGAGAGAAATGCACTATACCCAGCAGGTACAACATTTGCTGCCTTCATCCTTAAATAAAGGCTACCTGTTTGATACCTGTTTTTCCACAGACTGAATGGTCTCACTAATTGAACTCCACACTGCTATTATTTTGAACACGCACCTTTCAAATAATGATCCAGTTACACAGAATGGGCAGCATGCATGTCATGACTGTTGGGTCTGTTGGTTTTCTATTACTCTACTACATCTACTAGGAAATTATTTGACATGTAGAAATATAATTTATACCAGTGATTGATCTGGTTAGTGATGTTGGACTGCTATTATTTTGAAAACATCTGTATGTCATTACCATTCTTAGATTTAACCATATATAACCATATTTAACCATATATAAAGATCAAGATGGCACAATCTCCAGAAATCATAGGAAATCCACCGCCGGGAACTCACTGTTACATGCAAATAGTGCTTATCCTAAGCATGTGATAAGGGGTATCCTGGTTGGCCAATATCTGCAATTGCACAGAAATTGTTCTAGTGATTCTGATTTTGAGATACAAGCTCAGTTGCTGAGAGACAGGTTGCTCAGTTAAAAAAAAAAAATCCCTGAAAAGAGCATATCAAAAGGCTAAATCAAGCCCACGTGGGCTTCTGTTTCAGGGGGAAGAAACTCAAGGAAAAGTGAAAATAAGACATATCATACAGTTCAACAATCAAAGTGATAAGATTAGAGCTATAATTCAAAAATATTGACATATCCTCACTGATGGTAATATTATTAAACATTTTGTTGATGATCGCTTGCATCTGAAATTCAGACTTGGACATTCATTGAAGGTCACTGTGGTCCAGAGTCATTTTGATAGAAGACAAGACCCATGTGACATGTGTCCCAAGGGGACCCTTAAATGTGGTAACTGTGCGTTTTGTATATATGTATATCAAACTAAAATTACAACTCTATTTGTTAACATATAACTGCAGTGCTTTTTAAGTAGGCAAAAGGCATAGAAAATTTTGGCAACATATTAAGGAACATGTGGCCGATATAAAAAGGAGGCAACTTAGAGAGTCCGATGGGTAGGCATTTTGCCAAACAGCATTCATACAAACTAGTCTCTGTCCAATTTTGTGCCCTGATTAGAATACATCCCTACTTATATGGTAGGGACTTTGACCAACATACACTTTATTGCCAGAAGTATCGGGACACCCCTCCAAATCATTGGATTCAGGTGTTCCAATCACCTCCATGGCAAGAGGTGTATAAAATCAAGCACCTAGGCATGCAGACTGCTTCTAAAAACATTTGTGAAAGAATGGTTTGCTCTTAAGAGCTCAGTGAATTCATACACGGTACCATGATAGGTTGCCAACTCCCACGAAGTGGTAGGCCACGTAAAATGAGAGAGTGGGGTCAACGTACAGTGCGCAGAAGTCGCCAACTGTAGAATCAATGGCTAAAGACCTCCAAATTTCGTGTGACCTTCAGTTTAGCACAACGACAGTGCATAGAGAGCTTCATGGAATGGGTTTCCATAGCCAAGCAGCTGCATCCAAGCCTTACATCACCAAGTGCAATGCAAAGCATCAGATGCAGTGGTGTAAAGCACATCGCCACTGGACTCTAGAGCAGTGCAGACATGTTCTCTGGAGTGAGGAATCACGCTTATCTGTCCGGCCATTTGTGGGTTGGCAGTTGCCAGGAGAATGGTACTTGCCTGACTGCATTGTGCCAAATGTAAAGTTTGGTGGAGGGGGGATTATGGTGTGGGGTTGTTTTTCAGGGGTTGGGCTTGGCCCCTTAGTTCCAGTGAAAGGAACTCTTAAGGCATCAGCATACCAAGACATATTGAACAATTTAATGCTCCCATCTTTGTGGGAGCAGTTTAAGGATGGCCCCTTCCTATTCCAACATGACTGCGCACCAGTGCACAAAGCAAGGTCCATAAAGACATGGATGAGCGAGTTAGAGGTGGAGGAACTTGATTGGCCTGCACAGAGTCAACCTGATGGAACATCTTTGGGATGAATTAGAGCAGAGACTGCGAGCCAGGCCTTCTTGCTCGACATCAGTACCTGAACTCACAAATGCGCTTCTGGAAGAATTGTCAAACATTCCCATAGACACGCTCCTAAACCTTGTGGACAGCCTTCCCAGAAGAGTTGAAGCTGTTATAGCTGAAAAGGGTGGGCCAACTCAATATTGAATCCTACGAACTTGGTCTTGGATGCCATTAATGTTCATGCACATGTAAAGGCAGGCATCACAATACTTTTGGCAATATAGGGTATATTAAAAACAGAGGCTAGATGGATGGATGGAATGGGCAGATTGTCCTTTACAGCCTGTTATCTAAGTGATTCCAACAATTTAGATCTATTTCTGGCAGTGTTGGTCGGAGGATTTTGATTGTTGTCAACCATATACAGCGGGTAAAATAAATATTGAGCATGTCCCCAATTTTCTCAGTAAATATATTTCTAAAGGTTCTATTGACATGACATTTTCACCACGTGCCAGTAACAACACATTTAATCCATACATACAAAGAAACCAAAACAAACAATTTCAGAAGTTATGTGTAATAAAATGGAATGACACAGGGAACAATTACTGAAATTTATGTTATACTTCATACAAAATCCTTTGTTTAAGACGCTTTGTATATGGAGAAACTAGTCGCATGCATTTCTCAGGTATGATTTTGGCTCATTCTTCCACACACTCTTCAAATCTTGACGGTTCGGTGGGCCTCTTCTATGAACTCTGATCTTTACTTCTTTCCATAGATTTTCTATTGGATTCAAGTCAGGTGATTGGCAAGCCATTCTAGAAGCTTTTTTTTTTTTTTTTTTTTTTTTTAATCAATTGAAAGTTTTCTTCACTTTGTGTTTGGGATCATTGTCTTGCTGAAATGTCCACCCTCGTTTCATCTTCATCATCCTGGTAGAGGGCAGCAGATTTTTAGAATGTCTTGATACATTTTTCCATTCATGATTCCTTCAAACACAAAGTTTGTCAGTACCGTATGCTGAAAAACAGCCCCACACCATGATGTTCCCACCTCCAAACTTCACTGTTGGTATGGTGTTTTTGCGGTGATGTGCAGTGCCATTTGACCTCCAAATATGATGTGTATTATGGCATCCAAAGAAAAAAATTTAGGTCTCACCTGACCAGACTATATTCTCTCAAAATTTCACATCCTGTCTAAATATTGTGCAGCAAACTGTAATTGAGTTTCAACTTGGAATGGAGTTTTGCTTGGTGAACGTGCATACAGGCCATGGTAGTGAAGTGCATTAATTATTATTTTCTTTGAAATAATTGCACCTGCTAATTTCAGGTCTTTCTGAAGCTCTCCAAAAGTGGTCCTTGGCTCTTCTGATAATTCTTTTCACTTCTCTGTCAGAAATCTTGCAAGGAGCACCTGGCCATGGCCGGTTTATGGTAAAATGATGTTCTTTCTGGTTTATGGCCCCAACAGTGCTCACTGGAACTTTCAGAAGTTTAGAAATCCTTCTGTAACCAATGCCATCAGTATGTTTTGCAACAATAGGGTAGTGAAGGTCTTGAGAGAGCTCTTTCCTTTTACCCATCATGAGAGGTTTTTTGTGTGACACCTTGGTAATGACACTTTTTCATAGGCCATCAGTTGAGAATGAACCAGCTGATATTAATTTTCACTAACAAGGGGCAGGATTGCTTTCTAATTACTGAAAGATTTCAGCTGGTGTCTTGGCCATTCCATTTTATTATACATAACTTAATTTCTGAACTTATTTGTTTTGGTTTCTTTGTAGGATGGATCGCATGGGTTGTTACTGACGTGTTGAAAATTTTTTGTCAATATCACCTCTAAAAATATATTTACCTAGAAAAATGGTGACATGTTCAGTACTTATTTTACCAGCTGTATACTTCGGTATGATAGATAATGTGCTTTTTGACATTCTTTTTGATTTTGTGGGATTTATATATTTTTTAAATTCTTTTTAATCGCATTTTGTAAGAAAAGATGTACACAACAGAGCCTCTGGGCATTCCCGGCTCACTTGGTATAAACTGAAAAAACATAACAACAGAACGTAACAATAGCTCACTCACTCCAGCTAACCATTAACCTTAGGTAAATATTACATACAGAGAAATAAAGGTCTTGGCACTTATAGAAGAATAAACAGGACATAAAGGGGGAGGGTATTCAACTCTAAGAATTCCCTGGGGGATAGTCAGGAAGCCTAAAGGATCCTAATCAAGGTCATGAAGACAGTAAAACATTAGAAGGGCAGCATTCTAGGGGGCATCTCAGTTCATCCTAAATCAGCCACAACTGTGGAGGAGGATTCCAACCACACATGCCAAATGCCAAATTTTATTAATCTTTGTAGGACATGTCCAGGAAGTATATGTCAACTTGTAAAATGGCACCACAGAGTTGAGCAGTGTTTTCCAATGGTTTAAGGAAGGGGACTGACCCACCTTCCACTTCAAAATGATGGTCTTTCTTGCATAGAAGAGTAACAGACCAAGGAGCATCCTAACAGCTCTGGTATGGGCCAAAGGTTTGACAAGACCTAAGACACACATACACCATCCGGGGAGCAGTTATGGTAGTTAAGGAGCGAATAAACTCTAGGGTCTTGTGGGATTTATATTTATGTTATAATTTTAGGTTTAGAAAAATTTGAGACATGGTTTACAGCTCTCCCATTAATGGTCCCAGTTTTCATACCTCCCTGCATCTTGGACGGATGTGACTACATTTTGGACTGCTTCATGTTGGTTTTGTTGTTACGTAGTATTTTGTTGTTATGGTTTTTTTTTTAAATTTCAGTATTGCATGACTGAGTAATTGTTATTCAAAGTGTGATCACAAGCTGTGAAAGCTATGAAATCTGAAAATTGGCCTGGGCAGAAAGGGGTGAACGTGTCCGGTATTGAAGTGGATACTGTGTATAATTTTGCGCAGGCTAATGAGATTATGGCACAGCCCCTGAAATACTTTCATTTGTGCAATGTCCCATTCTGTGTGCATAGTCCCACCATCTATAGGAGGTTCTCAATACTCCCTCTGACTTCGGGGACCATATTGAGCACCCTGTTGTGCTGCAGCAGAGCGCAGTATACAACTCCATCTATAACCCTGCTCCAGATTGTGGCCCAGTTTTCTGCATCTGCCATCACTGGGGTTCATTTACTAAAGGCAAATAGACTGTGCACTTGGCAAAGTGCAGTTGCACTCTGCAAGAGCAGTTGCTCCAGGGCTTAGTAAATGAGCAGAAGCTCTGCTGACTTTCATCATCCAATCATGTGCAAGCAAAAATGCTGTTTTTTTACATTTTCCTTGCACAAGATTGGGTATTCTTTGTAAAATAGAGCTTTACCTCATTTACTAAGCTCTGGAGCAACTGTACTTGCAGAGTGCAACTGCACTTTGCAAAGTGCTTAGTCTATTTGCCTTTAGTAAATCAACCCCACTGAGTTATCCAGCACCCTTCAGTCATGAGACACACAACGGTTGCACCCCTTTTGCTTTGTAGCAACAGTCTCTGCATTGTTTAAGGTTGTGACTCCCCTCAGGGAATCCCCCACCCTCATGGTGGACTTCAGATAAAAGGGATTTGGGACATGGAGGAAGGCCAGCACTCACTTTGCAGAGGGCTATGATTACGTTAATCAAAGTTAGTCTCCTCTTATCTTTTCAGATACTACCCTTTCCTCCTTTTTAAATTCTGAGGAACATTCAGCCTCTATGGGAGACTTGATGGGGAAAGTCTAATTTTCTGACTCATCCATTACAGCAGCAATGCCTCCTGATGATGACAAGGACAGGAAAGGTGAATCCTTGGATTCTGAACCTCTCCTAGAAGGCAGGGCTGTTGCACAGTATTTCTCTTAAGCTGAAATAAACCATTCCGGTTCCGGTGGATGAAGTGCATTCCTGTTTGAAGCTAGATCCATGCCCACATCCAAGAACCCTATTAGGCCCTTCCGGTGCTTCTACTACTTCAGGATGTCCTGAATGAGGACTGGCCGTGGCCAGACAAAGTGTATACTCCTTCCAAGAGGTTTTTCCTTCAAATTGGTCTGTGGAGGCACTTTTTTTGGAAAGGATTTAGTTTGATAGAAAATGACTCTTAAGAGAAGCACTAGGCACCTTTATTAAGGAGATAATGGATGTAAAAGAACACTCTCTTACCTAGTAAAAAGAAAACTAAGGTGCCACAGTAAAGTTTGCTGCTTTCCAGCCTTCAAAAACCAAGTGCTTCACTCAGTTCCTTTTGCAGGTTCTGGACATCCAAGTCCCCATTTCTGCAAGTGGAGAGGAGGGGGGCATCTGATGGCATTTTAAGCCAGGCCAGGGGATTTTGGATCTACAAGTCCAGGGTACAGTTTGGAGTTCAGCTCCCTACCACCTCGCTGCTTTTTGCCCTTAAGCCTGCCTGCCTCTCTCAACAAAATTGTGTCCTTCAGACTGCTTTGAAGTGACTTCACACTCCAGATATTTTATTCCAGTTTCCTTCAAGGAACAGTTTCATTGCTTTTATTCAAATCTATTTACAGTTCCGAAGCCCAGTGGTGGAATTAGCTTCATTGTAGACTTGAAGTTCCTCAACACCTTTTTACTCATACTCATACACCCAAATCCTCATACTGCTGCAGTTTTATGAAATCCACATTATCATCTATGAAGATGACCTTCTCTTGAAGGATCACTTTGCCCTGAACAATGTGCAGTTGTTGAATGGGGTTTTTCTTCCTCTGAAACAAATGTTGACTGTGTTAGGGACCTGCCGGCGGTAGTCTCTAGCATTCCACAGACCGGAATTCCCCAAGGCACGGAATCTAAGCCCCGACCTGCTTGTTCACCAGGGCCCCTGATGGTGGTAATGGACTTGGAGCAGGCCGAAACCTGGTCACGGCCCCTGGGTGCACCCAGCTGTGGTAGAAGCGCTTTCCGGAGGTGTATAGCAGGTGAGAGCCTGATGTAAGGAGGTAGAAAGAGCAGAGTCGGGCAGGTCGGGTCGGTAGCGGTGGAGGCAGCATGGTACAAGACAGTAGACAGAAGGATAAACTGGTCACGAGCCGGGTTTGGTAACAGGAGATCAAAACGTGTGGGATTAGACAGGAGAATGGTCAGGCAAGCCAAGGTTCAGAGCAGGAGACAATCAGTACATCAAGGTCAGGCAGGGTCGGCAACAAAGCAATCTTAAATTGGGAACACAGGATACAGGTAAGACCATACGGCAATTAGAGCACAAACCTGACCTGTTTTAATAGGGCGCCCTGCGCCCTGATTGGTGCCAGGCGCGTGTCCGCGATCGCGAGTGCGCATGCGCGACCGCCGCTGACAAATCTGGGGTCCCTGACAGACTGTCTGAGCTCCTCCCAGGATTCTGCTCTCCATAAAGCGGTCCAATTCTGTATGAAGTGGTTTTTAGGCCTTGGGTCACTTTTCTCCCTAAGATGGTTTCTTCTTTCCACTTTAATAAGGACTTAGCTTCCCAAATATATCTCTCCTTATTGTTTAGATATAGTACAAGTTCTATATTGTTTAGGTATGGTGCAAAATTATCCCTTGGCCACTGCATCCATCACATTTTCTGTTTGTCCTGCCTGAAGGCTCTCACAAGGCCTGTCACTAGACAGGAATAGAACACAGCACTGCATACGAGCAGCCCTAGCTTGTATAAACTTCTTCTCTGCTATAGGCAAGCCAGTTAATTCTGCCTAGTGTTTCAGGATTGAGGACCTATTTTCTGCCTGGACCAGTGGTTCCATAGCCTTTTTCCTTTTTTAATTTTTCCTGGGATTTTTTCCTGCAGAGATTTTCAATCAACAGTCAAGCTGGGCAATGGGCTGGATATTCTAGATCCAGTGGTCACCCCAGTTTGGCCTACAAGGGCACGTAGACCTTTAGGTAAATGCTGGGTCAGCTGCGACAGCCCTATTCAGGGCAGCCAGCAAGTTAAACGAATCACTAGGATACATGACTGGTCACCTGCAGCCCATGCCACAATGTTACCACCCTGGCTGACAGCCCCTCCTCTTCAGTGGAGAGAAGGATCTGTCTCTAGAGCCTTACCCACACACTCCACTGGATTGGTAAGTAGAAATAGCCCCCATTCCCTCCCTGGATGTAATATGGGGTGCGGGTACTCCCTGGGGTGGTCCTGCCAAATCCCCTCCAGCCCTTAGTGGTGGTCTGCATGCACAACTCCTCTCCTCCGGGACGTGTGGCTCGACTGACTGCAATGCGTATCTACCTGTCCTGCCTGGATAACCTGATGGACATGCAGATCCCTGGTTGTACTGTGGAGGCCCTCTGATCCTGGAAGGGAACATTGTTTTTTCCACGTGAAAGCAGCAGTGAGGGGTGTGAGGTGTGGGGACCAATCCAGTACCCAGGTGTGTGGGTTTTTTTTTTTTTGCTTCCAGCCACAAGCTGGAATTGCTCTGGGCTATATCTCCTGAACCAAGTTTTCCACTGGACCCTCCCATGGGTTGGTGCATCATGCGACCAGACTGGCAGCCATTTTAGGCCATAGATTTATGGTCTACTGGGCAGGCTGTGGCATACATCATCTTGACTATGGACATTTGCCCTTCCTTGCTGTCACTTCTGCCTAGGAGCCCAGTGTCGCTCCCTGTGGCGTGGGGCTGGAAGATTAGGATGCTAGGCTAGCTGTGGGACTGCCATGTTGCCTTTGGACACTCACCCTCCTCTTGTTGCTGGCCTTTAGCACGGACAGCTCTTGGTGAGACTACAGTTCGTTGTCATCTTGCTGTAGCCTCAGTCAGTGGCCATTTTGTTGTGCTCTGCCGGCGACTCACTCTAGAATCGGGTCTGACCTTCCCATACCTGCAGTGGGTGGTAAGTTAAGTTGTGATTCTTCCCCTCACCTGGTATTGGGAACTCGGTTATCTTGTGAACAGTGCCTTCTTCCTGGTGGTCTTGTGACTTTGGGCCTCCCCTTCCCATTGTGGGCTGTTTTGTGGAAGGGGTGCTGCCCCAGTGGCTGTTTTTTTTGGTGCTGGGCTTGGGCTGCCATGGCCTGCACATGTTTGAGATAGGAGGTCATCTGCGGTGTTTTGCGGATCCATGGATCATCTGCTCTCCAACAATGGGTCCATACCTGAATTAAAAAAAAAGGATTTCTTCCCAACCCACCTGAAATGTTTCATTCTATTCTTTGCCTCTCTGTTTCACCTGCAGTCTGCTTGTGGGGTAGTGCTGGATCTGCCTCTCTAGATCATCTGGATACCCAGTTGTGAGCATTCGGGGGTTTTATATCGTTTATAATTTATATATTTTTGGTTGTGACACAGGCAGGAGTACATCCACTTCTGGACCTCAAGGCCCTGAATTGCTTGTGACAGTACAAGAGATTCACACTGGATTCTGCCCATTCTGTGATGGTCTCCCTTCATTAGGGGGAGTTTCTTGGTCTTCATTGATTTCAAGGATTTGTATTATGTATTCCTTTCCTTGCTAAGTACCAGCACTTCTCACTTTGTGGCTCCCCCTTTTTGATCTGACCTCTGCTCCCTGGGTGTTTACTGTGGTGCTGGCTCTGGGCCTGGCTGGCTGAGGCTGCAGGAGATTAGCTGGTCAACCACCTCCTGCGAGCAATGTCTTACCCTTCACTGATTGACTATGAGGCAATCATCATGCGCACTCTATAGGAATTCAGCCGGGTGTTGAGACTTATCAGTCTGCTCAGATTCTGACCAGGCATCTGGAATATTTGGGGATTATTCTCAGTTCAGCGCAGGCCAAGGTGTTCCCTCTGTGGACAGACTTTGGGTCTCTAGACTGTGGTCCGGTTGCTGATGCTCCCCAGATGGTTTTCTGTGCATTTTTTGCTTGCAGGTTCTGGGTCTCAGGGTGTCCATCTTCTAGGTGGTCTTGTATGTGCAATTTCCTACAGGGGTCCTGCAGGAGGAAATCCTATTCAATTGGGACCTCCTGTGTCCATGGACAATCAGATGTGGGACATTTGGCCAGGGCAGCCCTACTCTGGTAGATTTAGTCTCTGACTCTTCAAGCTGGGAAGTTGCTGTCCCTATCCATGGACTGTGGTCATGATGAACGCCAACCTCCAGTTTGGGGAGAGTTCTGGGTCTGAGCTCGGCCTGGGCCATTGGATGCCAGAGAAGTCTCAGCTGCCTATTGCTGTTCTGCAGCAATGGGCAAGTAGATATGTCTAACTCCTTTCACAGAACTTCTTTGGGGGCATCCAGTCAGGATTCAGTTGGATGTTGCCATGGTGGTGGCCTTTATCAATCATCTAGACAATAATTTGGACATCACAGGGGGTTCAGCAGCAGTGCTGGAGGCCCTGTACATTCCTGGTGGGTGGAACTTCTCCTGCCGTTCCATTCTGGACATGGTAAACTGGCAAGCAGACTTCCTCAGTCACTGATGCTGGATCAAGAAGTATGGTTGCTACACCCAGACATGTTTCTTCTGGGCTGCTTGTGGATATGGGTCTGCTGGTCTCCCATCTTAAATGGAAGATTTCAAGGTTCATGGCACAAGCCAGAGATCCCCTGGTGGATGCAACATATGCTCTGGTGGTGTGGTAGAGCCATTCAACTCTTTTACGTTCTTCCCCATTAGAGCTTCTACCTTGTCTGCTATGCAGGACAGCGGTAGAAATACTTCTGGTTCTTTGGGCAGCTCTAGATGGCCTCAATGACCCTGGTTCACCATTATGGTACAGTCGGTCGCGGATGTCCCCTGATGTCTTCCTCTACGAAAGGATCCTCTGTTCCAAGGGCTGCTCTTCCACCCTGCTTTACCATCACTGGCTTGGCTATTGGAAGCCAAGCTCTGAGAGGCAGGGGTTTGTCAGACTCAGTGCTTCTTACCATGCTGAAGGCCCCTAATTCTACCTCTCAGAAGATTTCACATTACGCATGTTGCCGATGTCCTTCCATGTTGCTTCTCAGTGGTTTAGATTGTTTTCTTTCTGCAAAGGGGTGATGAGCGCAACCTTGCCTTAAGTACCATTAAGGGTTTAGTCTCTCCCTTGCTGCCCTTTTTTCAATGTTCCTTGGTTATACACACCTTAATTCATACCTTTTATTCAAGGGGTTCATCATATGGCCCCCTTGCATTCTCCATTACCACTGTAGGACCTGAACCTAGTTCATTAGGTCCTTCAGAAGCCTCCTTTTGAGAACATTGGAGACATTCCCTTGCTTACAATCTCTTCAAAGGTCCCTTTTGTGATCACAGTCACTTCCATGTGTTGGAGCTAGCAGCCTTGCCCTGTAGGTCTCCTTATCTGGACTTACACAAGTATAAGGTGGTTCTCATCTGTGTCCTTCCTTCCATAGGTGGTATCCGATTTACATCTGAATAATGCCATTGTGCTACCTTCACTGTGTCCAGGTCCTTTGCACCCCGAGGAGGTGGACAGGGTCCGGGCAGTTTGTGTGTACCTGTTTAAATATATGGTAATTATTGTTGCAATTATTATGTTACTATGGACATAGGGGTGTATACGATGTGAACTCAACTTCAAATGAATCTCTGCAGCAAATTGGTTCTCTAGAGAGAAGCATTTATTGGATCCCATAACCAATAACAAAGTCCACAGAGTACTTGCAAATAATACAGTGATTAGAAGCCTTTAGATTCCCATTCAAAATCCTTTTCTGTCATAGCAAACATAGAGGCATTTCACCCATCCAGCATATATATCCAATCTATATTATGCACCTAGGTATCTTCCAGGCATGCAATATTGTCTACTATCTTCTAGCCCTGTGCTTCCATACTATTGTGTCATTAATCAAAATCTTTTCTTGATATACAGCTTCCCATTGACCTAAATGTAGAGCAGTCTAATTGGTCAGTTTTACCAGCACCTTTTTTCTTATGTGTGACAAATAATACCTCTTGGCATAGAACAGCTGACAGGGAAAAGTTGTTAAGATATTTGGTGTATTGTTTAACCACTTGCTCTCCAGAGGATTTACCCCCCTTCCTGGCCAGGCCATTTTTTGCGATACTGTGCTGCGTTACTTTAATTGACAATTGCATGGTCATACAACGCTGTACATAAATTTATGTCCTTTTTTTCCACAAATTTGAATTTGCCAATTTTGAGAAAAAAAAACTATTTTTTAAATAAGTTTAGGCCAGAATGTACAATATAAATTAATTGGTTTACATGAAAGTTATAGTGTCTACAAATGGCATATATACACTGGAATTTTTATTTATTTATTTTTATACTAGTAATGGCGGCGATCAGCGACTTATTGAGGGACTGCGGCAGGCATTCTGACACTGGGTCCGAACTGACTAACTGCCACTGACATCCCAATGACACTAATACCGTGATCAGTGCTAATAACTAATACACTGACACTGTACTAATGACACAGGGCAGGAGGGGTTAACATCTGGGGTGAACAAAGGGTTAACTGTCTGCTGTTTTACATAATGTGCTGTGTGTTTTAACTGGGAAACATGCTGCTGTGTATTTCTCTGCTCTGCAGAGTAGTACATATGCCATCCATCATATACTGCAGCAATTCTAGTAGGTTCCAGGATATGTGAACCAAACGTTTATTAAGCCTGTATAATAGGCTTAGAAGGAGGTGAGCGCACATTTAATTTCACTGAAGGTTTCACAGAAAGTCACTGTATTATGTTTTAATCACTTTATCACAAATTTGGACTTTTTTTGGATAAACGGATTTATTTTTATTATGATCACTTTATTGATATATTGAAAATGTTTTGTCAGTTTGTATATATAATAGTATATGTCACACACTTCATATAGTTGGATAATAGGAGCGCAACATTTATAGATATATGGTTTTGTTCAAAAGTGCCACTATTTAGACATTTGTACAATCTTGGAACTCGCGCTTGTGGTTAAGTGTGACCTAATGTGTGTCCACCATTAGACGTGCGTGGATGCAGGGCGGTATATTCTAATGGTGGGCATACCACACACTTTTATTTGGCAGAGATTTCTTCTCTTTTTTTCATTCAGTCCACAGGCTGCATTAAAAAAAACCCAAAAGAACGTAGCATATATACCCAACAAGGACCAGCGACGTACTGGTACATCACTGGACTTTGAGTGGTTATACCAGGATAATGCCTACAGCTGCAGGCATCATCCTGGTATCATTTTTTTTAGCTGGTGATCAGCTTTCATGTAAAAGCAATCCTAGTGGCTAATTAACTGCAGGATTGCTTTTACAAGCAGCGGGAGACAATACCCCCCCCCCTCCCCCGCTGCCTTCCACGGCCTTCTCGGGCAGTCCCGGGCCATAGGGGAAACCTGAGAATGCAGCCGGTGTTTCTGCCAGCTGACCATAGAGCTGGTTGAATGGTGCCAATCATCTCTATAGCCTAAGAATTTGGAAGCTACGAGCATTTAATCACTTCAGTTTCGCAGGATATAAACAGCACCATTTGTAATTTGGGAAAGCATTTGATCACACCGATTTTGGTTTGATTAGATAATGTAAGGGCAGAGGAGAGATCTAGAGTCTGATAGACCCCAGATTTCTCAAAAAAGAATATATTACAATGCCCATTGAAGTTATAGGGGATATTTGCATTCCCTGTGATAGCATTAAAAGTGATAAAAAAAAAAAAAATTAAAAGGACAGTGTAAAAATTATTTAAAAAATCAAAATAACTTAAAAAAAAAGTACCCTCGCCCCCCACGCATGCGCGCACCTGCGTTCATGAGCGTTAACCCTGTGCCGGTAAACAGCGGTTGCACCATGCATGTGAGGTATTGCTGTGAACGTCAGATTAAGAGCAGTAATTCTAACACTAGACCTCCTCTGTAAATCTAAAATGGTAGCTGTAAAGGCTTTTAAACATTGCCTATGGATATTAAAAATGTTTGCAGTTTGTCGCCATTGCAAGGGGCATGCGCAGTTTTAAAGCATGTCATGTTTGGTATCTATTTACTCGGCATACCATCATCTTTTATATTTTACCAAACAATTGGCCAATACATTGTGCTTTTGTGCATTAAAAGTTAAAAAAGTGTATTTTTTAAAACAAATTGCGTTTGAAAAATCGCTGCGCGAGTACTATGTGCCATAAAAAATTGTAGTACCCACCATTTTATTCACTATGGTGTTTGCTTTAAAAAAATATATAATTTTTGGGGTTTAAATTAATTTCCTAGCAAAAAATACAGATTTTTTTCATGTGAACAAAAAGTGTCAGAAAAGGCTTGGTCTTCAGGTGGTTAGAAGAGTGAATGATGTGTGGCATAAACTTCTAATGCTGGGCATAAAACACCCCCACTCCCCAAAATAACCCCTTTTTGGAAAGTATACACTCCAAACTATTTGCTGAGAGGAATGTTGAATCAATAGAAGAATTTATTTTTTTACCACAAGTTTTTGGAAAATAACAAACAAAATGTTTTTTTTTTTTACACAAAATTGTCACTTAAATGATTTACTGCTCACACATGCCATGGGTATATGTGGAATTACTCCACAAAATACATTCTGCTACTTCTCCCGAGTATGGGGGTACCACATGTGAGAGACATTTTGGCAGTCTAGCCAAGTACAGGACCCCAAAATCCAATAAGCATCTTCAGGCTTTTAAAGTGCTTTATTTCCTCATTACACTTCCTGACTACCTATCACAGTTTCGGAGGCCCTGAAATGCCAGGATAGCACCTAACCCCCCCAAATGACCCCTTTTTGGAAAGTAGACACCCCAAGGAATTTGATAAGAAGCACGGTAAGTATTTTGCATTTGTTGCCACAAGTTTTTGGAAAATGAAGAAAAAAAAACAAAAACATTTTTTCTGTTCTTTTTTTATATTTCAAAATGTTGTGAGAAAAAAAGAGATCTGCAAAATACTCACCATGCCTCTTTTTAAATTCCTTGGGGTGTCTACTTTCCAGAAAGTTGTCATTTGGGGGGGTTTGGTGCTATCCTGGCATGTTTGGGCCTTCGAAACTGTGATAGGTATTGAGGAAGTGAAATGAGGAAGTTACGCACCTTCAGGCTTTCAAAGTGGTCATTGGATTTCAGGCTCCTGTATGTGGCTAGGCTCCCAAAAAGTCTCACACGTGTGGTATCCTCATACACGGTAGAAGTAGCAGAATGGATTTTGGGGTGTAATTCCACATATACCCATGGCTTGTGTGAGAAATAAATAATTTAAATGACAACTGTGTGTAAAAAAAAAAAATGTTTTTGTCATTTTCCAAATACATCTCCCATGGACACAATGGCCCTGATTTACTATTGAGCCTAGGCGCATTTCTGTGGGCCAACGTCTATTTTTTACTAGCGACCATCTACTTTTACCCCGCTAAGAGATTTACTATTGAGCAGCGTCAACAAGTAGACGCCCAATCGAATTTACTAACGAGACACAGATCAGGAATCAGACTCAAAAAGCAGACTTGGTAAGAGGTATGTCTAAACCATGAAAAATCACTGCAGAAACATGTTCACTTTGAAATTTGCTTTGCCAAATATCAGGACTTCACTTTAAACAATATCTGCCATTTCAAAAAAAAATTAAAATGTGTTAAAAAGTTTTTTTTTTAAGCAAGTCGACACAGTGAAAAACTAGATGCTGGTGCAGCTTATTTGTCCGATATAAATGCGCATGTGCAGAACACATTTTAGACGTCCTCTGAGGGCGCTTGCTTTTTAGCCACTGTTCGATAGTAAATCTCTGGCTGGATTCCTCTGACAGCCGGCACTCGGTCGCGTCTACTGTGTTTAACAAACAGCACTAGGCATATCTTTATGTATTCTAATTTGATTTCCTTAGTTCTATTGATTCTATTTTTGTTTCTTATCCTTTATAATTATTTCTGTAATGATTTTACTTATTTCGAAGGTCTAGATAATATTTATTTTGACAGCTGAATGTAAAATTAAAAGTCCGCAATAAAAATAAAAAAAAAAAAACAGCGTGGGGTCCCCCCACTCATCCATACTAAGCCCTTCAGGTCTGGAATGGATATTAAAGGGGGTAACTCCATGCCGAAATTTAAAAAAAAAAAGCGTGGAGTCCCCCCCAATATCCATACCAGACCCTTATCCGAGCATGCAGCCTGGCAGGTCAGGAAAGGGTGGGGGACGAGCGAGCGCCCCCCCTTCCTGAACCATACCAGGCCACATGCCCTCAACGTGGCAAAAAAACACAGTACACGGTCCTTGACAAGTCCTTTAATAAAACAATGTCCCCCGAAGTAGATCCAATGTCAATCACGGCGACCCGAAAAGAGACCTGACCTGCCGGGCTGCATGCTCGGATAAGGGTCTCGTATGGATTTTAGGGGGAACCCCACGCTGTTTTTTTCTTTAATTTCGGCGTGGAGTTCCCCCTTAATATCCATACCAGACCTGAAGGGCTTGGTATGGATGGGAGGGGGGACCCCACGCAGTTTTTTTTATTATTAATAGTAATTACTTCTGTCCCTGCAGAGAGCTGCGCTTTTATATTTGACATTAAAAAGTATAGAGGTTACAACATTGTATCTATTTGTATCCATTTCGGATATAGATGTTTTATTCAGATACAAATAGATACAATGTTGTAACCTCTATACTTTTTAATGTCAAATATAATAGCGCAGCTCTCTGCACGGAAGTAATTACTTCGCTATTATATTTGCCAGCCATAGACGGGTGAAAATCGGGCTGATTTTTTTCCGTTGGTGGTAACGTCAGCCGATTGAACAACTGATTTTTCGTTTTTTAAAAAAATAAAAACGGACGGTTTTCTCCCCGTCTATGGCCTGCATTTTTCTTTTTCTTCTTTTTCTTTTTGTATTCTTTTTCTTCTCTTCTTTTTCTTCTTTTTTTTGAAGGTCTTATGCGCAGATTTTTTATCGGTAAAAGATCGGCCGATTTGCCGATCATTGCCGTGAAAATCGGGCGATCTGCAAAATCAGCCGATTTTTATCCTCATTTACCGATAAAAAAAGTGCCAAAATCCCAAAAAACGGCCGACCAATTAACCCACTAACAGGCCGAAAATCTGCTGATTTTTTTTTTTTGGCAAAACAATCGGCCTATTTTAGACCCATCTAAAGCAGGCCATAGATGGATCTAAAATCGGCCGATTTTTCAGCCGAAAAAAAAAATCAGCTGATTTTCGGGCTGTTAGTTGGTTAATTGGTCAGCCGTTTTTTGGGATTTTGGCACATTTTTTTATCGGTAAATGTGTCGGCCGATTATCGGATGATTTTTTTCCAAATTTACCGATAAACAAAATGTGCCAAAATCCCGAAAAACGGCTGACCAATTATCCCACTAACGGAAGAGGCCCTTGTCCCCATCAACATGGGGACAAGGTGCTTTGGGGGGGAGCCCCCCCTGTACCAAAGCAACCATGTTGAGGGCATGTGGCCTAGTATGGTTCAGGAGGGGGGGACGCTCGCTCGTCCCCCCCCTTTCCTGACCTGCCGGGCTGCATGCTTGGGTAAGGGTCTGGTATGGATTTTGGGCTGAACCCCACGCTGTTTTTTATTTCATTTCGGCATGAAGTTACTCCTTAAAATCCATACTAGATCCGAAGGGCTTGGTGTGGATGGGAGGGGGGACCCCACATTGTTTTTTGTTTATTATGGTGTTGGTTTTTAAATGTAATTCTCCCTTTTTTTTCTTCACTATAGCTCAGAAATTCACCTGTCACTTCCCCCAGCTAAAAGAGAAAGTTTTCTTGGAATTTATATCCCTAAAGGAAACAATGTTTACTTTGAATTTATTAAAAGATACAAAGTTTTCTGTAACTTTGGGGAAAGTGACTTCTAAGCTTGTGAACTATAGTGAAGAAAAAAAAAAAGGCTGGCATTTGCATTTGAAAATCAGCGCCGACATACACTTTGTATTGCGAAAAAAATTATTAACAATTGTGTAAACCGAGACAATATTTTCCATGGATTTTCATTCGTAAAGCAAAAATTCCATTAACCGTGTTGGTAAACCGAGGTACGCCTGTATTAGTGTTGCAATCCTTTGTATTGGGATACATAGAACCAACATACATCTGAATTGGCAACATAGTACAACATTTATGTCACATTTGAGATATCTGGCTAGTTACACTGACCTTGCCCAGGGACTTAGCGTTAATTCACACCACAGAAATACAGGCAGGATTAGTGTTCAACAACTCCGTGGATTACTGGTTAGCACTGCTGCCTCACAACGCTAGGGTTGTCAGTTTGAATCCCAACCATGGCAATAAATTTGGATGATCTCTGTGTGACTACCCTAACATACATGTGCTGGTGGCAGCATCTTTGCTTTCTGTCTAAATGATCCCTAGAATGTGAATTAGAATGAGACCTTGTCTGTTCAAACGCCTTTAAAGTTGCGCCTTATGTGAATGTCAAACGATGGGATGGGATAAGGGCCTGGACTAATGATTGATTTGATAATGCTGGTTTGCACTCCACCCCCTTTTGGGAAAGTTTGTCAAACCATGAGAAGAGTGAGCGAGAGAGCAAAGGATTAAAAAAAATTAATAAAATAATGGCATGGAGTCCCCCTCCCCAAATCCATAACAGACTCTTATCCGAGCATGTAGATACCCCATGCCTTCAAAGATTTATTTCCTTTGTTGAACTGCCTGCTTGGTTCACACGAGATGTGATTTACAATTGTGCTTTTTGTTGGCAATTTCACCATATTTTCTGTAGATTTACCAATGAGTTATTGAATTTTCAATTGTGTTTTGCACTGCGGTATCTATTGTAGTCTATATATGAAATCGCTACAAAATGCTGAAAAAGGTAGACAAGAACGACATTTGAAATTGTGCTGCAGAAAATCGCTTACGTTAAGACACTCACATCCACATTCATTAGATCCGATATCAGGTACAATTTCAATTCCCAAATCGCACCTGAAATCGTGCACCCTGGATGCGACTTGGCATACGATTTGCATGACATGCGACTTGCAAATCGTATGCCAAGTCGCACCCTATTGTCTGCTATTAGAGCAGTCACATGGGTGCGTTTCCGACACTGATTTCTAAAGTAGTACATGTACTACTTTTGTGGTGATTTGCATAGATATCTGTGTCAGATGTCTTGCACATCGCAAGGAGATTGGCATCTGCACTGTACGTCGCACAATTTCTAAATCGGCTTTGATGTGACCGGGGTGTAAGGCCTTTTTATGTTTGATTTCCTGAGTGTTTTTCCAATTTATGGTAAATGCCGCATACTAGCAAAAGTGAATTGACATTTTCAGTATTGCATGCGAGATGTGGTCATGTGACTGCCTTAACTAATGCGATAATCTGGAGTGAAGTGTGCCCATAGGGCCAAGAAATATTGCCAGTAGGGTTCCCTTTTACATCCCTGTTCAATGTTCTGTTGTATGCTGCACAGGTACACTTCACTGTGGCTTTCTTTCTGACTCTGATTTGTGGGGCCTGTTTACCAAGGGTTAACACAGGTGGGAAGAGAATTAATCAGGTGCAAACACTTTCTCTGACCAAATGAATGACAGTGGCCTACCTTATATAAAGAGATGCAGTAGTTGCTGATTTTTTTGCCTTGTACAGGCCACATTATTTCTGCAAGTCCTTCTCTGTGGTGGTTTGGGGGAGGAAAAGATATTGTGGTGAATTGCCCCAGGCCACACTCATGCTGTGTTTTGATGTGGGCTGTAAATGTTTTGCATGTTCTTCCTTCTAAGGTGTGTTTGTGTGTTGTTGTACAATGATTGTGTGTTTATTATCTTTGTGTTGTAATCCTAACACATGTCCATTGCTCTGCTCTTCCAAGTTTGCTTTATTTAGAATGAAATGCAGTTTTCAGACAAACATGATGAGAAATGTATGTGTGGGGGATTTGGGGAGGTGGGAGGTGTTATTTTGGCATGTATGCATTTTTATATTGATATTTTGATCTGCAGCTTGTTTTGTGGATAAGCCTAAGTGATTTATATTAACTGTTTGTTTCCTGCTGTAACCTGTGAAAGCACAGTTCATTAGAAGTATAGTCTTTTAGATTGTAAGCTCTTATGAGCAGGACCATTCTATTTTAGCAACATCAATCCTGCTTTTTTTTTTCTTTTTTCTTACCAAGATATTGAATGTACCTACTTGTTGCTGTCCAAATAAATGTGGAATGTGTATTTGACCAATAAACATTTGGACTATGTATTTTGTGGGAAGATTATTTCATGTTCTAGTTGAATGTAGCACAGTGGCTAAATGATTAGCACTTCCACCTGGCAGTACTAGGGTTGTTGGTTCGAATCCCAACCATGGCACCTCCTGCCTGGAGTTTGCATGTTCTCCCTGTGCCTGTGTTTCCTCTGGGTATTCTGGTTTCCTCCCACACTCTAAAGACATGCTGGTAGATTAATTGGATCCTGTCAAAATTGGCCCTAGTATATGTATGAATGTAAGTTAGGGACCTTAAATAGTACGCCCCTTGAGGGTTAGGGACTGATGTGAATTTACCACATACAGTTGCAAGAAAAAGTATGTGAACCCCTTGGGATTACGTGGAGTTTTGCATGAATTGGGCATAAAATGTGCTCTAAACATCATCTAAGTCACAACAATAGAAGAACACAGTCTGCTGAACATAATACTACACAAACATTAGATGTTGCCATGGTTTAATTGCACATGTAAACATTCACAGTGCAGGGAGGAAAAAGTATGTGAGGCCCTAGCTTAATGACTTCTCACAGAGCTAATTGGAGCCAGGAGTGAGCCAACCTTGACTCCAATCAGTGTGATGATATTGGATGTGTTGCTGACAGCTGTCCTGCCCTTAAAAAAACACACACCTGTTTTGGGTTTACTGGTTTCAAGAAGCACTGTCTGATGTGAACCATGCCCTGCAGAAAAGAGCTCTCAGAAGACCTACAATCAAGAATTGTTGATTTGCATGAAGCTGGAAAGGGTTACAAAAGTATCTCCAAAAGCCTTGATGTTCATGTGTCCACGGTAAGACAGACTGTCTACAAATAGAGAAAGTTTAGCACTGTTGCTACTCTCCCTAGGCGTGGTCGTCCTGTAAAAATGACTACAAGAGCACAGCGCAGAATGCTGCATGAGGTAAAGAAGAATCCCAGAGTGTCAGCTAAAGACCTACAGAAATCTCTAGCACATGCTAACATTTTTGTTGACACATCTACAATAAGGAAAATATTAAACAAGAATGGAGTACATGGGAGGACACCACGGAGGAAGCCATTGCTGTCCAAAAAGAATATCGCAGCACGTTTGAAGTTTGCAAAAGAGCACCTGGATGTTCCACAGCACTACTGGCAAAATATACTGTGGACAGATGAAGCCAAGATTGAGTTGTTTCGGAAGAACACACAACACTATGTGTGGAGAAAAAAAGGCACAGCACACCAACATCAAAACCTCATCCCCATTGTAAAACATGGCGGAGGGGAGCATCATGGTTTGGGGCTGCTTTGCTGCCTCAGGGCCTGGACGGATTGTTGTCATTGATGGGAAAATGAATTCCAGAGTTTATCAAGACATTTTGCAGGAAAACGTATGACCATCTGTCCGCCAACTGAAGCTCCGCAGAGGATGGGTGATGCAACAGGACAATGACCCAAAGCATACAAGTAATTCAACAAAACAATGGCTGCAACAGCACAGAATACACCTTCTGGAGTGGCCCAGTCAGAGTCCTGACCTCAACCCGATTGAAATGCTGTGGCATGACCTTAAGAGAGCAATTCACACCAGACTTTCCAAGAATATTGCTACACTGAAACAGTTTTGTGAAGAGGAGTGGTCCAAAATTACTCCAGATCGTTGTGCAGGTCTGATCTGCAACTACAGGAAACGTTTGGTTGAGGTTATTGCTGCCAAAGGAGGGTCAACCAGTTATTAAGTCCAAAGGTTCACATACCTTTTCCTCCCTGCACTGTGAATGTTTACATGTTATGTGCAATTAAACCATGGCAACATCTAATGTTTGTGTAGTATTATGTTCAGCAGACTGTGTTCTTCTATTGTTGTGACTTAGATGACGTTCAGAGCACATTTTATGCCCAATTCATGCAAAACTCCACGTAATCCCAAGGGGTTCACATACTTTTTCTTGCAACTGTATATATGTAAAGCGTTGCGTAAATTGACAGCGCTATGTAAGTATCTGAAATTAATAAATGTACTAGCACCCCTAACACTTACTTTTGCTAGCTATATAATATGCCCAAATCTTTCTTGTTAGAGTGCACATATGCAAGTATGTCCAAACTAACAAACCAAAAGCCCCGTATTGCACCACAAGACCATGTTATGTACCAATGAATAGGTCGTGTTAAATGTGCAGATAGCTATTATTTTTCTACAATCCTCTTAACAGTAATAAATTGGGCCCTCAATTTATGTTTACTTTGGGCCTTTACCGGAAAATATATATATGCTAATGTAATATACACTGTATAGCTGCAAGCATACATTCACCAATGCCAAATCCACAATAGAACTGCAAACATATATTTGCGAATGTCATATACACCATGGAGCCGCATGTAAAATTGCTATGGTGCAAAAATAAATGCCAGGACGGCTGTTGGAGGAGGCGCTAGAGCAGCTGTCATACCGGAAATACGCCATGACGTTAGCTGAAGGACGTTTGCACACACCCGGAAGTGGTAGTGGGGAGTGTTAGTGGATGGGAGTGTAGTTAGGAGAGTTTAGTGGTAATTTGCAAGTCTATTTTTTAGTTTTGTTAATTGCTCTTTTGTGGAATTCCAGACCACATCTGGACATGGCGAAATCGCTTTTCTCCACCAAGGAGCTGATCCTCATTTGCTGGGGAAACATTACTAATAATTGTATTTTCAGTTGAAAACATGTCCAATTCCTAGATCCATTGAGGTACATAGCAAAGGTTCTTCCTAACTATACAGGTGGCACAGACACGAGCATACACCCAGGGCCACTGTTAGATATCACGGGGCCTCGTACAGCATACCTGACAGCCCCCCACCGCCAGAAAAAATATCCAAATTATATTTATGGTAAAAATACACTAAAAACATTATTAATGGACATAATCCCAACCACATTCCTGTGAAATCTAAATGATAAAACTGTACTGAGTTCATAAAGCTGTGTGTGTAATTGAGGTCTTGGGGCTCATTCACATGGGTGCTGTGGCCTGTAGAGTGGGAAACAGTGGTCTGTTTTTGTGGCTATCGCCGTTTGCAGGCAACCTATGTTACACTATGAAAATGCTGCAGGTCATAATTTGACAAGCATATGGGTGCAGGTGTACAGCCCTGAACACAGACAGTGAGCATTCAGGGCCACTTCCCCACGCCTTCACACCTGTCAGATTAAAATCAGTGTTTATACAGCTTCTGTGTCCCCATAGTGTAACAGGTGGCTCCAGCCACATGAACAACCTAAAATATAAAAGATGCGGCGCTATAACATAAATATATGAATAAAACGTCCAAGATATCGGTATATGGTGGTTGGGTGACTAATGTGATCACAAAAATTATATCACAAGCAGAGTGACATGCGGTGCAAAACCAGTCTTTGTGACAATTACTCTTCTTCAAAGTGCTGCTTCCATGCAGTAAACGTGAAAAGGATAAGGCTGTGCACTCACCAGATGCACAGTGTAACTGCGCATTTAGAGATATATTATCTCCACTAGATCCACAGGTAGCTTCAAAGGGTCAGGTCAAGCCAGATATTCCTCCACCCGCTGGATGTTGCTAGTAATCCACGGTCTCTCTCTTAGGTGGCTCTATAGGTGATGAGTGACTCACCAAGGGCCACAAAGAAAGGAGACCAATAGCATAATACCGTTTAAAAGATATTTATTTCTTATACAGTATGACATAGGTGAGGAAAACAAACAATCACTGACCATGAGGTGAATTGGAAGATGGCCACCGGGACCTCCGTGGTGCCGGCGGCAGAGAAATAGTGACGCTGTAGCTCCTACCCTGACGCGTTTCGTGCTAACCGCACATCATCAAAGGGGATAAGCTTCAGCGTCTGCTCCTAACTGCATCCATTAAATATCGCAAATGGCGCATGCGCATTACGAACACGCCATTTTCCATAAGAGATATGTCTCCATATCGGGCGCCATTTTGTCGGAGACAAACCTGATCTCACATGCGCGGGCGCCATTTTTACAACCATAGGTGTGTGTCACTAAATCACCAGGGAAACCCAATATGAATATGAAGAAAGAACACTGAAAATTTACAAAAGATCCAAATGAGCAGTGCCAGGACCCAATAAATAGTAAGGCCCACAAATATAAATAGGATTGACGAATACCGTTCCAAAACGGACCACTGCGCATGTGCAGGATCATATTAGGATATATATAGAACTAATAACTCCTCATCCGAATATGGAGTTATAATGAAAACTCATTTTTGGTAAGTCTGGTAATAACAGTGGCATACACATTATAATAAGGCAAGTACAATAAAAACATTGATATAAATAAAATCAATAATATCTGTAAAACACATGTCATAATACATATAATCATATACGCATATTGAACCTAAATCTTTAATATGAGATACCACCACAATATATTAAATGTCATAAAAACACACTATAATTAAAAAAGTCTTAAAAATATATTTTAAAATCGCAATGACCAAAACGCATCTATATATGTATTTATATATATATGTATATATATAAAAAAACTGAACAACTTGGGACGAATTTATAAAAGGCACACAAATAAAACATGAACAACCTACTCATTCATGCTGTACAGGCCAGAGGACCTGTGTGAATGGGGCATTTTTTACTGTTTTTTTCCTCATCTCATTAATTTCAATGGGCTGCCTAATGTGTGGGAACATGCAAAAATACTGCAGGCATATTATTTTCAAAGTGTGTTGCACCTAACCGCACAGTAGTGTGGTGCCATGCGGTTTGATGGCTGTGAATGGGTCTGTTTTTCATAGATGTGTGTATGTGCAATTATGTTTTCATCATGGTACCTGCGCACATCTGCAAAGGCCATTGCATTTCTTTGCTGTGCTAGAAAATGTGTGTTCTTGCATGCGTTTCTGCACCACAAATGGTGTGAACAAGTCCTAAGGGCCAGTTCACATTACAGAAACAGTCTAGATGTGTTCCTGATGCGTTTTTTTAAGCCCTTTTGGCATGCATGTTTAGTGTGTTCCAGTACATTTTGGATGCGTTTTGGACACGTTGCATTGCATTTTTGTATCCCTTCCAGTTAGTTTTTTCTACTTTCTTTTTATTCAATTTAATTAGGGACATGTGCGTTTTAGTACATTCAAGGGCGTTTCAATGCGTTCCAGTACAGTTCTGTGCATAAACAATGCAGCGTGGTCAACTTTGTTTACAACACCTGCAATGCATTGAAAATGCAAGCGCTGATGTGAACTATGACATTGACAACCATATAACCTTCTTTGTGATGCTGAAAAAGCAACTGAAACACATGTAGTGTGAACTGGCCCTAAAGATTATTAGAGGTAAGGGAAAGGAACTGACCAGGAATTGTAAAATCAATCAGGCTAGTGGTGAGACACAAACAGCAATCGTATAATCATGTGAGATCTGAGCTGCAGCTGATAGAAAATGAGACACATTCACTTGATCAGTAAATAAATAGTTAAAAAGAGTGGGGCGGTGATCCATAGATTTGCATATGGGACAGGTGATGATGGAGTGGGGGAGGGGGTCAAGTTGTATAAGGAGACAGGTTTAAAAGAAGATAAAAAAAAGTTACAATGAAATATACACAGCATGAAACTTGCACATTTCCAACTTGTCAGAAGAACAGAATGCAGGTAAGATTCAGCCCCTTTCCACTTTGTAGTCATTAGGCAAAATGTTAATTGATTGATCAATATTACTGTCACAACCCAGAAAATAGATCTCCATTTTTTTAACATTCATAAATGTCAAGGAGCTTATAAGCTAAGGGCAGAAACACCACCATGTACTAGGCCCAATTAACCTAACTGGATGTTTTGGCAGAAACACATCCATACAGGGAAAGCATGCAAACTGTGATGCAGCCATGACTGGGATTAGAACCCATGACCCAAGTGTTGTAAGATCTGAGTTCTAACCACTAAGCCACTGCGGGAGACAGAGATTGAGCTCCAATGTAGAATAGTTACATTGTTTAAAAATGATAAAGCAGGTGTACTACATTATTAAGCACCTTTCTGGCTCCTGTGGCTGAGTTAATTCCTCCTCAGGACCATTTTGGCACCCACCCTAATGGATGGATGGATGGAGCTGGATGACTAACCCATAGCTGCCAGCATACCGCTGCACCCCCAGATGTGTGATGTGTATAACCCATGCGCATTAATACCTTAACATAGAATAGTTACATGATTAAAGAGAAGGAAGCTATATCATTATATTGGGAACTTAGAACTAGACATTCCAAATTATTTAAGATATAAGTGTGAAAATGTTTAACATTTAAAAATAGAATGTATGACATTCATTAATAAATGAATGAGGAAAGACAAAACAGAGGGCGCAGAGGCCTAGTGCATTACCATAAAAAATGTTTAATAAAAAATAAAGTATGTGTTGTACTCACAAATGACAATATAGTCAAGGCACATCATAAAGAACAGCTGGGTCAACACCGCGCTGAGTAACAGTCCGCAATAGGGAGTTTAGACATCCAAAAGGCTGACGCGTTTCGAGGACTTGCCTCTTCCACAGAGTCCTCGAAACGCGTCAGCCTTTTGGATGTCTAAACTCCCTATTGCGGACTGTTACTCAGCGCGGTGTTGACCCAGCTGTTCTTTATGATGTGCCTTGACTATATTGTCGTTTGTGAGTACAACACATACTTTATTTTTTATTAAACATTTTTTATGGTAATGCACTAGGCCTGTGCGCCCTCTGTTTTGTCTTTCCTCATTCAGTATATTTGAATTTCCCCGGTCCATTTGAGGGCAGCAAGGTGTGCATGTTCCAGGACATTCTTAATGTGGTTGTAGCCTGCATCGAGTCCATCCCCAAGCGCAGGAGCATTTGTGTTTGCTGATTCATTAATAAATGCATTAGTTGTCTGATCATTTTGGAGAAACAGCAAAAAAACAAACAAAAAAAAACAAAATATAGGTGCACTTTTTATTTTACATTCTAAGTATTCTCTTATGCAAACAGAAAAACGCCAAAGCCCGCGGTTGTGCGCCATCTAGTGAACATATCCGGTATTGCACCTAAAAATGTGCCAGACGTGATTCCACATTTACTAAGAGGAAAGAGTCTACAAGTAGATGCTTTTCAATGAGTTTGCTAGACGCCTTTCAGAAGACTGACAAGTCTAGACTGTTTGCATTGAGTCTGCCTGAATGTTCAGAGTCTACTGGTAGACTCTATTCTTAGTAAATCAGGGCCTATTTGTCATGAGCTCCAGTGCGGTATTTCAACGGCCAATTATGCCGGTAACGCTGTCTATGGAAAGGTGTCATATGTGGAATAATGTGAAGTCCAATCTCTCAAAATGGTTTTTCCCCTATGTTTATTTTCTGTTGGTCCCCCGTTGGGCCCTAATTCCCCCTTTTAGTTCTCCTCACCTCTCTTCCATTGATTATAGCTATACCCAGGAACCCAATTCCTCCTACATCAGTCCGTTACTCTCTTTGCGAACGGAGTGCTGGAAACGGCAGAGGGTGAGGACAACGACTTTGGTAACATTCCATATATATATGTAAGAACTGCTGATATTTTGTTGTGATGTTACGCATAGTTTGATAAAATGAAAAGGGCTTGAGATCCCCCCCTAAACGAATGGTGATACTACGCCACATGAGGCAACTTAAGACAGATATAGCTTTACTACAGGAAACCCAACTGATTTCTCACGCATGAAAACATTCTGGGTAGGGCAAGTACATGGCTCCCCATCAGTCCACGGCAAGGCAGGGGTATTGATCCTTATACATAAGCGGCTCTCTCCCGAGGTTATAACTGCCTAGGCTGACAAAGAAGGTCATATGATCACTATGCACATCCGAATAGGGATCATAGATCTGGCCCTTTCAAATATTTATGCCCCTAACATACCCACCAAACTCTTTTTTCAAAATACATCTTCTCAGATCTCGCGATATCTACATCTTCCCCTTGTCATAGAAGACAGATCAAAAAACCATAGTACATTACTGACATCCCCCCCACCTTCCTCCACTACCTACACTACCCTGCTTTAGTCAATTTGTTGAGGCACTACAACTGACAGACATCTGGCGGCTGTCTTATTTGGAAGGAAAAGAATACATGTTTTATTCCCCTGTCCATCATACTCAAGAATAGACTACTTTTTTTGCAACTCCTCTCTCCTACAAGCCATTACTGATTCCAATATACATGATATAGCCATTTCAGATCACTCCCCGATCTCCATCTATATTGACCACTTCGACTCACACCAGTCCCCCAGGATCTGCCGATTTCCCCTCAAATCTCGCTGATAACCAGGAACTCCTCCAGGTGATTTCCAACACCTGGTCAGATTTCGCTCTCTTTAATGATGCACATAAGTCCAATCCAGGGTTGGACTGATCATTTGGAAACTCGGGCACTGCCTGAGGGCCCGGGGTCAGTAGCGGCCCCATGAGATGCCTCTGGTACCTTTTTCATAGACTTTTTTGAGTTTGGGCAAGGACACAGGGGCCCCATGAATGATCCCCTATTGCCTCATGAGTTGTCAGTCCGCCTCTGGTCCAATCCAAACCTATTCTGGGAAACTAGCAAAGATGTAATAAAGGGAAAAATTATCGCTTTCGCAGCTGCATACAAAAAAAGATTATCCCACAATTATCGAGAGGCAAGCGATCGCTTGAGAGCTGCTCAAGCATCCCTTGCCGATAAAAACTCACATGGAAATAGAACAGTTTGGCTGGAAGCTAAAAATCATTTTGATCCCTGGGCAAAAGCTCAGGAAACCATACATCAGCCATACCTGGATCTCCAATACCATAAATTCGATAACAAATCAGGTAAATTACTAGCTCGACTCTGTAAAAAAACATTTTCGCCCACTCAGTTTACAGCCCTAAAAGACCCCAGTCGCTCTCTGCAAAACACCCCTGAAGGGATAATTAGGACATTAGAACAGTTCTATACTAAATTATACGGACTTGATCCGATAGACCCAATGCAAGTGCAAACATTCCTAGACCACCTCCCCCTTCCCTAGGTAGATCCTGTCGCCCTAGCCTCTCTAAACGCTCCGATCACACCACAAGAAATTCATACTGCAATAGCTTCATTGGCCAACAGCAAGGCACCAGGCCCGGACAGCTATACCTCAGAATTTTATAAACTGACAGCTAAGGTCATCACCCTGGTCCTCTTATCTGTCTATCACAATGTTCAGGAAGGAGGAGACTACATGCCCCACTGGCTTACAAGCACATATAAAATTAATAGGAAAAAAAAGGCAAAGACCTCTCTGACCCAAGTCCTACCAGCTGATATGCTTGCTAAACTTCGACGCCAAAATACTATCTAAAATAATAGCAAACAGATTGGCCACCATCCTGCCTTCTCTCATACACCCCTCACAGGCAGGCTTTATCCAGGGAAGATCTGCGGCGTCTAATGTCCGAAAGGTCCTGGCAGTTTTAGAACATGCCAAACATAACCTGCTCAAAGACATAGCCATAATATCATTAGATGCCGAAAGGCATTTGATAATGTTAATTTTACCTGGTTAGAGATGGTTCTTAAAAAATTTGGATTTTCCAAATCCTTTTCACACATGATTAAAACCTTGTACATGGCACCCATGGCCAATTTCGTAGCAGCGGGGCGTATTTCCAATTTTATTCACCTACATAAAGGGATGAGACAGGGGTGTCCTCTCTCTTCCCTTCTCTTCAATCTAGCTTTGGAACCCTAGCACACTACATTGTTCCAAGTTGCATGGAGTCACAATCGGTCACATTGCTTTATTTGCTGATGATATATTGATATTCACCTCCAACCCTACTCTAGACATGCCTCACATCTATGATGTATTCACTAGCTTTAAACAATGTTCAGGCCTATGCATACATTTTTCCAAAAGTGAAGTTCTCCCTCTTTATCATGCATGTCTTCCCCCCTGGACGTCGACCACAAATTTTACTCTGGCCAGGCATCATATAACATATTTGGACATCAAGATAGGGAAACTCCCCTCCTCACTATACCACCTTAACTTCACGCCAATTATAAGCAAAATTTTGGAAGAACTAGATATGTGGAGGAATCTACCAATATCACTCCTTGGGAGATCTCACCTGTTTAAAATGGTCAGTTTTCCCAAACTTCTTTATCCCCTTCAAACTATACCTCTTTTGCTATACCACGCCAAAATTTTGAAACTAAACAGGGTGATTTCCAAATTCTTATGGCAGGGATGACGCCCTTGCATAGGAGGAGGGAGGGGGGATCGGGGTTGCCCAACATCAGAGTATACAATCTCTCCTGTCTGATGAGAGTGTGTTTGGACTGGTTGAACCAGTCATCTAGATACTCCAATTATGATTTGGAAACAGGCATGGTACACCCATTTAGCCTACAGGCCCTGTTGCATTGCAACGTCAATTCTCTTCCACCTCGTCTTAAACAAATTTGCTCATATGAGACACGTTGATAGCCTGGAGGGAGGTGAGGCATAAAGTAGTGGTATCCCCATGGATATCCCAGTACCTTCCGATAAACGATAATCCTTCTTTTCCTAAATCACAACAATATGCTGCGTACGCTGTGTGGGTGTCCCATGGCCTGGAAAATGTTGTACAATTATTTGATGTCTCCTCAGGCTTGATACTACTACTTTTCTCACATCATGTCGCAAAGAGATCTACCTCCGCACCCCTTCATATATTGCAATACATGTTTAAGCTGGCCAACTGCGTCAAAGTAATCCCTCTATGGCCAGTCCTACTCTGCTCTGCCTACGCAGCTTAAACATATATTGCAATATGTGTGAATTAAATATCCCTATTTATTGCATAGTCTGCTTGAAAGGGTATATACCAGTGTGCAGAGGGTCCTTCAGAATTTCTAGTGTTAATATGTGGTTACACCCCTTTAGTACCTGATGGATAAATGTATGTACTAGCTATTGGGATTTGAGTACAGGTATATCTTGTTTGCTGCTGTGTCATTGGACACAGCTGATCCCATGATAAAAGGCCGCTGTGATTGGCCGTTTATCGCATGATGTGATCAGCTGTGTGCATAGGACACAGCGATCATTGGTGGCAATGGGTGCGCGCTGCAGGGGGCGCGCAGAGGGGTGTGTTCTGGAATGACGTCCATGGACGTCGTCCCAGAACCAGACAACCGTGCTATAGCCGTCCTTTGGCTATAGCGCAGTTGGGAACTGGTTAAAGTGGTTGTAAAGCCTCAAGGTTTTTTACCTTCATTGGCAATCACAGCCAGTGAGCCAACAAGAAGAGAGAGGGACAGGGCCAAGCCGCTGCTTCGTGTGTGAAAAGAGCAGCGGGTGCCCCCTTAACAGGCTACTTTCTGTGGGGGCATCTAACAGGAAGGAGGGGTCAGGAGTGCCGGATGAGAACTGCAAAGAGCAGGCAATTATGATGTGTTTGTTATTTTTAAAAAAAATTAAGCAATGATGTGCAACAGTTAAAATATACTAAACATTTTATTACCATAGATATTAAAATCCATAAAATAAATATACAGAAGCAGAGATGTACATGCATTTATATACTATTGACAGAGTCCTTTACACAAAATCTTCATGTTTCACCATCATGGCTTCTTCAGGAAGTTCCATGCGTGAAGTATACTAATTAAAATACAACATCAATAATGTAAGATAAAGAAAAACATGCTTTGCACATAATATAACATTCAGCACAGAGTTATGCATGCAAGCACAGAAAATTACACAGGTATTATTAGGGTTGCCACTTCATCCCTTTAAAACCAAACACATATTAATTACACAGGTTCTGAGGCTAATTTATTGTAGATAAGGCACCAAGTGAGTTCAATTATCACTTTAATTAGCCACAGAACCTGTGTAATTCATATGTGTTTGGTTTTAAAGGGGTGAGGTGGCAACCCTACCTATCTTGGACCAGTCCAATTTTATTAAGTAATGATGACTCGTACGGATATGTTATACTGTATATATTTATATGTAACAGCTTCCTAGTTAGGTGCTAGGATTTGTATAGTTAGGATAAGTATAGCTGTTAAGAAATTCTAACTAGGCTCTCTGCTTAATAGAGTGCTGTGACGGATTAGTCAGGTCTTCTCTGGTACTGTTTGAGTTTGTCTGAGTTCTGCCCACCTTTAGGAAGCTAAGAGAACCTTCCAGAACATGGGTAGGGGCTAGGCAAATGAACAGCATGAATATGGATACAGGCCTGGCCAATTGCAGGGGAGGGTGGCCCCATTGCATTTATGTTCTGTGAGCACATGGGTTCAGCGGCTTTCCTGGGAGAAGATTGAACCAAGCCAGGCTGGAGGCAGGCTTGCCTCGTCTGGCAGCCTGTTTCCATGTGGACCTCGGGTGGACGACCTGAGGGCCTGAAGTTAGACCTCGGTTCTATAGTAAGCTGACTGAGAGGAGCTGTCTGCCACAGATCTGTCTTGTATCACTGGAGAGAGAGAGTTGCTTGGAAGATTGGAAGGAGGTTGCCATTCTGTTCTTGGGCTTGTGAGTATAGACACTGAGAGATCTTGTGTGCTTTGCTACCCCTCTGGTGCTTGATAGTCCTTGTGAGTCTGGAAAAAGGGAACATGGCTGCTGTTCAGAAGAGCTTGTCCAACTGTTGCTACTGCAAAGGACTTTGCTCAGTTCTTTTACTTTTGGACTGCCACAGTCTGCTGCACCTGAGGAGCTCAGCCATACAACTACTACTACTGCAAAAGGGAGCTTGCTCACTCCTAGACTGCAACTTAAAGAGAAATCTGCTATCTGCTTTCAGCCAGGACTTCAATAGTGTTCAACAAGAGACCAGATAGATGTCCTTAGTGTGAATAGTTCTAATTTTTGAGTATCCTATTAAATTCCCTATTCCTATCCCCAGTTCTACAATAGAACTCCTATAACAAACATTCCCTAGATTGGTAATTGAAAACAACAAGCAACAGAGTGTGTGTACTTGGCTGTGGAAAATACCCTGTGCCTGGCTGCGGGGCAAAAACCTGAGCAAAAATATAAGTGGCACCTCCGGGGTAGCGCTACATATATAGATTTTATATATATATTTTCATTAATAGGATATTCCTTGGTCACTCTGCTCTCTCATTGATGTTTCCCTGAACTTCTGGTCTTCCCAGGAAACATAGAGCACATTGCAGTCACCAGTCAGTCTGTTAGCTTGGAAAATAGAGGGGGAGATGCAGAGGAGTGCCTTGCCAGTTCTACAAGGTAGCTAATTATATTTAGAGAGGGTTGTGTTTCTATTAATGCACACGGTGCCCCTACATGCAAGGGTGGCTCCATAGAGTACCACAAGGTTTTCCCTTGGAACCACCTGTCAGGAACCATAAACCAGGTGGGGACAGAAACTGCAGTTAAAATCACACCTTTAATGAAAGAGCAAAAATAACATAGTCCAGGAATGTAGTCAAAACAGAAGCCAGGGTTTGAATGCCAGAGAGGATAAACGGACGAGCCAGGGTCAGGAAACCAGACATCAGCATAGTCAGGAGCCAAAAATCAGGAACAGGAATTAGAAGAGAAGTCAGCCAGACCAAGCTGTACACAGGAACACAGGCAGGAACACACTGGAGATCTTAGACCATGCAAGGTCAAGGAGGAAATGAGCTAAGCTGCTAAATAGCAAAAATGGCTGGCTGTAGGCTAGACTAATGAGGCAGCTAATGGTATCCAGTTGAGTCACTGTGGAGACAATGAGTGGCTGGTAATTAGCCAACAGCTGATCAGCTTCTGAGCACTGAAAGGAAAGAGCTGCTCATTAAGTAGCAGGAGCCCAGCCCTGACACCACCCTGGAACAGGAAACCTGGAGCAGCGGTCATGGCAGCTTAAACAAGAACTTAGACCTAAAGCCATCATGGCTAGGACACTTACCAGAAGGAAAGCAGCCATCAACTCTTCCACTGAGGAGGGGCTGTCTAAAGTGGCCCTGATATCCGCAATTTATTGTGGGCAATGAGGTATCTTGTATACAATCCTGGAGGCATTGATTGCTAGCCAAAGTTCCACAATCAGAAGGAGTCACAAGATTATACAATGGTGGAAAAAATGTCTTGGAAGGCCTTGATTGGGGTAGTTTGGAGGTCAGATCAACCCCCCCACCCCATGAATCTAGGAATGAATTAATGAATGATTGAGAAGTGCATGGGTGTAAGGAATTCCCAGCGGCACTTGTTACCATGATGGTACCTGCTGAGAGATACCCATTCTCTCTGAATGGATGTGAGGGGGGGCACCAGTGGGTGGTCTCTAAGCAGTAATTTTGATTTCACATGATCACAAACTCCTACCTAGTGTTTAAGCATTAGCGAGTACAGTTTCTTACCCACTAGGGTGCCCCACCTGCATGCCCCCTCAGTGGAGCGGTCCTATTACAACAAAACACTTTTTACAAGCTGTGGATTTTCAGTAAAAAAAAATCACTTTGAGAAATTACTCCACAGATGAGAGCAAGAGTTACTTGCAGTCACTGTAAGTTGGCTGTGAAGAATGGAATCACTTTCTGTATTTCTGTTTTCTCTATTACAATCTACACTGATCAAAATCTCCAATATCTTCAGACTCTGCAGAGGCTCATGCTTGACCAAGCTCACTGGGCTCTGTTCTTTTACAGGTTTGATTTCTTTTATTGCCCAGGTGCCACCAATACTAAAGCTGACATGCTGTCCCATTTCTTCAAGAATATGCGGAGCCAAAACAAAAGTAAATACTGTATAACTGAGCTATCTCGGATCCTGCATTAATTAAATTTCTCCAGAAAAAAACTTCTGTACTAAGGATCACAGCAACAGCAACAGTATATTGTGTTACATGAATGCAATTATGATCTTCCTATGTAGGCAAGGGACTTGTACCAGGCCATTTTGCTACACTTTAGGAACTTGGTTATTTTTTTTAAGCCTTCATCTTCAGGCAAGCTGCACAAAAAAGGCAACAACCCCAATCTATATCCTATAGACCAGGGCTTAAAATTTTGAGTCTAGACCTACTAGCCAGGCACAAACTTTACTCTCCACCAGTTGCCCCACCTAACTTTGCCCAGGTCCGCCTCCAACCCCACCTCGGCCCTCCCCAACCACGCCCCCAGCTCTGCCCCCAACCACGCCCCCTTAAAGCATATAAAATTACATTTTTCTTTAGAATAAAAAGTCCAAAATATAAAACTGTATACAGTAATGTATATCCCAGCTCCCCTGTACTCCATTATAGTGATATGACATGTATACAGTATGTATATCCCAGCTCCCCTGTACTCCATGATTACTGTATACATGTCATATCACTGTAAAGGAGTACAGGGGAGCTGGGATATACATTACTGTATACATGCCATATCACTATAATGGAGTACAGGGGAGCTGGGATATACATTACTCAGTAATGTATACAGTACTTACTCCTTGAGTCCCCCGCGGCGGTGGAGAGGGTGTCTCCTCTCAGCGGAGGAGAGCGGACCTCTCCTGCACCTATCCCCTCAGCGGCGGTGCCGAAGAAGCTGGAAACCGGAACTCGGCTTCACAGTGAGGCTTGGAGCGCAGCCGCTCCATCATCTGTGCTCACCGCTCACTGCTAGAGAATTTCTCCTCGCATTTGGCGAGTGGCTTTTTCAAGCCCTGCTATAGCCTTTGCAGAAAAGTGCATATGGAAGCGCAAAGCATGTCACAAACAAAAGATTTCCCAGCACTGTACCAGCCAGCCTACAAAAAAACAAAATTGACCCTGTCTAACAAGTCACGTTAAAACAGAGGGTTTTGTTTACACATAATTTTATATGTGTAAGCTGCAGTGCGTATGCCAAGGCTCCTCTGTATACTGCAGTCCTAACTCTAAGAATTTTTGATTCTCCTTAGTAGGAGCACATATTACAATGGATAGATTAGGTGCAGGTGTGCCTGGAGGGATCCCACCTCTCCTTAAAGACTCAGTGGACACACATGATGCCCAGTAAGAGCACAGGCTGGGAAATCTTTTGTACTGGGAAATCTTTTGCTTGTGACATGCATAGCCCTTTCATATACACCTCACTAAAAATGCTGGGTGGTTGCCACTTTTTTTTGTACAGTTGGTTGAATTAGGCACAGGGACACTCTGGATGCCTTCAGCTGCCATTGCGCTCTTGCTGGGCATCCCATGCATCTACTGTGCCTTTAAGGAGGGGCAGGATCCCTTCAGGCACACCTTATACTGGTTCTTATATATCCATTGCTATATGTGCTCCTACTAGGGAGACTAAAAACTCATTAGTTATGACATGAAGTATACAGAAGAGCCTTGACCTGGGCACTGCAGCTTATGCATACAATATATTTGCAAATGTGTGCAAACAAAACCCTCTGTTTTAATGTGAATTTTTAGTCAATTTGGTTGTTTTGCAGGTTGGCTGGTAAGTGTGCTGGGAAATCTTTTGTTTGTTTGTGACATGTGTTGCCATTTCATATGCACTTTACTGTAAAGGCTATTTATAGATTACGGTGGTTGCCACTTTTTTGTACAGTTGGTTGAATTGGGCCCAGAGATGCACTGGATGCCTCCATCTGCCATTGTGCTCTTGCTGGGTGTCTGCCGTTAAGGAGAGGTGGGCTCCCTCTGGGCACATTGGTCCTCAATTTATCCATTGCTATATGTGCTCCTACTAAGAGTTAGGTTAGCTCCTCATAGAGTTAGGACTGCAGAGAATCCTTAACGTGGACACTGCAGCTTATGCATGCATTTGTAAATGCATGCAGTCAAAACCCATGACTTGTTAGATAGGGTCAGTTCAGTTGTTTTGCAGGCTGGCTGGTAAGTGTGCAGGGAAATATTTTTTTGTTTATGAAGAGGTTATAGCGATCTTGAGTAGAATGTTTGGAGTGTACAGTAGATGCTAAAGTGGAATTTTTTTTTTAAGTTTTGGATAGAGCAGGAGATGTTTAAATTCCAATTTAAGTCACTATTGGTGTCTGTGCCCTATGGTGACCCTCAATTGATGACCAGGGAAAAAACAGATGTTAAAGCCAAAATTTTACAAGTATCACTAGAACATGGAAGATCTTCTGTAAGGGACACTGCTTCATTGACAACTGTCTAATAGGGGATTTTCAATTACTTTGGAGTGAATTACAAATTTCCTGTTGTATCACACGGAGAGGAAGCGTATGAGCACTGCCCCAGGTTCAGTCCACCCTGAGAGGTGCCCACAGCTTTAGAGGAGGTTTAAGGTGGGAGAAGCTGGCCTGGATGACGCAGTGATGGTAGAGCCATGTGAATGAAGGCAGCAGCAGACACTGTGGCCACCTCTCCTCCATGAGTATTCAGCAGAGGAGTGGGGCCACAGTCCACATCCCCGCTGTGGAAGACTACAGGTCGGTGCTGAAGAGAGCCAGAGGTGGCAGAGTGTACTAATGAGATCAGTATAGCAGATCAGTGATTGCCAGCCAAGCAGCTCAGTATGTGCACTCTGCTTTATTCTAATCTGTACCAACCAGGCTGAGTGTCACAGTGCTCATACACTAGTTGCTATTCCCTATAATAACACTAATCTCTATAAGCTGAGTGCACACTGATACCTGTACACTGGGTGCCATTAGTGTTATATAGGTACTAGCACTCAGTGTATAGAGATCAGTGTTCTATATATAGGAAATAGCACTCAGTGTATAGCGATCAGTGTTATATATAGGGAATAGCACTTAGTGAGTACTATTCCCTGTATATAACACTGATATATATATACTGAGTACTATTCCCTATATATATATATATATATAATACTAATATTTGTACAATGAGTGCTATTCCCAGTAAATAACACTGATATCTGTACATTGAGTGCTGCTCAGATATATTTATTGTTTGTAGCAGGGCTTTTTTTTGGAAGGAACCTGGGGGGAACGCAGTTCCGGCACCTCCAGAACTGAATATGAGGCTCTCTTGATGCTGGCTGATGGGGTATCTATTGTTGTTGGAGTGGGTCTTTTGTTGCTGGGGGATCTATTGTTCCTTGGGAGGGTTTATTGTTGCTGGCTGAGCGTAACACAGAGTATTTGTAAGCAGCAAAATTTGTAAATTTTACTGCTTTTCTTGTTATTAGTAACATAATCCTTACAAACTACTTAGCACTACATAATTAATTGTTCTGTATTCCCTAAAAGGGGCAATACTGGCAGGGGACGAGACAAGGGGTGACTTACGAGGGGAGTACCTGCACCTATTCTCTGAGAAAAAATGTCTTTGGTACTAGCACTCATTGTAAAGAGATATGTTATATATGGGGTATCGTATGTAGTGAGTGCTAGGGGCGGACTGAGCATTCAGGCTGTTGGGCACTACCCAAGGGCCCGAGGTCAGTAATCACCGATCCTTGAACCTTCTGTAGCAAGGGGAATCAGACAGCCAGGGCTGATCAGTGCAGTGGGGTGGGGAGAGGAATTACAAGTACCAATCTTCCTGTATTGCTTTCAATGAAACAACTGAAAGATGCATCTCCTCTTCTCCCTCCCGCAGCTTTCAGCTGCTTCATGAAAAGCCATACAGGTAGATTGGTGCTTTTAATCCCCACCACCACCACCGCTGCACCAATCACCCTCAACTGTCCATCAGATTCCCCTGCTCTCTGGGTCCCCCTGTGTGCTTCCCCCTCATCGCCCTGTATGCTCTCCTGCTGGCTGCTGTGGGGGATGTGTCAGGATGGAGAGCGGGGGAAGGGGCCAGTAAATATGTCATTTACCATAGTCTAGCTGAAAAAAGACAGACGTCCATCTAGTTCAACCATAAAAGAAAAAAAAAGTTATAATACCCACAGTTGATCCAGAGAAAGGTAAAAAACCCAGCAAAGCATGATCCAATTTGCTCCTCCAGGGGACAAAAAATTCCTTCCTGATCCCCAAGAGGCAATTGGATATTCCCTGGATCAACTTTACCTATAAATGTTAGTGTCCAGTAAATTATGTGTATCTAGGAAAGTACCCAGGCCTTTTTTAAAGCAATCCACTGAGCTGGCCAGAACCAACTCTTCAGGGAGTCTATTCCACATTTTCAAAGCTCTTGCTATGAAGAAACCTTTCTGTATTTGGAAATTAAATCTCTTTTCCTCTAGACATAAAAAGTGCCCCCTTGTCCTCTGTAATGACCTCAGGGTGAATAACTTTACATCGAGTTCACTATATGAACCACTGATGTTTTTATACATGTTGATCATATCCCCCCTTAACCCCTTGGCACCGGCGCTTCCCGGCCCTTTAAGGGTTTCAGAAGTCGGGAGGCGGGGTGGGGTTTAGGGCCATGTGACCGCCGTGACACGCCGTTATGGTGGTCATATGATTGGGAGAGGTCCCGATCGAAAGAGGAGATCAGGACCTTTCCGTGAGTACCAGACATGTGTGCTGGGAGCACGCAGGGCGCGTGCTCTCAGCACATATGTTTTTTTTAATAGAACGCAAAAGTGCGGCCGCTCGGCGTCTAGGCCTAGACGCTGGGAGGCCGCACATTTGTGTTCGGCCGGTGCCAAGAGGTTAATCTCCTCTTCACAAGAGAGAATAAATTCAGTTCCTCTAATCCTTACTCATAGCTGAGCTTCTCCATGCCTCTTATCAGTTTGGTTGCCCTTCTCTAATGTTCTTTTTGTGAATTGGTGCCCAAAACTGAACTGCTTATTCCGGATGAGGTCTTATTAATGATTTGTACAGGGGAAAAATTATATCTGTCTCTCTGGAGTCTCTGCTTTTTTTTAATACAAAAGAGTATTTTGAATGCTTTAGAAACTGCAGCTTGGCATTGCATGCCGTTATTAGGCTTATGATTTACCAGAACTCCCAGATCCTTCTCCACCATTGATTTCCCCAGTTGTACTCCCCATAGTATGTATGACACATGCATATTCTTAGAACCCAAGTGCATAACCTTGGTTGTTTGTAACCTCATTGGCCATATAGTTGCCCAATTAAACAGTGCATTGAGGTCGGCTTGTAAATTGGAGACGTCCTGTAAGGACATTATTCCACTGCAAAGGTTGGTGTCATCTGCAAAGACTGAAACAGTATTTTTAATCCCAGACCCTATATCATTTATAAATATATTAAAAAGTAAGGGTCCCAACACTGAACCATGGGGTACACCACTAACAACCCTAGACTATTTTGTATCCATTTACATACTGATTTTTCCAAGTTGGTAGACTTTACCTTACACATTAGCCGTGTGTGGGGAACTGTGTCAAACACTTTTTCAAAATCCAAGTATACCACATTCACAGCCACCCCTCTTTCCAAGGTTTTGCTCACCTCCTCATAAAAAGAAATTAGATTTGTTTGACAACTTCTGTCTTTCATGAATCCATGAATCCAGAGGGGGAATGCCATCTGATGATGTGCCGTAGCACGAAAGGCCTCAGGAGGAGCCAACAGCACGTGTGATTTTCCTGCACCGCCGTGACCACGAGGAGGTCCGGCGGTTTCTTATGGTGCCAGGTCAGTGCATGCCTTTTTTATTGCTTTCATATTGGCAATATATGTACACATGTACCCCTGGCTGTTTATCCTACTTGTGACCTAATAAATCCATTTGAAACCTACTACACTATTGGCACTCCCTCTCTGTTTTCAACCCTCTCTCCGAGGGTTTCAGATCATTAGCAGCTGGTTCCCTGTGCACCTTGCATCCAGAAGAAGGAGCTCATCCGCCCTCACTTACTGGCTCTAAGTGTTCCTTGGTCCTGGCCACATAATACTACACCCAAGTCTGATGATCCACCTTTGAGGGATGGTCCGTAGGTCTGGCTGATCACCTGTCAGATGGTCACATACATGCGCATTTTAAATGTGCGGTCGGTGAGTGCGCATTTTATCCATATGGTTCCAGTCACCTATTTTTGACATAGAGAGGATTCTCACTGCAAGTTTTTTTAAAAAAACCCTTGTCGCATTCATGGAGGATTTATGAACTTTTTGCTTCTTTGTTTACACATTTGTTTATAGACTTCCAATACAGCGCTGCACTATATATTTCAATACTTATGATATGAGATCTGGTGATTTCTTTGAGTGTCCTAGCAGCTGATTATTATGAGCGCTCGCTTTATTTCTTTTTAGGGTTTTAACTATTCACTACTCTATGCAACGTTTTGCTGTAGATAAATTTTAATTAAGACTAGAAGGCCAACATAAATTAGCTAAAATTCATGCTATTATGTAGCATTGGTGTGTCACAGAGTATTTGTAAGTTTGATGATATCTGTTCTGTAGATTAGATAGAATACCCATTGAATCAAACATCATAGTCCTGATTAGGGATGAGCTTAATATTTGGGCAAATGCCCAAACATTTACTGTACCTGTTCAGCGAGAACTGAATGTCTTTTAAAATAGTGGTGTTACTTCTGCTATAAACATGACAGCTTCCTGCCATCAATAGTTCTGAAGAGAGGACGAAGTGCCACCAAGGATCTCTTCATGTTTCACAGCCAGGCAGGCAACTTCTTCAGAAAAATCTGAGCCAGCAGGTACTGGCACTGTGAACTCCTTAAAATTTAATTCAAATTATTAATAATAATAATTAAAAAATCAGCAGAAGGGACAGTACTTATACTTTAGCTTCCATCAATAAAAAAACTGTGAATGGAGGAGGCAGACCTTTTATTCATCCACCTGTGCTCCATTTTTAGAGCACTTTTCATTGATGGAAAGTATAGCTTCTTTGAATGGAGGAGGGTGGTGGAAATAAACACAGTTGGGTTTTAACAGCACCAAATAGATAACAACTTCTTCTAAATCATACATATTTTATCTATACATATAATGATATCACGTTAATAGCAGACATATTCCATTTTCTTAAAATCTGATCCTGAAAAAAAAAATGAGTGCACCTCTATATAGTGATACCTCGGTTCACAAACTTAATTTGTTCCATGATTCTGGTCATGAACCAAATTGGTCGTGAACCAAGGCAAATTTTCCCATAGGGTTCAATGTAAATCAGGCTAATCTGTTCTGACCCCTACGAACGTGGTCGCAAACCGAATTTGGTCACCAATCTAATAAAATTTTCCCATAAGGTTAATACGTTTGGAACTCTTTTTTTGTTTGTTTTTGAATCACAAAAATATCAAAGTACAGTACAGTATGAAGAGTGAGAACACTAACCTTGCTTGAGATGACTTCTGGCGTGGAGGACAGGAAGGTGGTTATTGTTTGGAGGGAGAGTCCCCCTCCATAAGGACATTGGGAAATCTCCTTCAGGGGTTTCCTCTCCTCTTTATCTCTTAGCTGCAGGCTCAGTTTTGGTGAAAAATCTGTCCAATGTCCAATCTGTCTTTTCCTGCGCTGCATAACCCTCCGGAAATGAGAGACCACGCTCTTGTTCATTAGCTTCAACACAGGTTCTTTACAGTTATGTTGGGGTGGTGGTTCTCAAAAAAATTATGGCATTCATTCCATTTTTCCATAATGGATTTTATGGCATTGCTGCTAACCTCCCCCCTGTCTTCCTCTTCTTCAGTGGAATGCTCCTCAATAAGTGCCTTCTGCTGCTTACTGTGGAGTTCAGAAAGTTCTTCCGTAGTCAGCTCCTCCTTATGTTCCTCCACAAGCTCCTCTATGTCTGCACCATCGACGTCCAGACCCATACTCTTGCCCATGGACAATCTCCTCCACTACCTTTGCATCACACCCGTAAAAGACACGTTCAGTGACATATTCCGGCCACAGTTTCCTCCAGGTTGAGTTTACGGTTCGGTGAGTGACATCTTCCCAGGCTTTGTCAATGAGGTTGATACAGTGGAGAACATTGAAATGTTTCTTCCAGAATTCTTTCAGACTCAAGGACGTCTCTTCAGTGACATTAAAACACCTAGTGAAGAGCACCTTTGTGAACAGTTTCTTAAAGTTGCAGATCACTTGCTGGTCGATAGGCTGCGGAAGAGGTGTTGTGTTGTGGGGAGAAACTTGACCTTTATGAAGTCATACTTAGTGTCCATATCATCCACCAAGGCTGCAGGGTGTGCCAAGGCATTGTCCATCAGAAGAAGGCACCCTTCAGGCAGTTGGTTGTCAGAAATGTTCTTACAGTGGGTGCGAACACCTCGTGCAGCCATTCCATGAACAATTGCCTTGTGACCCAAGCTTTTTTCATTGGCCCTGCACATGACAGGCAGTCTGGCCTTGTTCACACTCTGTTCCCTGAATGCACGGGGGGTCTGGGAATGGTACATGTAAATGGAATCTTTAGATCGGCGCTTGTATTCGCACACAGCAAAAGGGTCAATTTGTCCTTCATGGGCTTGTGCCCCGGCAGTGCCTTTTTCTCCTGCGTGATATAGGTTCTGTTTGGCATCTTTTTCCAGAAGAGCCCTGTTTCATCATAGTTGAACACTTGTTGAGCCACGAATCCTTCTGTCTTCATGAATTTAGCAAATTCTTTCTTGTAGGCTTCTGCAACAGCCTTGTCAGAACTGGAAGTCTCCCCATGTCTTGTCACACTGTGGATGACACTTCTCTTGTGGAATTTTTCAAACCACCCTCTACTGTCTTTAATTTCTTCACTTGCTGCACTTGTAGAGGGTTGTTTTTGCAGTAAATCACTGCAATTTTCTGGCTTTTTCACAGATCATAGCTTCACTAACACTATCACCTGTCAGCTGTTTCTCTTTCAACCACACTAACAAAAGTTTTCCCACCTCTTTCAGCACTTGCGTCCTCTGCTTGGTTAACATTGTTACTTCTTTTGCCACATCAGCTCCTTTGATGGAGGCTTTCTTCTTCAAAATAGTCGAGATTGTCGACTTTGTCATTTTGTACTCTGAGGCCAGATCAGTCACAGAAATACCACGGTCATGCTTTTCTACAATTTCCTTCTTCAACTCAATGGTTATTTTTTTCACAACTTTATTCTTTCCATTCTTGCTCTGCAGTTCCTTTTTACCACCATGCTTGCTCTGCACATTCTTGTCACCTTCATTACTGCTCTACACATTCTTTTTACCACCATGCTTGCTCTGCATGTTCTTGTCACCTTCATTACTGCTCTGCGCGCTCTTGTCACCTTCATTACCGCTCAGCACTTTCTTTTTACTACCACGTTTGCTCTGAAGAGTGGTAATGAAGGTGACAAGAATGTGCAGAGCAAGCATGGTGGTAAAAAAGTGCAGAGTGGTAATGAAGGTGACAAAAAAGTGAAGAGCGGTAATGAAGGTGACCGAGTTGTTCATGAACAGAAGCGTTCATGAACAGAAGCGTTCGTGAACCAAGGTATCACTGTACTTCATATATTCAACCTTCTGATATCCATATTGCATATTGCAAGCCCCAGAGTGGGAGTCACAAAATCAGACTTGTAAATGGATCTTTCAATAATCAAATGGAGAGAGGAAGAAGTGCCACCAAGGATCTCTGCACGTTTCACAGCCAGACAGGCAGCTTCTCCAGAAAAAAAATCAGAATCTATGATACAATATATAAAACAGTAATTATAGAAAATATTTACATAGCACCAATAACAAAAACTGAACATTGTCCCATAATTATATCAATGTAAATGTAAATGTTACTGAGCTATGGTATTCACAATAGGTACAATTCATATAGCTGTAGTGAAGTATTGCTTGTCAGTCACAAGCTACAAGGCATTAGCATGTTTCCTGGACGCTCCTGCACTCCATGACCCAGATATGAGGTAACCGGAAGTGCCATAAGAAGCTCTGCTCAATGCGTTTTGTTGTCATGGAATGGTGATAATGATGTTGCCACAATGAAATATGCTGGGCAGAGCTTCTTACGTCACTTACTGTTACTTAATTTTCAGTCTGTGGAGCACAAGAGCCTTGTAGCTTGTGATTTACAAGTTATACTTCACTGTAAGTGGATCTTATTGTTTTTTTAACCCAAAATAAAAATCAATATAACTCGATTGGGGCCTGCCTCTTTGGTTTATTTCTATGTGGCCTGATGTGGAGGAGGAGAGGAGGGAGAGCAGATAAACAGCCTTGAGAGAACCCTGAAGGGTGAAGGTGCATGCACAGTGGAGCAAAAGAAGGAGCTGGCTTTAAAGCACTAATAGACCCACTTACTGCAGTAAGGGGACATGGAAAGCTGGTGAGTCCAAGGCCCAAGAAGGGGGAGCATATGTGAGCACGAGCACAAGAGTGTGAAAATGACACATTAATTCTGAGCATTTAATATGAACTTTGCACGAGAGATTGCTGAAGAATTTTTAGGATATATAATTGCATTATAAATTTGTAAAAAGGGGGAAGTAGTAGTACCGAGTGATTTTTAGATTTTTTTGCACATTTGTACATTGATTGAAGATATTTAAAACATGCACTTTATGATATTCTTTGCATAACACAAACACTTTAACCATTGCAAAGGAGGGAGGTGTATTATAGTACATAACAATATTTTAAAACCGGTTTTCTAATTGATGTTGACAGTATTATAAACAAACAGGGGAGGGGCATAGTAGTACGGAGTGCATTTTGTAAGCACATCTGCCTGCTGATTGGAGTTATATAATACATGCACTTCATGATATTGGATGCACAGCACACACACTTTAAAATAATGAAACGGAGGGAGGTATATTGTAGCACAGATTTATTTTTACTTTATTTCACATAGGTTTAAAATTTGGCATCACTTAACAGCATTTCCATGTAAGTGCTATAGTGGTGTATGTGAAAAGCATTGTAGCACTACACCTATATAAGGTTATTTCAGTTGTATCAGACAGACACATTTGTTTGCATTTCTAAATCCAATGTGCACAGTATTCTTAGAGTGACTACTGGCCCTTTCCCAATGGGATACTGCCCCCCAGAGCCCTCCCCTCCATACACACGCACAAAAAAAGGGGCTATACCACCAATAATAACAGAACATACAGTATTATTGGAGGATAAATTGGCCCCAAACCACAGTGTTTTCAAAATAGTGTCCAATATAAATAAAAGAGGCATATTCCACAGTTTTTATCATCAGAAAATCTGCCAACAACATTTGCTGAATTGCACGAATGTAAACAGGAAGAGGCTGCAAAGAGGCCGAGACATCGGCAATGCTGATTTGGTGCAATATATTAAAAAAAAGTGAATATAGTATTTTTTCTTTTAATTATTGCAATTTTTCTATAAACAGTGTGCTTTTATGTATAGTTTAACAGTGCTATCTAACTCAAGCCATCCCTTGTGCAGTAAGTCAAAGACACCACTTCCCTGACATTTAGAAATAAATAGAAATGTGATTTTAAGGTGTTGCCCTAATTACTGTATTTACTGTTTACATTTTGTTTATAAAAAAAATCATACATTTTTATTTACTATTTACTGATAGTACTGCTATCCAATAAATGAGTGTATATTATTCCCATATAATTGCCCTTTACCAATTACAATGTAATGCCTACACTTTATTGAAAGTAAACTTTGTCCTGCAGGTTGTAACAGGGCTCTAGTTGCAAGGTACTTGTTATTTCACAGACAGCCTGCTTCATTGGATCACATGTTTATAATCATTCAGATACATAGTCAACAGCCACTAAATGTATCACATTAATCACTTGCCCGCCAGAAGATTTACCCCCCTTCCTGACCAGGCTATTTTTTGCGTTACGGCGCTGCGTTATTTTAACTGACGATTGTGCAATGCTGCACCCAAATGAAATTTATGTCCTTTTTTTCCCCCATGAATTGAGCTTTCTTTTGGTGGTATTTGATTACATGTGCGTTTTTTTATTTTTTGTGCTATAAAAAAAATACCGACAATTTTGAGAAAAAAACAATATTTTTGTCTTTTTGCTATTAAACATGTCCAGTAAAAAAAATTAAATCAAATTTCGTCATAAATTTAGGCCAAAATATATTCTGCTACATGTCTTTACAAAAAAAAAATCCCAATACGTGTAAATTAAGTTTATGTGAAAGCTATAACATTTAAAAATAGTGGTATACATACTGGAAGTTTGGTTATTTTTTATTTTTACTAGTAATAGCAGCGATCAGCAGCCTATAGCAGGACTGCGGGACTGCGGCTGGTGTTCTGACACTGGGGAGAACTTACTTGGTGTCACTGACATCCCCAGTGACACCAATACAGTGATCAGTGCTAAAAAAGCACTGACAATGTACTAATGGCAAGGAGCGGGAAGGGATTAACATGAGGGGTGATCAAAGGGTTAACAGTGTGGGGGGGGCTGTGTGTGTGCACAGCCATCCAAAGCAGTGTGCACGAGCTGACAGGGAGGAGACTGCTTTGTTTACAAACAGTCCTCCCTGTCGGAGATGCTCGGCAATCACCGGGTGCCAACAAGTAATCACCAGCCGGGACCCGGTGACTGACAGCCGAGGCCACAGATGGCAGCGCGGGTAGGGCGCGCGAGCGCCCCATACCCGCAAATGCAAAATCACATATATACGTGATTTTGCGCAACCGTGCCACCCTGTAGCAGTATTTCTGCTATAGGGCGGTAGGGAAGCTGTTAACAATCATTATCACATTCACAAATATTTATTACTTACAGTAAATTGATAATTTGATATGCAAATGTGGTGCCGCAGGGAGGAATGGAGTATGCTCTTCCAGGAGAAAAATAAGGCATAATCATTTTTAATTTTTTTATTTTTACTAGTAATGGCGGCAATCAGAGACTTATAGCAGGACTGCGGAACTGCAGCGGGGATTTTGACACTGGGGGAGCTGACTTGGTGTTACTGACATCCCCAGTGACACCAATACAGTGATCAGTGCTTAAAAAAGCACTGACACTGTACTAACCATACTAACCAAACCATACTAACTAGCACTGACACTGTAAACCATAATATAAAAAGAATTTGTCAAACTCTCCCCAGACAATGAAATCATTTACCCCAGCTTACCTGCAGCAAGTGCCAGGTGAGGCAGCCTGCCTCCAGCCTGGCTGGTGCAATCCACTACAGACACTGAACCCATGTGCTCTCAGAAAATAAATACCACTCCCAGCATTCAATGTGACAACCCTTCCCTACAAATGGCCAGGGCTGTGTCCATATTCATGCTGTGCATTTGCCTAGCCCCCAATTATTTTTTTTTATTTAAATATTGATTAATTTTTCAGATAAACAAGTTATACAAACATACTAATTAAAACCTTAGCATATTATCAAATCATTTATCGTTTCATCCCCTTCCCCCCCGTCCCCCCTACCCCTACCTATATACCACCCATCCCCCCCCCATCCAATCCCTGACCCCTTCTGCTCTACATTTTCCTGTTCATTTCTGGAGATCGTAATCCCTATAAAAGAACAAAATATGTTTCCATATTATTCTATGTTAATCTCCCATACCCTCCAAGGCTAGCCTTCACTTTTTTAATTCCTCCCATTTGTTCCATCTTATATGGTGACTCTCCATCCTATCTTTAATCAAATGATAAAGTTCCTCCAATTTACATATTTGATCCACCCTACCCACCCAGTCTTTTATTTTCGGCACCTCCTGTCTCCTCCGATACTTGGGTATCAGTCCCTTTGCTGCATTCAAATAGTACAATAAACCTGATTCTTTGTATTTTTTAACTGAAAGCTTAGTACTATGAAAAAGGCAAATCTCTGGGTCTACTAGAATATCAACCTCTGTAATTTTCTGAATCAAGCTTACTATTTTCCCCCAATACTCTTGTATTTTAGAACACTCTCACCATATGTGATACCTTGTGCCTCTACCTCCACATCCACGCCGACATAAAGGTGAATTATCTCCACTCAATCTATGTGCCACACTCGGTGTGATATACCATCTTGCCAAACACTTATAGTTCATTTCTACCTCCTCCTCTCTTGTTACTCCTATTTCTCTTTCCCATTTTTCTATATATGGAGGACTTATATCTGTGTTTATTTCAGTGAGAATCTTATATATTTTAGAGGTTCCGTGTTTCCCATCTCCCTGTGTACCTAATAAGTGCTCAAAAGGATTCCAATCCTCTCTTATTCTTAAAGGCTTTGGAAGCTTTCATCTAAAGTGTTTCGATTGAAAATAACGCCACTCATCCATCCTCGTAAAATCTTCTCCTTTTTTTCCAATTCCTTAAGTGATCCTATTTCCTCCCCCCCCATTATATCCCTTAATTGTGCATCTTCCGTCTTAATCCACTTCCCTGTGATACCTTCTTTACCGGGGGGGGGGGGAACTCTGTGAACTTTAAGGGCATTAACAATGAATTAAATTCCCATATTCCCATCCCATCTGTTTGTGTAAAACATCCCAAACTCTTAAAACATTAAATGTGAACAAACTTGTACTATCTGCTAATCCTCTATATTGTGGAGGTAACCATACAATTCCACTTAATTTAGTATTACTTAGTATGTTTTCTATTTTAACCCAGCTTTTCCCCTCTGCATTATATGTCCAGTCAAAAATTCTCGCCATTATTACCGAGTTATAATATCTTTTTTTGAATCAGGGACTCCCAATCCTCCTTTCTCTTTATTTCTACATAAAATTTCCTGGCTTATTCTCGTTTTTTTATTCCTCCAAATAAATCATTATAATTATTAACATTTTTTTAATTGATCTAAAGTATACTTCTGGTAGTTTAACTGGTATCATTTGAAATTTATATAATATTTTTGGAACAATCACCATTTTTATCAAGTTCCCCCTCCTAATTTCCCTAGTTCATCCCTGATCTCATTTAGCAATGAGACATAATTCAATTTAAGCAAGTTCTTGGAGGATACAGTTAATTTTATTCCTAGGTATTTAAATTCTTTTTCTCTCCAAACAAATGGAAATTCCTCCTGTAACCTATTTTTTTTCTCTCTATTTGGAAGATTTATGTTTAAAATTTCTGTTTTTGTTGGGTTAATTTTTAGATTTGACATCTCCCCATATTCTTTCAGTGATTTCATTAAATTTGGCAATGTTATCCTTGGGTTTCCCACATAGAACAGCATGTCATTTGCATAAACTGCCACCTTATGCTCCGTATCTCCTATCAGAATTTCTTTTATATCTATATTATTCCTTATTGTAGCCAAAAGAGATTCCAATGATAAAACATATAGCAATGGAAACAAAGGGCATCCCTGTCTAGTTCCTTTCTGCATCCCAAAATACTCTGACAATTCCCCATTAACCATGATTGCTGCAGAGGGTTGACTATATAATTTATTATCCACTCTCTCATTCTAGGTCCCATACCCAATACTTACAATGTATCCAACATATATCCCCAATCTACTCTATCAAATGCCTTTTCAACATTGATGGAGAGTACCACTGCAGGGATTTTCTCTTTCCTACTTTTTTGTATGAGAAACAGAGATCTCTGTCCGTTATCTCTACCCTCTCTCCCTGGGACAAAGCCTACTTAGTCTATGTGTATCCATTCCAACATTAGGTCTTTCAACCTGTTTGCCAGAACTTTTGCATATAGTTTGGTATCTGTGTTTAATAAGGAAATTGGTCTGTAACTTGAACAGTGAGTATCATCTTTACCTTCCTTATATATGAGAGCTACATGGGCTTGTAGGGATTCCCTCCTCATTTCCATCTCTCCTCCCAATGCATTCATATATATCCTCAGTTTAGGTACTAATAATTCTTTATATTTTTTATAATATCTCACTGTATATCCATCAGGCCCTGGACTTTTCCCAGCTATAGTGCTCTTTAATGCTAAGTGTATTTACTCCTGCTTTATTGCTGATTCTAAGGATTTTAATTGCTCCTCACTTAATTTTGGTAATCCTGCCTTTTTTAAGTATGTCTGTCTTTTTTCTATTTTTCCTACTTCATCTTTACTTATGGAGCTATGGGGGATAATATTATATAGCTTATTATAATATTCTTTAAACACTTTAGCTATATCTTTAGTTGAATACATTCTCTTTTGTGGTCTCTTATTTTCTTTATATAGTTTCTAGATTTTTTTTCTCTGAGCCCTCATTAGCCAGTAGCCTACAGGGCACTTATACCCCCTTCCTGCCAAGCCAATTTCCAGCTTTCAGCGCTGACTCACTTTGAATGACAATTGCGTGGTCATGCAACACTGTACCCATATGAAATGTTTATAATTTTTTTGTGACAGAGCTTTATTTTGGTGGTATTTAATCACCTCTGGGGTTTTTATTTTTTCTTAAACAAACCAAAAACCACTGAAAATTTTGAAAAAAAAAGTTTTTTCTTAGTTTTTGTTATAAAATTTTGTAAATAAGTGATTTTTCTCCTTCACTGATGTGCGCTAATGAGGCTGTAAAGATGGGCACTGATAGGTGGCACTGATGGGCACTGATGAGCAGATAATGGTAGGTGGCACTGATGGGCACTGAAAGGCAGCACTCATATATGGCACTGATAGGCAGCACTGACTGGCACTGACTGGCACTGTTAGGTGCCACTGACTGGCACTGTTAGGCGGCACTGATAGTCAGCACTGACAGGCACTGATAGGCGGCACTGATGCACACTGATAGGCGACACTGACTGGCACTGATTGGCGGCACTGATAGGTGGCACTGATTGGCAGCACTGATAGGTGGCATTGATAGGTGGCACTGACTGGCACTGATGGGTGACACTGAAAGGCAGCTCAGATGGGCATGTGGGATATGTGGCATTGATGTGCACTGGCAGGCACTGAAATGTGGCACTGATGTGGCACTGATGGGCACTGGCAGGTGGCATGGAAGAGCACTGACAGCTGGCACTGATGGACAATGACAGGTGGCACTGCTGGGGCTACACAGATCATCAGGGTACACTGATCATCAGTGCTCTGATGATCAGTGTACATGTCCCCTCCAAGGAATGCCGATTACCAGCTCTCCTCTCTTCTCGAGCTATCAGCGTATCCGCTCGTGAGGAGAGAAATGCCGATAACCGGCATTTCCCTGTTTACATGTGATCAGTTGTGATTGGACACAGCTAATTACATGACCGAGCCGACATCCTCGGCTCTTTTCATTGATCAGGGATCCCCTGTGTCCGAGAGACACAGCGCACCTCCGATCGCCGTGCTGCGCACTCCCGGAGCCGCACCTGTGCGATTAGAATGGGAGGACGCCATATGACGTCCTCCCAAAACGAGAGAACCGCCTTGCGTCGTCATTGTACTATATGGCGGGCGGGAGGCGGATAAATACTTTCCTGGCCTATCTCCCCATCTGTATCTCTCACTTATCATTTTATTGAACACTCTTCTCTTATCTTCTTCCAGAAATGTATTTAATTCTTCTCTTTTATTTATTACCCTCTGTGTAATCTCTTTTGTTACTTTATGTTTATGTATCTGCTCTAACTCACAGAGTTCACTAAGAAGCGTGTTTATTTTTTCTCTTCTTTCCTTCTTCTTTTTTGCTCCAATCGCTATCAGGATTCCTCTAATATAGGCCTTATGAGCCTCCCACACTGTTGCTACAGTGATTCCCCAGAATCATTTTCCTCAAAAAATTGCTTTATTTCTTTAATTCTTTGATCCACCTCTGAATCCTGGAGAAGTGTATCATTTAACCTCCATAATTTCCCCCCGATCTGCTCATTTCCCCATAATAATTGCATTGTGACAGGGGCATGGTCCGATATTGACATCACTTCTATTTTTACTTTGACCGATAAGTTGATGGTCCAGCAATATATAATCCAGTCTTGAATAGATCTCATGTGCATGAGAATAAAACATATAGTCTCTGTCCTTCATGTGCTTAATTCTCCATATATCTGCAAGTTGACATTGGTATATAATTTTTTTCAAGGATTTCAGAGACCTACTACCTGCCACAATTAAATTGCCTTTTTTGAAATCCATTTACTTCCTCAGAATATTTTTTAGGAATATGTCTTATTATTCGGGCAATAAATATTTGCTAATGTACAGTCTATTTCCTGTAATTTTCCCTTCAGAAACAGAAATCTCCCTTCCGGATCTACCAATCTGTCTTCCAGCTTAAACCTTATATTTTTCGCAAAACCTATTTCTACTCCCTTGGCACGTTTAATTGGGGAATCTGCATAAAACCACATTGGATAAAACCACTGAAGAAAATCTATGTTGAATTTCTTTAAAAATCCCAAATCTCTTCCCAGGGCTTTTTAACCCTTTAACATTATAAGTCACAAAGTGAATCTCTTCCATTCTTCTCCTCTCCACACCTCTATCTTCCCCACCTCTTCTCTCTTCCTCTTTCCTCCACATCTTCCCCATTGATCTCTAGGATTTCTCAAGACTGATGTTTCTCCCACTATTTTGCAGAGTCTTAAACTACCTATCCCCTCCCCATACCCTCCTCCCACCCACCCTCCGTCCCTCCTCCTCCACCTCTCCTCCCTCCCACTCCTCTCCCTCCCCTCCCCTCATCTCCCTTTAGGCTTGCATTTTGCCTATGAATCATTTGTGGTCCTAACCCCACCTTTGATTCAGCTTTTAAGGTGAAGCTCTGACCATTAACTTTTCCCCAATAAGCGTGTCTCATCCTCTGTGTCCTGCCTTACTCTAGTAAACTTCAAAGATCATAAGAGAGAGGCTGAAATTGAGGGAGAGAGAGAGAGAGAGAGAGAGAGAAAAAGGAGAGAACCCCCTCCCATCTTATTCCTCTTTACTATTCCAACTCTCTATTTCTCCTTAGAGCTACCTGCCTCCCCTCATTTTCCATAGCCCACATTTCTCTTTCTTCCTCCCATCCAGGGATATTTATTTTCTGTATATCAAGTCTCTCACAAAAGTCTATCAGATCTTCGGGGAATCGCAGTCTTGCTGAACGTCCCTTTCTCCATCCGATCAAACACGCTGGAAATCCCCAGCTATATCGAACATTCTGTCTTCTCGTCTGTTCCAATAACGGTTTAAAAGTTCTGCTTCTTATTAATGTTTCCGCTGCTAAATCAGCAAAGATCTGTATATTTATTCTTCTTTATCCCGGAAATTATGGAATTGCACTATTACATCTCTTGGCTTTTCCTTTCTATCTTATTGTATGTATTTTCCTATTCTATATACTCCCTCCATTTTGAAAGGCTCGGTTATAGTTCTATCCGTTATAGTATTCAGCATTCTTGTTATTATTCCCGTCAAATCTTCTCCTTGGGAGATCTCTGGAAAGCCTCGTAACCTTAGATTGCATCTCCTATCCCTATTCTCCTGGTCTTCCAATTTATATAACAGTTTTCTTTGTTCTTTTCTCATTTCCATCGCCCATTTTTCTAATTTCTGTATAATTTGGGCATGTTTATCTAGTTTTTCTATGGCTCCTCCACCCTTGATAATATTTGCCCCAGGTCTTTGTGTAATTTCGCCAGTTCCTGTTTTAGGGATCTTTCAAGTCCTTTAAACATTTCTGCTATTTCTGCTTTAGTAGGCATCTGTAAGCTCTCCTCTTGTTCCTCTACTTTATCCATATCCGCTTCTTCTTCCATATGTTGACTACTGTTAGCTATTCCCATGGATAGTTTAGAACATTCTCTGCCGTTTTCCTTCTCACCTCTTACACTTATTCCCTGTTGTCTCTCTGGAGTCTGTTTCTCCTGTGAGGGTATATATTTTTTAATTGACCTTGTTCGGGAAGCCTTAGGCCCTCCTCCTTTTGATACTTTGTTTTTCAAGCTGTCAGGGACTATTTCAATTTTCCGCAGTTCTGTTTTTTTTTGAGGGGGGGGGGTCTATTTTTGATTTGATATCAAAATTTGTTGTCTTCCATGGGTATCCTCCTCTCAGTTCTTTTCTTCCTTTTTCTCTCCCCCCAATCCCGAACTCATCTACCTGGGTCCTCTTCTTCTAGGTCCTTATCTGTTTTACAATGTCCTCCTTCTGATTTTCCTCTAAGATCCCCTGGGTGAACCCCTCCTCAGTTTAAACATATAGTTCAATACATATAGTTCAGTTCCCATGCAATATATTAATCTCAGTACTTTTGCCGCTCTCACTCACCCTCTTGTCCCCAATACGGCTTTTCCCCGTATGAGATCTCTGTCATATATGAAGAAAAGGGCTTCTCTGAAAAACATTTCCCGCACTGTGAACAGGTATACAACTTCTCCTCCGTGTAAGATCTCTGATGTGTGTGAAGACTGGGCTTCACTGAAAAGTATTTCCCGCACTCAGGACAGACATACAGCTTTTCACCTGTGTAAGATCTCTGATATATGTAAAGTCTAGACTTATCTGAGGAAACATTTCCCACACTTAGAACAGGGATATAGCATCTTCCTCATGTGAGGTGTCTGATATATATGCAGGCTGGACTTCTGTGAAAAACATTTCCTGCACTCTGAACAAGGGTATGGCTGCTCCCTCTTGTGTTATCACTGGTATATATAAAAATAGGACTTACATGAAAAACATTTCCCGCACTCCAGACAGGTATGCAAGTTCTCCTCCGTGTAAGATCTTTGATGTATGTGAAGACTAAGTTTCACTGAAAAGTATTTCCCGCACTCAGGACAGACATATGGCTTTTCACCTGTGTTAGATCTCTGTTATATGTAAAGTCTAGTTTTGTCTGAGAAAACTTTTCCCGCACTTAGAGCAGGGATATAGCATCTTCCTCATGTGACGTCTCTGATATAAATGAAGGCTGGACTTCTGTGAAAAACATTTCCTGCACTCTGAACAAGGGTATGGCTGCTCCCTCTTGTATTATCAATGATATATATAAAAATAGGACTTACATGAAAAACATTTCCCGCACCCGAAACAGGAATACTTCTCCCCCATGTGAGATCTCTAGTTTCTATAGAGATTGAACTTCTCTGAGAGACTTTCCTGCACTTTAGGACATCTCTTCCTTTACTCCAAGTGAGGGGTGAAGTGGCTCCAGGTACTCTCTTCTGGGAAACATTGCACTCAACATTCCCCTCACACAATGAGTGGATTGCAGGGGGGGGTCACCCAGCCCGTTTCTGCGTGTCTCCAGCTGCCACGGTCCTGTGTGCAGGAGAAAAAGAGCCGGCATTTCCCTTGCTCTAAGAAACGCCGGGCGGCTCCTCTGCCTCCCAGAGCTCCCTTGCGGCAGATCACCTGATCGCCCGCCGTTCACTGAGCTCCGGGGAACACACAGCGCCAGGCCGAGAGCACAGGAAGACCCGCCTCAATGGCTGCCACTCCCGGAGGTCCTCGGTCCACGCACCCCACCAGGCAAGCCCCTCCTCTCCCCGGCTAGTCTCTCCAGGGCTTCCTGCACATCTCTCCCCTTCTTGGCAGGACACTGGAGGTGCTTGGGAGCCAGGAACCGGGATCTCTCACATCAAGCTCCTGCTCCAAGCCATGGTCAGGTTTCTTCCTGGGTCTAGCCCCCACTTATGTTCTGGAAGGCTCTCATAGCTTCCTGAAGGTGAGCAGAACTCAGTCAAACTCCAACAGCACCTAACTCAGCAGACCTAACTGAGCAGACCTAACTCATCAATCACAGCACTCTCTCAAGCAGAATACCACATTGAATTTATCTGACAGCTATACCTTAACCTAACGTAACCTAACTATATACATCCTAGCACCTGACTAGGAGGGTGCTACATACGGTATATGTTACTACCATATTTTGATAGGTCACCATAATACTGGTGGAAGAGTAGTTTAAGCTTTCAACTGAGACCTTTCTTTTTGGTGATTATACTGTCACAGTGCAGTTGATTCCCACTCTCTGTGTTCAGTCACATCATATTATTATTTTGTGCGGGGGAAGGAATATTGATTAAGGCCTGGCACACTATATGAACAAAAAACGCTTGACATATACAGTATTTCCCTTTTTTTCTATTCAACCCACAAAGAGAGATACAGTTATAAGAATAAACTATACACAACAGACATTGGCACTTATACTTACCTGTATAGTTGAGTAGTACAGTTAGGTAAATGATTTATTTGCCTAGGGATAGTGGGATAAATTGGAGGGGTTCTTTTTTATATAATGGTTTAATATTATTATATGAAAGCAAAGCTAAAACACTACCACTCAAAATGTATGTTACTCCAGCCGGCTCGTACTGCTACCAGGTGCTGGTTGGTGCAGGCTCATCAAGCTCAATCCTAGGACTACAACAAAACGATGCCCTCCTGCAAACTGTTAAGGCACACCACTAGTTACTATGTTGCAATGGCTTCAGATTGATCTCCAACCATGGGGAACCCCCTCCAATGCATTTCACCTGTTTTGGGAATAATCATATAGCTGTAACATCTCAGGTAAAAAAGCATCATAAGCCAAAATACTGGGAAAATGGGTCTGGCTTTCAAGATTAATCATCTATCCCACAGTGCCATCTATCTATTGATTGTTTTAAGGCACAGCTGGTGTGGCTGAAAATGTCCCACTGAGATGGTGCTGGTGACTTGAATCTACATGTATTACAGTAAAAAAACAGCTGCACAATTCCAGGTCATTACATAGATGATCTAACTTTGTGGCTCATACTGCTTCTAACTGGCTAACTCACCAGCCTGAACGACAACAATTGTAACCTCCAATTTACAGGAGAAGAGCATTCCACAGAAGTCAACTATATAGATCTAACCCTTATAAGGTCAGTGGAGGATCAGAAGGTTAAGTCATGTTTTAAAAGCCATTGCAAGAAGACAATTCACCAGAACTAGATGCATTTGTAGAAGCATTAGGAATTTGACGGAAGCTAATCTGATGGAAAAGAGATTCTAAGAGTGAGGCTAAAAAAGCTCAGTAGTAAAAAAAAGCACAAGAACAAGCCAGAAACATTCTTAGAGCCAATTTGATTGGCAATAAATCCTTTCACTAACAGTCTCAAAATTCTCCTATATCTGAAGGGGCTACCAAACCAACATTTTTTTCTATGTGTTGCAGCCTGGAATTCCAGGTTATTAAATGTATAGTTACCAGATACAATTTGGAAAATAATATACAGAGATCCAGTATATAGATCCATATTAACTCAAGGAACCAAATTCATACCCAAGAAAGCCTTCACCCTAGGGAACTTACTTTCACCTAGTTTCCAACATACATAGAAATACCTGGCTCAGTGATACAGGAGTCTGTAAATTTGGAGCCTCCAGATGCTCAAGCTACATTGGTGATTCTCACACTGTAACACCTTCACCCATGGTCGTTCTTGCCAATCAAACAACTTGTAAATGACCAAACTAAATGTTATGTATGTATGTATGTATGTAGGACAAACAACGAGATGCTTATGCGGCCACAGGTGGGACCATTTGTCCAACATCAACAAATATGAGAATGCAAATGTATTTTCATGCCTATAACCTACAATCCATAAAAGTACAAATTATAGAGAGAGAAGACTACCCAAAGAGGGAAGGAGACAGTTTTTCAGCCCTAAATAAAAGATCTATTGGAGTTTTAATTTAGAAATTCATATTCCAAAGGGACTGAATTTTGAGAGGGATATCGCCCTAAATTATGATTACAAATTGTGTTTTCTTTTTTGCTTTTTTCTCTGTATGCTTTTAATTAGAACTGCTCTAGTTTTTATTTGTAGTTACAAAACGCCGCTTTGTGTCTCATATTTAGAGAACTCATTCAATGCAATACATTTCATCTTAATTCAACTTGCGTTTACTTGATTCTACTTCTAGATTTAAACCCTTATGTGTACTTTATATTCTGTTTTATTTACTTTTCTGATTATTAATGTTGTGTATTCATCATTTGCTGGTTTTAATCTTGATAAACATAATTTTTTTATAGGTATAGAGTCTAGTCATATAGTTGCCTTTTTATTTACTTGTGTCTCCTGTTCTGTTTAGTTCTGCTTTGTTTCATGCTTTCTTTTTGGATCTGTGTACTGCAGGTACAGTTGGCTAAGGTGCTATAGACTATTTAGAGTGGACACAGATTATCACTTGTTGGTGTTGTGGGATACATTATTGATCTTGAAACACAGATCCATCTGTACAGCATTTTTCTATGTCTTAAGATGCTTTTTACCTTGAGCTGTTATAGCTTTGTGTGCCTCTATAATTAAGCCCCAAATTTGGTAAAACACATTAGAAGAGACCACCCTGAAGCTATTTGTTCCTTAACAGTGTGCGGGAGGGCACAGTTTTGTTGTAGTCCTAACAATATTATGTGTTAATATTATAACATTGTACAATGCCCATTCTGTCTTTCACAGGTTTCCCCCTTCTGTTTCCATGTAGCACCATCTGCACACTATGATGATTAAATTGCTGTAAGTAATAAATACAGGTGAATGTGATAAATATGTTATATGTTTAAAGACTGTTAACTATATACCGTATATGCATGACCGTATAGACATTCCCATATGATCTGATGTGTCACTGAAGTGCAAAATAACAGCCACGTTGCAACTAAAACCTTAATAAACCCTGCAGAAATAAGTCCACCTTCCAAAGGATAAAGTATTATGTTGTAATTGGAGGACACATATACAGATACAATATTACAAGTCCATCCTGTTCAACCAATAGAATGATGGGAATATGGGAATATTATATGGTCATTTGTTGAATAGCGGTACTACCAATGATAATTTGGTATTATGCATTTTATGAAGTGGTATTTCAATGAAATTTTAAATAAAGATATAGAATTTCTTCATAAAAAGGTTGTATAAACACATTTAAAATCTGATTTCTATTTAATTTCTATATATAATTTAACAGCTCATTTCCATCTGGAATCCTCCCTGGGGCTTTTTCATTTTAATATTTTCTTTGTTTACTTCCACACAGGAAAATAACACCCACAGCCCATTGCTGTGGACACATGTATTTGTTTAGATGAGTAGGTAAGAGAAGCAGGTGATCTGATTCACACTTAAGCTCCACCCAAAAGGGGAAGTTCCGCTTTAAAGACTGGTCCCCTGCTCCCCATTAAGGATTAGCACCTTTGGGGAGCAGGGGGGGAGCGGGTACCCACAATGGACAGGTACCCCCTCCCACTTCCGCTGCGATCGCCTAGAAGTTGTCCTCCTACCCTCCCTCCCCGTAGTCTTCTGTGACACGTGACAGGTCACAGAAGACTATGGGGCCATACAGGAAGCGCAGCGCTACTTGCGCATACTCAGTGGGCACCCGGCTGTGAAGCCCCAAGCTTTCACAGCTGGGTGCTCACACTGAAGATGCCAGCACCTGGAACACCAGATGGCTGATGAAACGAGCTGCGGGGAGGACATCGCAGGATCGTGGTACAGGTGAATGACTGTTCTTTAAAAGTCAGCAGCTACAGTTTTTGTAGCTGCTGACTTATTTTTTTACAGTGTGAGTGGAACTTCGCTTTAAGTATTAGAGTTAGCATTGTTAGCAATAATGACTGCACTAGATGATAACTGCACATACATAACAAAGTGTTTACAGTTTAATTAATTACAGATTCTTGAGTATACTTGCGGCGTAATGAAGCAGTAAGTGTTGGATATAAAGACATAATGGATAGACGGGAATGTAAACTAGGGTAAATCCTTTTTAACACTGCTCTTCTGAACAGGATATAAACCCAGGGATCTAGTATCTGGTTCCATGTTGCAATACGAAGGAATATTAAGAGTAGTTTTTCTGTGTCTCTGGGAATTTTTCCACATGTTACATCAACACGCTGCTGAAGGACTGTTTGTGCTATAAAAATCTATAAAGAAAGAAAAACAATTAAATTCATTTTGGTGATAGTTTTCTAACTTCAAAGTCTTCAGATACACAAAATATGAAGGGTTACCATTTAAACTATTACATGGTAGTTAGTTCCACCCACCCTGAAATGTTTTAACAATGTAATTGATTCCATATTTGGCCCTGTAACCAAGAAGAGGGATATTTTACACATATTTGCTTATCTGGTCCTAGGATAACCTCTCCCAGTATACTTTACTTATGAAATGAGTGGTGAGAACATTATTAGAAGTCGTCTGACAAGCTGGGGCAACCTATAAATGGGGACACCTGTTCAGAGTTCAAGTGAAACAAGGAGTAGCCGATTTCATACTGTCTGATCTGGACCAGATGCCTGCTCTCTTCCATTTCTTGGAACAAGAATCTATACTGATCCCTAACCAACTACTTTTGCAAATGACACCCCTAATATAGTGGTGATGATGCCCACATTCCAGGTTGATTCACACAGACAGAGGACCCCAAGCTCCAAATTTACATGAGTACTAACATTGATCTATCTGATAACACCTCATATTGTTCCTCATTCATAGACTGTCATGGTCATGGTAAGGCTCAAAGGCCTGTAGCAGCAGAAAGGTTCACACAATAACCAGTAGGATAAATACACAAACTGATCTACCTAACAAGTGGTGAGAGTTCAACTGAAGTGCTGGCTTTAGACCCAGTAGTCTAAACCCAGTGGATATGTTTTACAGTGTGCCTGTGACAAGTTGCGGCCCTCAAGTGAGCCTCACCAGAATGTAACAGATCTAGCAGACTGGGATCAGGCAGAAGTGTGGTTGATGAATTAACCAAAGGCCAGTAATGAGTGGCTGCAGGGTAGGATCAGATGGAAGCGTAGTCCATAAATTAGCCAAAGGTTGGTAACAAGTGGTAGTGGATGACAGCTGGAGAACAAGGAGCAATATGTTGGCTGGAACAGAGTCAAACATGAAGTGTAGAGGTATGGCTTAAGGAACAGGAAGCAGCAAGGAATTCAATGTTCAATAAATCAAAATATAAAGTAATGATGTCCAAGGGATCAAACAGAGAGCTGTCCAGCATTTCAATTTGCACATTAAGAAGAGCTGCTGCCAGACATAATAGAGATCCTGGGTTCAGATATGGATCCCGACACAGCTCCAATAAGCTCCATACACTCAGATTTCAGTTCAGTTAACAAACTACAATGTCTGTTTATATTACATTGTGATTTCAATCCCTGAGGCATTTCAAATCTATCATTCAACTTTCTGCAACCCTTCTCTCTATCAAAGCCAACACCTTGTTTGGCTAACCTCCTCGACCCTCTAACTCCAGTTGTAGAGTTTTTTATTTGTTCTACTAGACAATATCTGAGATAAAAAAACATAAATAAACATACACAGTAGTAGGAATTATTGATCAACAAGTCTGTGAATGTCCATTCCCCTCCTTTCTGACTAACCAGGCTGTAGGCTTAGATTAAAGGTCTTTTAAGGAAATTTTAGAGGGACCTCACATTTTTTTTTTTAGTTTTTTTGTGTGGAGATCCCCCTCAAACAACATACCAAATTCCAATGGTCTAGTACGGATTTTCTGGGGGTAAAGGCCCTTATCCTCATCAACATGGCATAAGCTTTCCAGCATGCTTGGGTTAAGGGTCTGTATGGATTTTTTTTGGGACCTCATGCATATTTTTGCATGGAGATCCCCTAAGAAGGAGCCTGGAATGAAATGTAATTTACTGATTTGCTGACAATTTGAAACACTTTTTCTGAAGCACTTTCTGTACATCACATATGCCTCTTCACAGGCAGGATTAGGGCACCCTCAGGTACATTATCGGATGCTGACCAGCCACAGTACATTTACTGTGGCAGGGAGGCACCGCTGTGCAAAATCACGTATATATATGATTTTGCATCTCGGGAAGGGGGCGCACGTGCCGCTGATCGCGGCTGTGGGTGTTGATTACCCGTCGGACCCTGCCGATTACAGGTAAACACTGACATGGAGGAAATTTAGAATTTAAAATTTTTTTACTGGACATGTTTTATAGCAAAAAGTCCAAAATATAGTTATTTTTCTCAAAATTGTCGGTCTTTTTTTTATAGCGCAAAAAATAAAAAACACACAGGTGAGCAAATACCACCAAAAGAAAGCTCAATTAGTGGGGAAAAAAATACATAAATTTAATTTTGGTCACAGCGTTGCATAACCGTGCAATTGTCAGTTAAAGTAACGCAGCGCCGTAACACAAACTGCTTCTGTAACTGCTTCCTGACCGCCCTATAGCAGAAATACTGCTACAGGGAGGCACGGGTGCACAAAATCACATGTATACTGTATGTATGGGTATATATATATATATATATATATATATATATATATATATATATATGATTCACGCTCCCATGGTTTTTACGCCCCTCCCAGATAGAGGCAGATTGCCCGTCAGTACACCAATAATACCATTTAACCCCTTGATTGCCAGGAACACGCTCATACAGCATAAACCTCCATTGCTAGTATAGTGTCTGAATGGATCAATATCTTTGATCAGATCAGCACTATACCAGGGTTCATATTAGTATAGCGTCCCCACAAATGCAGCGTTAGCGGGGTCTGCCCTGGCACCTGCCAGCACCTGAGTTTAGCCCCTACGCTTACCTCCCCCTTCTCCCCCAGAATGTGCAGTGTCAGTAGGTCACTGTCACTTGATACATTGCACACAAAATCACAATGTTCGCAGAATCAGGCCTGATCCCTGTTAGCACTTGCTGGTAAATTTTGATGACTCTCATATGTGCCACGCTACCATTTGGTGAACTGGCGAGCACCAGTGGCCTAGTACATCCTGGTCTTTCACATACCAGCACTGAAGTATCACTTGGTGAGATGGCGAGTCCCATAAGTGCAGTACAAGCTGGTGCGGTGGCGAGCACAAGTATTGTCCCACAGCCACCAAGAATTCGCACACAGGCCCATAGAGCCCCTAGTATCCTTCTGGATGTTCTTGCAAATCTCGATTGGCAGCCCACAAATTCTGCAGCAACCGTACTTCCCCCATTCACTGCCCAACCCTGAATTCAGGCGGAAACAGCAAATTTAACTACTCCTCTTGATTTTTGGAGCGTTTTTTCACAAAAGATCTGTATGCATTGATTGTGGTTAAAAGCAATTTATATGCACAACAACCACCAACCCAAAATCAAACCTTGCCAGACCATTGATATGGGAACCCATTACAGTTTCCAAATTTACATTTTTTTTTGGGCCTAACCCTCAACATGGGCATTACTAAAAAAAATTAATTGCGGTTGTATTGGTCCACAGACCCGATTCATCATATGCCCGTGTTCTCTGCTGCCATGGCCAGGCATAGATATGAGAGTATAATGTGTTTTCGGGGTGATCCAGAATTTGACTGACTCCACAAAATTCGGCCCCTTGGAAATCACTTTAACCAAAAATTTGCAGATGTCTATACTCCCCAGCAAAAAATCTGCGTTGATGAGTTCCTCATTAATTTTTCTGGCCGCCTTGTATTCTAACAATTTCTCCCCAGCAAGCGTGCTAGATATGGGGTCAGGATGTAGAAGACCTGTGAGAGGTCAACATGCTATAATTATAAGTTTTGGATTTATAAGGGAAAAGATAGTCACGTGGAGCCCCCTGGATGCCCAGACTACATGGGAAGTAGTGGCAAGATAGTTTGGGACTTGGTGTCATCCTTTTTCCATATGGGGTTTCCATATGGCATCATCCTGGTATAATTGTTTTCAGCCAGCAATCTGCTTTCATGTAAAAGTAATCCTAGTGGCTAATTAGCTGCAGGATTGCTTTTACAAGCAGCAAGAAATGATGCCCCCCCCCGCTGCCTTCCAAAGTATTCTCAGGCAGTCCCGTACCATTGGGGGAACCTGAGAATGCAGCTGGTGTTTCTGCCAGCTGACTATAGAGCTGATTGGAGACCGGAATGGTGCCAATAATCTCTATAATCTAAGAAATCAGAAGCTACGAGCATTTCATCACTTCAGTTTCGCAGGATATAAACAGCACCATTTGTAAATTGGGAAAGCATCTGATCACACCAATCTTGGTGAGATTAGATAATGTAAGGGCAGGGGAGATATCTAGAGTTTGATAGGACCTCAGATTTCTCAAAAAAGAATATATGACAATACCCATTGAAGTTATAGGGGATATTTGCATTCCCTGTGATAGCATTAAAAGTGATAAAAAAAAATGAAAGAGACAGTGTAAAAATAATTAAAAAAATCAAAATAACTTAAAAAAAAACCCTCCCCCCCCCCCCACACGCACACACCTGTGTGCGTGAACGTTGACCCTGTGCCAGTATGTAAACAGCGGTTGCACCATGCATGTGAGGTATCGCCATGAACATCAGATCAAGGACAGTAATTCTAACACTAGACTTCCTCTAGTCCCCTTCCTCTGGTTGCTTGTAAAGGCTTTTAAAATGTTGCCTATGGATATTAAAAACCTATGCAGTTTGTCGCCATTGCACGGGGCATGCAAAGTTTTAAATCATGTCATGTTTGGTATCTATTTACTCAGCATACCATCATCTTTTATATCTTACCAAATAATTGGCCAATATATTGTGTTTTTGTGCATTAAAAGTAAAAAAAGTGTTTTTTTTTTTAAATTTGCATTTGAAAAATCACTGCTCGAGTACTATGTGACATAAATTTTAGCACCCACCATTTTATTTACTAGGGTGTCTGCTTTAAAAAAATATATAATGTTTGGGGGTTTAAATTAATTTCCTAGCAAAAAATTCTGATTTTTTCATGTGAACAAAGTGTCAGAAAAGGCTTGATCTTCAAGTGGTTAGAAGAGTGAATGATGTGTGGCATATACTTCTAATGCTGGGTATAAAATGCCCCCACCCCACAAAACTACCAATTTTTGGAAAGTAGACACCCCAAACTATTTGCTGAGAGGCACGTTGAATCAATAGAACAATTTATTTTTTTACCACAAGTTTTTGGAAAATGACAAAACTATTTTTTTTTTACACAAAATTTTAAATTAAATGATTTACTGCTCACACATGCCATGGGTATATGTGGAATTACTCCCCAAAATACATTCTGCTACTACTCCTGAGTATGGGGGTACTACATGTGAGAGACGTTTTGGCAGTCTAGCCAAGCACAGGGCCTCAAAATCCAATAAGCACCTTCAGGCTTTTAAAGTGCTTTATTTCCTCATTACACTTCCTGACAACCTATCACAGTTTCGGAGGCCCTGACATGCCAGGATAGCACAAACCCCCCCCCCCCCAATGACCCGTTTTTTGGAAAGTAGACACCCCAAGGAATTTCATAAGAAGCATGAATATTTTGCAGATCTCGTTCGTTGCCACAAGTTTTTGGAAAATTAAGAAAAAAAAACAAAATCATATTTTTTCTTTTCTTTTTTTATATTCAAAACCTTGTGAGAAAAAAATTAGATCTGAAAAATACTCACCATGCCCTTTTAAATTCCTTGGGGTGTCTACTTTCCAAAAAGAAGTCATTTTGGGGGGTTTGGTCCTATCCTGACATTTTAGGGCCTCTGAAACTGTGAGAGGTAGTGAGGAAGTGAAATGAGGAAGTTACGCAAGTTCAGGCTTTCAAAGTGGTCGTTGGATTTCAGGCTCCTGTATGTGGCTAGGCTCCCAAAAAGTCTCACACATGTGGTATACCCATACTCTGTAGAAGTAGCAGAATGTATTTTGCTGTGTAATTCCACATATACCCATGGCTTGTGCGAGAAATAAACAATTTAAATGACAACTTTGTGTAAAAAAAAAAACGTTTTTGGCATTTTCCAGAAACCTATGGAAAAAAATAAATCTTCCATGGACTTTTTAAAAAGTTTTTTTCTTCAAAACCTTTTTTTGTTTATAGCGCCAAAAATAAAAAGTGCACAGGAGATAAAATACCACCAAAAGAAATCTCTATTTGTGTGAAAAAAGCACATAAATTTCATTTATGTACCATATTACATGACCACGCAATTGTCCCTAAACTATTGCAGCGCTGTATAGCAAAAAAATGGTGTAAATTGCAGTATCTATACCATAGTTTGTAGACGCTATAACGTTCACACAAAGCAATCAATATACACCTTTTAGGATTTTTTACCAAAAACATGTAGCAGAATACATTTTGGCCTAAATTTATAACTAACTTTATAAGTTTATTATATATTTTTTGTTTTTGTTTATAGCGCGAAAAATAAAAAGCGCACAGGTGATCAAATACCACCGAAAGAAAGCTCTATTTGTGTGAAATAAAGGACGTAAATTTTGTTTGGGTACAACATTGTATGACCACGCATTTATCAGTTTAATTAGTGCAGCGCCGAGTAGCAAAAAGAAGCCTGGTCATTAAGGGGGGTAAATCCTTTGGAGGGCAAGTGGTTAAAGGACACGGGAATATGTAATGTTTTAAGAATTTAGAAAAAACACTGCTCCAGGTTTACTGGATTTGTGAGGGGCATTATCTGCATTGTTACATGTTCTCCACGGCAGTGTCCATCTCCATAATTTGTGTCACCGTTTTGCCTATTAGCCCAGAAAATTAGCATTTTTGATTTGACAGTTATGCTCCTATTGCTTTTAATAGGTTTCAGTAGAACCCTCCTGCTGTGATGTCAGGGGTGAGGCAGTATTTATGGGTATAAGATGACAGTGGAACCGGACCAGGAATGATTCTGCAGTTATGTTGAAGCAGGAGCTTGGACAGGATAGGGCTTCTTCCAGACAAAATGTAGGAGAACATATAGTGCATGTGCATCCACATTAGTGGATGATGTCAGTGCTGAGTTCCATTTCCTTTACTAGTCACCCCACAAAGGAGCGAATGGTGGAATAATAATTGTGCAACTGTTGCAACTGTGAATTAGTTAACAATAGATCAATTTGTAAGAGGTAAGAGGGACTTCATGGTTGACTGAATTTGGTGCCAAGGGCACGAATCCCTAATCCTGCCCCAGCCTTGCTAGAACACAATCCATCCTGCTAAGACCGAACCAAGTCAATCACATATGTGAAAGCAATTTGCAGCACCTCAGCAGCCATCTCCCTTACAGCGACTCTTTTGCCCAGGGTCATCAGTACATGAGTGAAGGTATATGCTCGCTGTAGACACCTCCTTGCCAGGTACATCTTTCCTACGAATCCTCCAGGGAAGCAACCTCACACATGGACCTGGCCTAAAATTGCTTTTGCGATCCTCCCTAGCCTCCACTTCCATGAGGGACAGAATGACTGACTACAGCTGGCTCCTTCTGCATACAGGTGCACTCCTCCTGGCTTTCTGCCCTGGTTACATCCACATACCTGGGGGTTGTTTAGCTCTCAAAGCAGTATTAAACCCAAAAGCAAACCTGTATTATACTGCAGCTTACCAATTATTGGATGTGATGGCTGCATTAGTTTTATATTTTAGGATTTCTTTCCTTTATTTTCATCTAATGATCCATCCAGTACGTCTGTTGTTTTTTTTCAAAAAGAACAAGCTATCTTTCAAAAGAACAGAGATGAGACAAAACATTTTTTACAATGATCTGCTTTTACTTATTTTTTGTATGTAAAACCTTTATCCCAAAAAGAAAAAACAGTTTGCTGTAACTGCTTAAAAAATGGACACTGCTGGTGCGGGGGGGCTATGAGGGAAAGGGGGGCAGAGGACAATGCTGGGGGGAGAAGGGGGCAGAAGACATTGCTGGGGGGAGGAAAGGGGCCAGATGTCAATGCTATGGGGGAAGGGGGGGGGGGGGCAGAGGACACTACTGTTGAGGGGAGGGGGGTGATGAGAAGGGTGATACCTCTGCTATGTTACCACCACCCCATAGAAGACACTGCTATGGGGGTGACCCTGTCCATAGCAATGCCCTCTGCAAATCATCTCCCCCCACCCCCAGTAGTGTCCTCTGCCCACCCTTTCCCTCATAGCATTGACCTCTGACCCCCTTCCTCCCCCCCAGTAATGTCTTCTGCCCCCCCCCCCTTTCCCCCATTCTCCTCCACTGCTGCCATTCTCAATGTACCGACCTAGCAACCAATCACTTGTCCTAAAATCCTTAATATGTAAAGTTCATTTGACCAGCTCCTCCTCCCGCACTCCGTCCTGAGCTGTGTTGTTCTGTGCACTGAGAATGACAGCAACAGAGGAAGTTGGTGGAAAGGGGGGAGAGGGACCTGTAGTGTGTATTACTATTATTATAATTACTATTATTATAATAATTACTATTATTATAGTGTGTATTGCAGTCAACATGTAGACTGCGATCGACGGGTTGTCGAACCCCGCTATACATCATATGTAGACCCTTTGTTAGGATCTCTTGGATTGTGCATATTCCTGGATGTGTAAAACACTGAACTTAGTCTATTTCAATAAAAATATTATTGATTAAAAAAAAAAGTGTTAGCTGGAGTTTGGCTTCAATTTGTTAGCATTTTTAAATGTGCTAGTACATCTAACGCTCCCCTTCACTCAAGCTGACAATGTGCCCCCTCATCCAGGAGGTATGTTACTGGCCAGATCACCAGGTGAAAACAGAGGGGAAAAAATTAATGCAGTCACAACATCTATTGACTGACAAGCTGCAATATATTAAATTTCTGGTTTGGGGTTTATTATTGCTTTAGGGTTTGTTACCTTGGCTGTTAGGGGGTTTGTGCAAATGCCTGGACTTTTACCAGTGCAATGGGAGCTAAATGTAATGCCACTATTATTAGTGGTATTACTATTGTAATAATAATAATTATAATAATACACACTATAATAATACATGGCAGCTTTCCACTGTTAATGGTTGTTTAGAAGGCCTTAACAACCAGTGTTCTTCCTAGCCCAATTTACTTACAATTCCTAAGAATCATCAGCAATTTAGCAGGGATAGTGAAAATAAAAAGAAAACAGTATGAAAGGTGAACTTATCCTTTAATCTCAGCATGCAGCCTGGCACTCATAATTGCTCCCCAAAAATGTATACAAGACCCTTAATCTGAAGATGAAGCTTGGTTAGCCAGAAGAGGGGTAAGAAAGAAACGTGCACCCCCCCTCTCCTGAACCATACTAGACCACATGCCTTCAACATGGAGGGGCTATGTTGATAAGGACAACAGCCTCATTCCAAAAACTTTGACCCAATGGTTGGGGGTGTCGGAGGGACTTATCATAACATGGAAACTCCCTTTAGTATAAGGGGCCCTCAAATATCTCCCCCCCCAGGTGAATGAGTAAGGGATACATAGTACCCTTACTTATTCACAAAAGTCAGTTGTAAATAGGGATGAGCGTAAGGTTCAGACTTTGGACATGTGGTCAAACATGCCTGAAAATCTATGACGGATGGTGCCCTGGGGTTTTTCTTCCCAGATCTGAACCAGGGCATTACTGAGCTCCTGGACAGTCTAAGGTGCAACCTGGTGGCATTGGATGAATCAAAACATGATATCACGGAGGTGTTCTATCGGATTTAGGTCAGGCGAGCGTGGGGGCCATTCAATGGTATCAATTCCTTCATCCTCCAGGAACTGCCTGCGGCCGGACATTGCCGTGCACCAGGAGAAACCAAGGCCAATAGGTCCAAGGATTTCATCCCAATACCTAATGGTAGTCAGGGAGCCATTGTCTAGCCTGTAGAGGTCTGTGCGCCCCTCCATGGATATGCCTCCCCAGACCATCACTGACCCACCACCAAAACGGTCATGTTGAATGATGTTACAGGCAGCATAACATTCTCCACTGCTTCTCCACACCCTTTCACGTCTGTCACATGTGTTCAGAGTGAACTTGCTTTCATCTGTGAAAAGCACAGGGTGCCAGTGACAGACCTGCCAATTCTGGTGTTCAATGGCAAATGCCAATCGAGCTCTATGGTATATGGCAGTGAGCACTGGGCCCACTAGAGGACATCGGGCCCTCAGGCCACCCTCATGAAGTCTGTTTCTGATTGTTTGGTCAGAGACATTCACACCAGTGGCCTGCTAGAGGTCATTTTGTAGGGCTGTGACAGTGCTCATCCTGTTCCTCCTTGTTGCGGACCTTTTACGGCCCTGTCCAGCTCTCCTAGAGTAACTGCCTGTCTCATGCAATCTCCTCCATGCTCTTGAGACTGCTGGGAGACACAGCAAACCTGGCAAAAGTTTGATTCAAAATACAAATGGGACCCATGGCCTGTTACCTGTGCTGGTCCAGTTAACAAACAATGTACGTATGCATTTTAAGCATGAATACTGGGTACACCAATCACTGAAAATTGAATGCTGCAAGTGTGGAAAAATGAATTTATTTCTGAAAACACAGTATTTGCCAATTTTAACAATGCTACAGAATAAAGATGGACAACCACCATCAAGACTGCCTACAATTTTATACAAATATAAAAAAAAACTTTCATAGCATTTCTTGCTTAACATTTCACTTAGGAAAATACACATTTTGAGAACTTAATAGTGAGTATTTTGGCCACAAAAAATAATTAATTGCATGTAAAAGCATATAAATTATATAAAAAACTTGCTGCACAAGTAAATTGTTGAAAAGTGGAAACCATACCATATGTCATATCCTAATAGGACAGAATTTTAAAGTTTACTTATCTCTACAGATGCCATATTTTGACATCAGGTACATTTTACCTGCATTACAGTATGTAAGAAAAAAAAAGAAGAATGGAAATATGGTAAATAGGAATACATTGAACTGACCTAGGTTCAGTTCAAGCAGGGTTCTGTGAACTCCAAAGAAGTTTGAATGCCAAACCTGAACCCAAGTGAAATCTAAAGGAGCATAATCTGTCAAATCTAAAATGCTTATTTCCTTCACTAATATACAAAGGGTAAAAAATAGAATTTGGTGTGGGCATGTACCAAAACAGAAACATTTTTGCTGGGAGCATTAACATTAAAAAAGTTTTTTTAAAACTGCCACCAAATTACATTTCCCTGCTAGCTTAAAAAACAAAAAGCACAGTGAACCCACCAAAGGGTTCCCTAAAACGGATCGGTCTGTGTACCATTTTTTGTCCCTTAATAATTTATTTGCTGCCAATTTATATATTTTTTTAAATAGCACATGGAGTTTAAGGGGATATTTCTTGAAAAAAAATGTGACACCACCTAGGAAATGTACACCAGACTCTTTGGCCATGATTTACTAAGAATTGAGTCTACCAGCAAACGCTGAACATTCAGGCAGACTCAATTCAAACAATCTAGACCTGTCAGTCTTCTGAAAGGTGTCTAGCAAACTCATTGAAAAGCGTCTACTTTGTAGAGTCTTTCCTGTTAGTAAATGTGGAATCACGCCTGGCACATTTTTAGGTGCAATACCGAATATGTTCACTAGGTGGCGCACAACTGCGGGCTTTGTCCCCTTGGCGTTTTTCTGTTTGCATATGAGAATACTTATAATTTAAGTATTTAAGTAAAAGGTACACCTATATTTTTATTTTTTATTTTTTTTTGGGGTTGCTGTTTCTCCAAAATGATCAGACAACTAATGCATTTCCTAATGAATGTCATACATTCTATTTACAAATGTCAAACATTTTCACACTTATATCGCAAATAATTGGGAATGTCTAGTTCTAATTTCCCAATATAAATATATATATCTTCATTCTCTTTAATCATGTAACTATTCTATGTTAAAGTAATAGTGCAGCGCTATAAATGTATGTTATCAATCACCGCCATTGAGGAGCGTCCGCCATACTGTCCGTCACGGATAAACCGTCTGCACTACTGTCCGTCACGGATAAACCACACGTCCCATTCATAGACACTCTCTGAGTTGGTACTCTCATACGAAGGACATTCCATGATTCAGGAATGATTATATGAACTTTTTTTAGCACCATTTACCAGTTTACATCATTATTGCACTTATTTGCACCTTGTTGACTTTACATGCGTTTATGATTGTTAACATGCTATTTTTAAACAATGTATCTATTCTACATTGCAGCTCAAACTGTCTCTCCTACAGTGGCTTAGTGGTTAGAACTCAGAACTTACAGCACATGGGTCATGAGTTCTAATCCCAGTCATGGCTGCACCTGTCTCCATCCCAGTTTGCATGCTTTCTCTGCACGGGTGTGTTTCTGCCAACACTCCAAAGATATGTTGTTAGGTTAACTGGGCCTAGTATATGTAAAAAACCAGCTATTTAAAAAAAAAAAAAGAAAAATCAGTCTTTCAATCGGCCGACGTTACCACCAGCGGTAAAAAAATCGGCTGATTTACATCCCGTCTACGGCCGGCGTTTTTACTTCTGTCCCTTGCAGAGAGCTCTGCTATTATATTTTACATGAAAGGTCTTGCGGTTGCAACAATGTATCCATTTGTATCCATTTTGGATACAGATGTTTTTATTCGGATACAAATAGATACATTGTTGCAACCGACAGACTTTTCATGTAAAATACAATAGCGGACTGGAGTTCTTATTTTTCTTCTTCTTCTTCTTTTTCTTCTTCTTGCAGGTCATGGCCCATGCGCAGATTTTTTATCGGTAAAACGATCGGTCGATTTGCCCATCATTGCCAGGATAATCGGCTGATCGTCAAAATCGGCCACAATTTTTCCAACTTTACTGATAAAAAAAAGTGCCAAAACCGTGAAAAACAGCTGACCAATTAACCCACTAACGGTGCAAAAATTGGCCGATTTTTTTTTTCAGACGATTTTTGACCCATCTATGGCCTGCATTAGATTGTAAGCTACTTGACATTTGCGAATGCCCAAAATATGGAGATCAATTTCCAGGGTTCTGTCAGTGCCAGGAATATCGATCAATCAAGATTTTGGCTACTGACTAGAAAGTGGAAAGGGAGTGAATCTTACCTGTGTCCTGTTCTTCTGACAAGTTTGAAACTTTCAATTTTCCTTCTGTTTATATTTCATTACAACTTTTTTTTATCTTCTCTAAGGCTACGTTCACACTAGCTTTGTCAGCAGGCGTCAGACAGGCGTTTGGGAAGTGTTTTTTACGCTTCTCAAATGCCTATGAAAATGCTGCACATGGCAGCACACAGTGCTGTTCACACTGAAGCGTTAGCATTGCGTCACGGCAAAACTGGCGCCTCATGTCGAGTCAGGAGGAGTTGAAGCCTCCCATTCAAGTCTATGGTACCATTCCTCAAATGCCTGGCAGACGTTTGCGGTGTGGTTGCAAGGCATTTTAGGAGCGTCAATACCATTTAACTTCATTATAGGCATTTGTGGTGCAGTTTTAGCGCTTGGTAAATGCTTATCACATGCCTCAAAACCGCACATAGGACGTTTGAGGAGCATTTGAGGAGCGTTAAAAACGCTTCCCAAACACCTGTCAAACGCTATAGGGCCGTTTGGCAAGAATTAGAAATAAAGTCAAGTGTGAACGAGCCCTTAAACCTCTCTCCTTATACAACTTGACCCCCTCCCCCACCCTCCTGTCATCACCTGTTCCACCTGCCAATCTATGTATCACCACCCCACTCTCTTTATTTAACTATTTATTTATTGATCTTGTTAATGTGTCTCATTTCCTATCACCTCCAGCTCAGATCTCGCATTATTATATGATTCCTGATTGTATCTCACCACTAGTCTGATTGAATTTACAATTCCTGGTCAGTCCCATTCCCTTACTTATAATAACCTTTAGGGCCAGTTCACACTACATGTGTTTCAGTTGCTTTTTTTGCATCCAAAACGCACAGAAAGAAGGTTATATGGTTGTAAATGTTATAGTTCACATCAGCGCTTGCAGTTCCAGTGTGTTGCAGGTGCTGCCAAAAAAGTCGAACAGGCTGCATTGTTTATGCATAGAACTGTACTGGAATGCGGTAAAATGCCCCGGAATGCACTAAATTGCACATGTCCCTAGTTAAATTTAAGAAAAAGAGAGGGGAAAAAATTAACTGGAATGCATAAAAAAATGCACTGGAACACGTCAAAAATGCATCCAAAATGCACTGGAACACCAAAAACGCATCCAAAATGCACTGGAACACACAAAAATCGCATCCAAAATTCTCTGGAACACGCTAAACATGCATCAAAAAAGTGCATGCAAACACGCATCTGAAACACATCTAGACTGTGTTTCTATAGTGTGAACTGGCCCTTAGGACTTGTTTACACCATTTGTGGTGCAGAAACGCATGCAAGAGCATGTTTTTTCCAGCACATCAAAGAAATGAAATGCCCTCTGCAGATGTGCGCAGGTACCATGATGAAAACTTAATTGCACCTCCACACGCCTAGTAAACACAGATGCATTCACAGCCACCAAAACGCATGGCACCACACTACTGTGCGGTTAGGTGCAACACACTTTTAAAATAATATGCCTGCAGCATTTTTGCATGTTTCCACATTTTAGGCAGCCCATTGAAATTAATGAGCTGAGGAAAAAAAAAAAGTAAAAAATGCCCCATTCACACAGGTCCTCTGGCCTGTACAGCATGAATGAGGGGGTTGTTCATGTGGCTGGAGCCACCTGTTACACTATGGGGACACAGCAGCTGTATGAACACAGGTTTTAATCTGACAGGTGTGAAGGCGTGGGGAAGTGGCCCTGAATGCTCACTGTCTGTGTTCAGGGCCCTACACCTGCACCCATATGCTTGTTAAATTATGATCTGCAGCATTTCCATTGTGTAACATAGGTTGCCTGCAAACGGCGACAGCCACAAAAACAAACCACTGATTCCCACTCTACAGGCCACAGCACTCATGAGCCCCAAGACCTCAATTACACACACAGCTTTATTTATGAACTCAGTACAGTTTTATCATTTAGATTTCACAGGAATATGGTTGGGATTATGCCCATTAATAATGTTTTTAGTGTAATTTTACCATAAATATAATTGGGATATTTTCTCTGGTGGTGGGGGGCTGTCAGGTATGCTGTACGGGGCTCCGTGATATCTAACAGTGGCCCTGGGTGTATGCTTGTGTCTCTGCCACCTGTATAGTTAGGAAGAACCTTGAACCTCTGCTATGTACCTCAATGGATCTAGGAATTGGACATGTTTTCAACTGAAAATACAACAATTATTAGTAATGTTTCCCCAGCAAATGAGGATCAGCTCCTTGGTGGAGAACAGCGCTCTCGCCATGTCCAGATGTGGTCTGGAATTCCACAAAAGAACAATTCACAAAACTAAAAAATAGACTTGCAAATTACCACTAAACTCTCCTAACTACACTCCCATCCACTCAAACTCCCCACTACCACTTCCGGGTGTGTGCAAATGTCCTTCCACAAATGTCATGACGTATTTCTGGTATGACAGCTGCTCTAGCGCCTCCTCCAACAGCCGTCTTGGCGTTTATTTGTGCACCATAGCAATTTTACATGCGGCTCCATTGTGTATATAACATTCACAAATATATGTTTGCAGTTCTATTGTGAATTTGGCATTGGTGAATGTATGCTTGCAGCTTTACTGTGGATATGACATTGGCAAATATATATTTGCCAGTAAGGGCCCAATTTATTACTGTTAAGAGGATTGTAGAAAAATAGCTAGCTGCACATTGAACACGACCTAGTCATTGGTACATAACATGGTCTTGTGGTGCAATAGCGGGCTTTTGGTTTGTTAGTTTGGACATGCTTACATATGTGCACTCTAACAAGGAAGATTTGGGCATATTATATAGCTAGCAAAAATAAGTGTTAGGGGTGCTAGTACATTTATTTATTTCAGGTACTTATATAGCGCTGTCAATTTACACAGCGCTTTACATCTATGTGTTGTAAATTCACATCAGTCCCTAACCCTCAAGGAGCATATAATCTAGGGTCTCTAACTTACATTCATACATATATTAGGGCCAATTTTGACAAGATCTAATTAACCTACCAGCATGTCTTTAGAGTGTGGGAGGAAACCAGAGTACCTAGAGGAAACCCACACATGCACAGGGAGAACATGCAAACTCCAGGCAGGAGGTGCCATGGCTGGGATTCGAACCAACATCCCTAGTACTGCCAGGTGGAAGTGCTAACCATTTAGCCACTGTGCTACATTCAACTAGAACATGAAATAATCCCCCCAAAAAATATAGTCCAAAATGTTTATTGATCAAATACACATTCCACATTTATTTGGACAGCAACAACAAGTAGGTACATTCAATTTCTCGGTGGAAAAAAAAAAAAAAAAGCAGGATTGATGTTGCTAAAATAGAACGGTCCTGCTCATAAGAGCTTACGATCTAAAAGATTATACTTATAATGAACTGTGCTTTCACAGGTTACAGCAGGAAACAAACGGTTAATATGAATCACTTAGGCTTATCCACAAAACAAGCTGCAGATCAAAATATCAATATAAAAATACATACGTGCCAAAATAAAACACCTCCCACCTCCCCAATTCCCCCACACATACATTTCTCATCAGGTTTGTCTGAAAACTGCATTTGAGTCTAACTAAAGCAAACTTGGAAGAGCAGAGCAATTGATATGTGTTAGGATTACAATGCAAAGATAATAAACACACAATCATTGTACAATAACACACAAACACACCTTAGAAGGAAGAACATGCAAAACATTTACAGCCCACATCAAAACACAGCGTGAGTGTGGCCTGGGGCAATTCACCACAATATCTCTTCCTCTCCAAACCACCACAGACAAGGACTTGCAGAAAATAATGTGGCCTGTACAAGACTTTAATCACCCACTACTGCATCTCTTTATATAAGGTAGGCCACACCCACCACTGTCATTCATTTGGTCAGAGAAAGTGTTTGCACCTGATTAATTCTCTTCCCACCTACGTTAACCCTTGGTATACAGGCCCCACAAATCAGAGTCAGAAAGAAATCCACAGTGAAGTGTACCTGCGCAGCATACAACAGAACATTAAACAGGGATGTGAAGGGGAACCCCATGGCAACATTTATTGGCCCTATGGGCACAATTCACTCCATATTATAGCATGAGTTAAGGCAGTCACATGACCACATCTCGCATGCAATACTGAAAATGTCAATTCACTTTTGCTAGTATGCAGAATTTCCCATAAATCGGAAAAACACTCAGGAAATCAAACATAAAAAGGCCTTACACCCCGGTCACATCAAAGCCGATTTAGAAATTGTGGGACGTACAGTGAAGTTGCTGATTTCCTTAAGATTTGCAAGACATCTGACACAGATATCTATGCAAATTGCCACAAAAGTAGTACTACTTTAGAAATCAGTGTTGGAAACGCACCCATGTGACCGATCTAATAGCAGACAATAGGGTGCGACTTGGCATACGATTTGCAAGTCGCATGTCATGCAAATCGCATGCCAAGTCGCACTCAATGTGACCGCTATTAGAGCGTTCATATTGGTGTGGTTCAAACTTGGTTGGAGCCGCAACAATTTCTAAAGTAATGAATACACTACTTTTCAAGTGATTTGCATAGAGATCTGTGTCAGATGTGTTGCAAATCGCACTTTAAATCAACATGTCTCCCGACTTTGAAATCATGTGACTTCACTGTAAGTCACATGAGACCGTAGAGTAAGTCGCACCACTTCAAAATCCGCTTTGATGTGACTGTGGTGTTAGCCCCCAGTCACATCGGGTGCAATTTGGCATGCGATTTGCAAGTCGCAGGGCATGCAAATCACATGCCAAGTCGCATCCAGGGTGCACAATTTCAGGTGCGATTTGGGAATTGAAATTGTACCTGTTATTGGATCTAATGAATGTTGATGTGAGTGTCTTAACGTAAGCGATTTTCTGCAGCACAATTTCAAAAGTAGTTCTTGTCTAACTTTTTCAGCATTTTGTAGCTATTTCACATATAGACTACAATAGAAATCGCAATGCAAAACACAATTGAAAACGTAATAACTCATTGGTAAATCTACCGAAAACACAGTGAAATTGCCAACAAAAAGCACAATTTTAAATCACATCTAGTGTGAACCAAGCAGGTAATTCAACAAAGGAAATAAATCTTTGAAGGCATGCGGTATTTGCATGCTCGGATAAAGGTCTGGTATGGATATTTAGGGGGGACTCCATGCCATTGTTTTTTAAATTTTGCCGTGGAGTTACCCCTTAATACCAAATTAAAAAAGAAAAAAGCGCCATTTACAAAAAAACACCAAAGTGTCAGCAGCATATCCCACCCAAAATAAATTTTGGCAACAATAATCCTAATTAAAAAGGTATGCGCTAATAACAAACTTTTACAAAGGTGTATATCATCATCCAAAAAAAAACATTTAGTGTTTTAAATAAATAATTATAGTGACCAAACATAAATTAGTGTCCAAAAAAATATATATTAGTGTCCAAAAAAGAAAAAAAAAAAAATATATATATATATATATATATAGATCTTCAGTGACTTGAACCAATTGTGAAAAATCCACCACCAAAGGAGATTAAATGAACTCACCAGAGCTAATGGCTGGTCAGATTATAAACCAGCAACAGCACTTGTGCTCTGGGAGCAATGAACCCGATGTCCAAATAGATATGGTGATGTTTCAGATACTTCCGGATAGTAATAATCACAGACAAACAACTTTGCAGCCCAAGCCCTTATGATGAACTTCTCCACTCTCTCATATCTCCATGAGAGCATGCAGTACACTCAGGGACAAAAAAAGAGAACATAATGGTGCAATACGTTTTTTTCATTTATTTCTTTAATAAAAAAGGTATAAGGAAACTCACAAACAAGGTGTCCAACAGACACCAGCTTCAATCGCAAAAAAGGTGAGATACAATTACCGCTCACCACGGATCTCTCCCATACAGCACAGAACAGCAAGGCTCTCTAACGTCCACATCGTGTAGGCCACGCCCAACCGGTTTCGTCACACCGACGTCATCAAGGGGCAATATCCATACCAGATCCGAAGGGCTTGGTATGGATGGGAGGGGGGACCCCACCCAGTTTTTTTATTAATTATTTAATTTACGGAAATTATTTTACATTCAGCTGTCAGTGGGGAACTCCGATGACAGCTGAAACATTAATGTAGGCCATAGACGGGTCGAAAACCAACCTCTTAAAAAAAAAAAAAAAAAAAGAAAAATCGGTCGTTCAATAGGCCGACGTTACCACCAACGGTAAAAAAAAATCGGCTGATTTTCGTCCTGTCTACGGCCGGCAAATATAATAGCGGAGTAGTACTTCTGTCCCTGCAGAGAGCTCCGCTATTATATTTGACATTAAAAAGTATAGCGGTTGCAACATTGTATCTATTTGTATCCAAATAAAAACATCTGTATCCGAAATGGATACAAATAGATTTAGTTTTTTTGTGAATGAGTAGTGGTAGCATGTACTGCATACTCATTCACGTGGGGGGGGGGTTCTGATAAGCCCCCCGCCCACAGACCCCCACAACCACCGGCCAGGGTGATAAGCCCCCCCTGCCCCAAAGCCCCCCCCATGTTTAGGGCATGTGGCCTGGTATGGTTCAGGAGGGGGGGCGCTCGCTCTTCCCCCTCCTCCTTTCCTGACCTGCCGGGCTGCATGCTTGGATAAGTGTCAGGCATAGATTTTGGGGGGAACCCCACACTGTTTTTTCTTTAATTTTGGCGTGGAGTTCCCCCTTAATATCCAAACCAGACCCAAAGGGATTGGTATGGATGGGAGGGGGGACCCCACACCGTTGTTTGTTTTTTTTTTATAATTCCCTGCAATGCTTTTACATTTAGCTGTCAGTGGGGAACTCCGCCAACAGCTGAAACATGAATGCTGCATTGGTTTTCACTACTAAAACGCCGCATGAGTTAATAAAATAACTCATGCAGTATTTTAGTAGCGACAATCATGTGTAAATGTTTCAGCTGTCAGCGGGGTTCCCCAGTGACAGCTGAATGTAAAATAATTTCCTTAAATTAAATAAATAATTTAAAAAAACTGCGTGGGTCCCCCCTCCCATCCATACCAAGCCCTTTGGGTTTTGTATGGATATTAAGGGGTAACTGCACGCCAAAATTTTAAAAACAATTGCGTGGAGTCCCCCCTAAAATCCATACTAGACCCTTATCCGAGCATGCAGCCCGCCAGGTCAGGAAAGGCATGTGATCCCACCCCATGTGACATCAATGATGTCATATGGGGCGGGGTCACTCGGATGATGTCCCCGGCTGGCCCCGCCCCTTTCCTATTTAAGAGCTGTCACCCTGGCTCACTGCACAAGGCTGGTAGCCTCCACCAAGAGCGGAACTTTTTTTTCTTTTTTCAGGTCGCCACCGTGTGACATCGTGATTGACATTGGATCTACTTCGGGGGACATTGTTTTATTAAAGGACTTGTCAAAGACCCTGTCCTGTGGTTTTTTACACTATACTTTTGCTTTTTTTGTGAATGAGTAGCGGTACCATGTACCGCATACTCATTCACGTAGGTTGGGGGCTGGGATCTGGGGGCCCCCTTGTTAAAGGCGGCTTCCAGATTCTGATAAGTCCCCTGCCTGCAGACCCCCACAACCCTGGCCGGTGGGTGAAGAGGCCCTTGTCCCCATCAACATGGGGACAAGGTGCTTTGGGGGGAGCCCCCCCTGCCCCAAAGCACCCCCCCATGTTGAGTGCATGTGGACTGGTATGGTTTAGGAGGGGGGGGGACGCTCGCTCGTCCCCCCCCTTTCCTGAACTGCCAGGCTGCATGCTCGGATAAGGGTCTGGTATGGATTTTGGGGGGAACCCCATGCTTTTTTTTCTTTAATTTCGGCGTGGAGGTACCCCTTAATATCCATACCAGACCCGGAGGGCTTGGTATGGATGGGAGGGGGGACCCCACGCAGTTTTTTTTTTTTTTATTGCAGACCTTTATGTTTACATTCAGCTGTCAAAATTAATATTATCTAGACCTTCGAAATAAGTAAAATCATTACAGAAATAATTATAAAGGATAAGAATCAAAAATAGAATCAATAGAACTAAGGAAATCAAATTAGAATACATAAAGATATGCCTAGCTACAAATAGTGCTGTTTGTTAAACACAGTAGACGCGATCGAGTGCCGTCTGTCAGTGGAATCCACACATAGATTTACTATTGAACAGCGTCTAAAAAGAAAACGCCCACGGAAGACTTCTAAAATGTGTTCTACACATGCGCATTTATATCTGCCAAAGACACTGCAAAAGCTTCTAGTTCTTCACTGTGTCAACTTGCTTTAAAAAACAATTTTTTACACATTTTAATAATTTTTTGAAATGGCAGATATTGTTTAAAGTGAAGTCCTGATATTTGGCAAAGCAAATTTCAATGTTAACATGTCTCTGCAATGATTTTTTCTTGGTGTTAGACGTGCCTCTTAGCAAGTCTGCTTTTTGAGTCTGATTCCTGGGCTGTGTCTCGTTAGTAAATTCGATTTGGCGTCTACTTGTTGACGCTTTCTTTAGTAAATGTCTTTGCGGTGTAAAAGTAGACGGTCACTATTAAAAAGTAGACGTTAGCTCACAGAAATGCTCCTAGGCACAATAGTAAATCAGGGTCTTTCAGTCTAGTATGTGTTTTAAGGAGGATCTCCATGCAAATAAACCACCCCAAAAATATGCATGAAGTCCTCCTAAAATCTATACCAGACCAGTAAAACTGTGTTTTTGCCTTAATTCATATTTTGCATATTTTTGGGAATGAGTTGGGTAACCTTACTCATTCACAAGGGGAGGGTGGCATTTGGATGCCCCCGTAGTGTTCCCCCCTTTCCTAGCCTGTCAGGCTGCATGCTTGGATGCTCGGACAGGGGCCTGGTATAGAAATTTGGCGAGACCTCACACATTTTTTTTTCTTTTTGTGTTTTTGGTATGTTCCTACCATACCTGAAGGGTCTTTTATTGTCCAAATATGGCCATGTGGCAATTTCTGGCAATGATGTTACCTCCTATCCCCAGGCCTTGGCATATGTGGGCAGGGATTCCAAGCCAAGTAAATGAATGGGCTAGGTATCATTACTAATTCCACTTTAGTTTCCCATGGTGGATCTAACTTTATATCCACCAATCTACATTGGATGAATAAACAGCTTCCAGCCTATGGGTAGCTTAATTTGATGAATAAAGATATAAAAATAAATGGTTACTTTTTTTTAAATCACTTTACCCCTTATATTTTGAAACTTAAAGTTATATTATAAACATTTTAAACTTGATATGTGGCTTATAAAATTCAAACATGCATCAATAAACACTGAAAGATCAGGTGTTTTACAAGGGTAAAAGACATTCCAAAAGAGAACTGAAAGACATTTTGAACATGTTAAAAAATGTACAATAAAACACTGCGTCCAAAAGGTTGTGTCACAAATAAAGGGGAATAAAGAAAAGTGATTTATTTAAATTAATACATTTATAAATGTATTGTACACTGTTTAGTAAACAGTAGCAACTCAATAGTTGACTTTGGTATGAGCTAACAACCTCATAAAAACAATATTTGCATAAGATGTTGAAAAAAATGGAAAAAAACTTACCAATAATGGAAGCCAACACAGGCTAGCAATGATCATGATCCCAATGAGCTGGACCATCATTTCCACTTCACTGTCCCTTCTTCTTTGAACAGACTCACGGTCATGATATACTCTGCACAGAGTCACTACACTGACAGTGTTGAGGATAAAAGAGAGACAGACAGCAAATATGCCTGTCAGTGAGAATACTAATCCAAATGCTTTATTCTTTGAATCTTGCAGCAGAGTTAGAAAACACCAGGATTTTGGAAATTGTAAGGTATATTTCCCAATGCCCATAACTGGCAATAAAGCCAACAAGAAAGCAAAACTCCAAACTATGATCACAATACCCCAAGCTCTTTTTTTGGAAATATTGGCAGTACGTGAAAAAGGTCTGTTTATACCAAAGAAGCGTTCAGCAGCCATGGAGGCACCAAGAAGAAGAGGACACAGTCCATAAAAAACCATAGAAAGTCCAAAAAAATTACATAGATAGCAATTTTTATCAAACGCCTGCCAATCAAAATGAGTAATATGGTAAGACACCACAATAATACCAGTTACTAATAGTCCCATGAAATCTGTTACCACCAATCCAAGAAGGAATATTAGGAAAGAAGACCGTGAGCGACTTTGAGTTTTTCTTGATGCACTAACTAACACAAAAAAAGCAAATAGATTGGAGCCAAGGCCAATGATTGAAAAAGTAGTAGAGAACCACAAAGAGGTGATAGGTTTTTGACCTGAAGTTGAAGTTGTCATATTAATGTATCGGAAGCAGGATCCTAATGGTGAGGTCAAAATGCCTTTTTCTATTTCCATGGCAGGGCACAGATTATCTTTAGTTTCATTTACAAGATGCATGTTTGGATCCTTTATTATTATTACAGTAGTAGATTCTATGCAGTAGATTCTATAGTGCCAGTATCCTTTGCTGAAGTTTTGAAGGGCTTGACAATTGAGTCTTTAAAAATGCTTGTGCATTTTACAGAAACTGAAAAAAAGAAAAACAGTTTTAGTTTCTCTACTCTAAATTCATATTCAAAACAATTAATAGGAATACAATATTTTCTAATAAGTCATTACAGGGGTTGGCCAAAAAAATGGAAACGCTACATGATTTGTAGGTGTGAAAGTGACAACATGTTTCATGTTGAAAGCGGAAGTGATGAGACACCTAGCTAACAGGTGGGAAGACCCATTTCCATCATTCCCTGTGTGTGCTGCTAGTAATACAAAGTCATGTCAGAACTTATTGAGCTTCAAAGAGGGCAAATTGTTTGTGCCCGCTGAGCTGGTGCCTCTGTGGCTGAAGTTGCCAATTTACCGTGTTGCAAGGTACAGTATCAAAGCTTATGATGGCATATACGGTTTCTAGGAAAACGTCCTCTGATAAGCAAAAGTGCAGTCAATATGGTCAAGTGACCGAAAGAGACAAAAGGACATTGCTCAGGATTGTGTCCCAGAATAAGCAAACAACTGCTGTAAAAGTTACCGCAGAGCTCAACCTCAGTCTTCACGGGACAGCGGTTTTGCTTATCAGACAATGTTTTCACAGAAACTGTATATGCCCACATTACCTTTGATATTGTGCCTCACGACATGGCAAATAAACTGGCAATTTCAGTCTCAGAAGCAACAAAAATTTGCCCTCTTTGGAGCTCAGTAATCTCTGACATGACACCGTATTACTAGCAAGTACATGCAGTAAATGACAAAAGTAAGGCTTCCCACCCAAGTGTCTAATCACACAGTGAAAGTAAAAGGATGTTACATCACTTCCGCTTACACTTTCACACCTGCAAACTATATAGCGTTTCCATTTTTTTTGTCTAACTCCTGTATATTTAATTTAACCAGTATCAGTTTTTCTACTCTAAATTCATATTCAGAACAATTTTTATGAATACTATATTTTCAGTCATTACTGGGGTTGGCAAAAAAATGGAAACACTACATGATGTGTAGGTGTGAAAGTGATGACATGTTTCATATATATATACAGGTGAAACTCATATATATTTACAGGTAAAATTAGAATATCATGCAAAAGTTCATTTATTTCAGTAATGCAACTTAAAAGGTGAAACTGATATGAGATAGACTCATTACATGCAAAGCAAGATAGTTCAAGCCGTGATTTGTCATAATTGTGATGATTATAGCTTACAGCTCATAAAAACCCCAAATCCACAATCTCAGAAAATTAGAATATTACATGCAATCAATAAAACAAGGATTGTACATAGAACAATATCGGACCTCTGAAAAGTAGAAGCATGCAAATGTACTCAGTACTTGGTTTGGGCCTCTTTTGCAGCAATTACTGTCTCAATGCGGCGTGGCATGGAAGCTATCACCCTGTGGCACTGCTGAGGTGTTATGGAAGACCAGGATGCTTCAATAGTGGCCTTCAGCTGTTCTGCATTGTTCGGTATTATGTCTCTCATCTTTCTCTTGGCAATGCCCCATAGATTCTCTATGGGGTTCAGGTCAGGCGAGTTTACTGGCCAATCAAGCACATTAATCCCACGGTCATTGAACCAGGTTTTGGTGCTTTTGGCAGTGTGGGCAGGTGCTGGAAAATGAAGTCAGCATCCCCATAAAGCTCGTCTGCGGAAGGAAGCATGAAGTGCTCCAAAATCTCCTGGTAGACGGCTGCATTGACCCTGGACTTAATGAAGCACAGTGGACCAACACCAGCAGATGACATGGCTCCCCAAATAAACACAGACTGTGGAAACTTCACACTGGACTTTTAAGCATCTTGCAGTGTGTGCCTCTCCATTCTTCCTCCATACTCTGGGTCCTTGGTTTCCAAATGAGATGCGAAAGTTGCTCTCATCAGAAAAGAGGACTTTGGACCACTGAGCAACAGACCAGGTCTGTTTTTCTTTAGCCCAGGTAAGACGCTTATGACGTTGTTTGTTGTTCAGGAGTGGCTTGACAAGAGAAATACAACATTTGAAGCCCATGTCCAAGATCCGTCTGTGTGTGGTGGCTCTTGATGCACTGACTCCAGCCTCAGTCCACTCCTTGTGAAAGTCCCCAACACTTTTGAATGGCCTTTTCATGACAATCCTCTTCAGGCTGCAGTCATCCCTGCTGCTTGTGCACCTTTTTCTTCCACACTTTTCCCTTCCACATAACTTTCTATTAATGTGATTTGATACGGCACTTTGGGAACATCAAACTTCTTGCAACTCCAATTTCCTGTTGGGCGGAGTTACAGCAAGGTGTGTGTGGTGAGAGAGTGCTCTCTAGAGCTCCAGCAGGCCTCATTTGGGGCCTGGGGCTCAATTTTTGGCTTTAGCCCACTTTACCATGGCCGAGCCTGGCCGTTATCCGGGTGGTGGACCCCTGCGTAGGGCGCCTAGTACCGGTCCTAGGACATCCGTGGAGGACCTGGGAAAGGGCCCTAAGGCTGGAGAGACCTATGCCGATTACTGGGGTAGAGTGGTGACCCACGTGAAGAAAATTGAGAGAGAGGAGGAAAAGCTAGTATAGATGAGGATGGACTTAAAGCATTTCAAAGCAACTTATGACCGAGTCTGGAGTACCAAACGGCAGGCCATGCGGCCAGAGTTGGAAGGTATGGAGAAAGCTGTTCGCTTGCAAGTGGACCTTGTGGCTACACTGAAGGCTGCGAGTGGTACATTGAAAGAGAAATTCACAAATGAGGAGAGATTCAAGCAAGCAAGAGATAAGTCAGTAGCAGTGATGAGGGGCCATGATAGTGGTGTTATTTCTTCAGAAGATTTGTCTGATCCTGCTGGAGGGGGCTCTGCAGCAGGGAGCAAGCAAGATGGCGGAGCTATGGCCACTGGAAATGTGGTAGGAGAGTCTGCTCCCATCCCTCCCAGGCAGCCTGAGCAGGACTGGGCAGCTCAGGTGGTGCAAGGTGAGGAGGAGGAGGGGGCTATGGAGTTCATTACTGAACTAGAGTCTCCACTACAGGGAAGGAAGTTTGCATTTACCTCAGATGACACTGACCCAGAAATGGATGTCTGTCCCAAACCCATGAGGCCAAAAAAGAGGGAGAAAGCAGTGTATGTCAGGCTGGAAAGGATGTCTAGTGAAATAGAAAGAGCTGCTGGCTTCAGGACTGTGAGAGGAGTTGCGGTAAAGCCGCAGGACTTACACAAACCTGGGACTGTGAGTAACATGGATGGGTCTGAGGGTATGATTGTCAGTATGTCTGATAGTGCAGCTGCTGTCAGGGCTGTGTCTGCAGTCTCTGATCCTGTGTGTGTGTCCAGCTTGGCTGAAGCTGAGCTCATGGCTGCCTCTGTGTCCATCCCTGCTCCTTCCATCCCTGGTCATGTCTCTATACCTGTCTCTGCACCTTTCCCTGTTTCCACCTCTACTCTCGTTTCAGCTCCTGGTTCAGTGCCCACCCATGGCCCTGCCCCGTCCCCTGACTTGGTAATTGGTCCGGGTGTGGGCTTTGCTCCTGTGTCGGGTGCCGTCTCTGCACCCGCCCATGATCATGTCACTATCTCTGTCCCGCCCCTTGGTGCAGTGTCCATGCTTAGTGCGGTCTCTACTCCTGTTTTGGGTGCCGTTTATGCACCCGCCCAAGGCCGCATCATTGCCCCACCTCCTAGCTCTGTGTCTGGTTCCAAGACAGTCTGAGATCCCGTCTCGGGTACCGCCCATGCACTTGCCCACGGTCACGTCATGGTCCAGCCCCTTGGCTCTGTGTCTGACTCCAAAGCAGTCTCAGATCTTGTTTCGGATGCCGCCCCTGCACCCGCCCACGGTCATGTCATTGCCTCGCCTCCTGAACCTGTGTCTGGCCTGAATACAATGTCTGCTCCTGTGGGGGGTACCTCCCAAGCAACCACCCATAGTAATGTTAATACTGCTGCCCCGCCTCCTGTTTCAGCATCTGTCCTTAATGTAATCTCTGCTTCTGCTTTGGGTGCCACCCCTAAACCTGCCATTGGTCCAGGCTCTGAGACTGCTCAGGGTCCCGCCTCCACTCCAGTCCCGGCTCAGAAGCCAGTGCTCAGCTATTCAGCTGCCCTGAGGAGCGGTCAGAGTATGACAAGACCATCTGAAGTGCTGGCTGGAGGGTTAGGGACCGTGGTAAAACATAGGAACGTGGTTCAAATCAGGTGGAGAGGGGAAAGCTCGCCCCCCAGTAGGCGAGAAGTTATTGTTAGGTTACTAGAGATGGGCTTTAAAGCCCAAGACATATTCGCCTTCATAGCGCCTGTTGGTACAGGGGAATTTGATGTTTCTTTTGTGAAGCCAGAGAGCCTGGATCTCTTCTGACTGAGATACGAGGGGGGGGTGGAAGGATACTCCCAGGTGGGAGGGGTTGGAGCCCAAGGTGGTCTCCAGGCAGTCCCTGATCAAAAATATAACTATCCTTGTCAGGAATGAATCTATACCTTCTGCTGACCTGATGATTTGGCTGAGCCGGTTTGGGGATGTGATGGGTCCCATGAGGAAGCAGCTAGATGACAGGGGAATATGGACAGTTGGGTGGTCCACAACAGTGAGGCTGAAAGTAGTGGGGAATGTCATCAGCCATATCCCATCATCAGCTTTCCTAGGTAAGGATAGGCTGGTGATATTTTATGCTGGCTAGCCTAAGTGTGGCAGCAAAGGGCATTTTGCATCAGGTTGTAGTGTTTTAAAGTGCTCATTGTGTCAGGAGACTGGTCATGTGGCCAGAGACTGCAACCAAATCAGATGCAATCTCTGCCAGGAGCTTGGCCATTCTTACACTAGTTGTCCAGAGGCCCTGCCCAACATGCCTGGGATAGTGGAGGAATTGGCCAGAATGGAGGCTGAGGATGCCAGTGAGGCAATTGCAAGGCAGGTTTCTGTTGAGTCGGTGGCTGCTCCAGTTTTAGCTCCAGTTTTAGCGGCACCTAGTGCGTCCCCTGATGTGTCTGTCTCTCCTCCTGTTGTAGTGTCTCACCCTGTTTCTGTACCTTCCCAGGTGTTGTCTGCCCCCCCTCACGTATCCCCCTCTTCAGGTCAGTCAAAAATCCGGGAGGCAGCTAAGGGTGCTGGTGTTGGAGGGCCCTTGGTGCCTGCTCCCCCGGTGTTGCTCTCCTGTCGACGTTTGAGTCGGGAGAGGGACTCTGTGGCTTCGGGTGGTAATCAGGAGGATTTGGGTTCAGGCCCAGGGGTTGAGGGGGTGGGGGGGAGGACAAGGGAGATGGGTGGTCTTAGGCAGTGGTGTGTGACTGCGGAGGAGATCAGGTCGCTCCCTGGGAGGCTCCTAAGGGAGAGGATTGTGGCCGCTGCGTTTCATGCACCGCTGGCCTTGCAGGATTACCCAGGCCATATCTTGAGGGAGGGTCTGCGTTTATTAAATATGGAAAGGATTCCCTTAAAATTTAGTGACCAGGCCTGGCTTGCGTTCCATGGCAGGCTCTACATGAGGGGAAACTTGAAGCACCGTTCTCTGGATGACCGTGGTTGTCCGAGGACGGAGTGTGGGGGTGAAATGGAAAGTATGGACCACTTCTTGCTTCAGTGTCCCTTCAATGTAGAGGTGTACAAAGAGGTGGGGAGGGCTCTAGACATCCCCTTCCTGCACTGCATGTCTTATGCAGAGTGGGTATATGGGGCATTAGAAAGTCATACTGGGTATGATTTAAATACACTTTTTCTAGTTTGTCTAGTTGTCCGTTATTACACGTGGAATGCACGGTGTCAGGTCTCCTTGCAGCAGAAGGTCCTTCCTGTCCAGGTGGTGGTGCGTGACATCCTTGGTGAGGTTGGAAAAATTTGGGGTCTTGAGAAAGACAGGCTGCGGCGAAGGGTCTGGATAAAGGTGTGGAGGATTATCAGGCCTGTAGCGGCAGTCTGATGATCTCTTGGTGGGGTTGCTGTCCTGTGTTTTCTCCTTTTTCACCCCCCCCCTAGATTTTTGTCTGTAGGTTATTATTTGAAAGATGGCTACACATGCCTGATGGTCTAGGTTTCTTAACCTTCGTTGGGTAATGTATTAGGTTTGTTGTTATGTTTTCTAAAAGCCGTAGAGGCTAATTTATAATGTATAAGGCCTTCCCGGGTAAGGGGTAAGTTGTGGGTATAGGTTGGTAGGCCAGAAAGGCCGGTACGCTTGATACAAGTGTGCCTTCCCCTGTAAAGGGCTAAAAGCTGTGGAAAGCACGTATAGACGGATAATAGGTAGGCTGTTAAAGCCTTCCTTGGTTGTCTTATTTACTTTTTCCTGTAAAAATGGAGGTTTATAAAGACAAGATCCTTAAGTAGGTAAAAATTATATGTCCTGGTCCTAATGATCAGGTTTTTCTTTGTCTGCTATGGGTATTTTTATAGGAGGGTAATCTGTTTTTTTTTTCCTTTGTTTGTTACCAAGTAGGATGTTTACGTTATTTATTCTTTTGATATTTTTGTATAAAAATTGTTGCTGGTTGCAAGTTTTTTTTCAAATAAAAAATTCTAAACTTCTTTTGCAATTACCTTTTGAGGCTTTCCCTCCTTATGGAGGGTGTCAATAATGGTTTTCTGCACAACTGTCAGGTCAGCAGTCTTTCCCATGATTGTGATTCCTACTGAACCAGACTGAGAGACCATTTAAAGACTCAGGAACCCTTTGCAGGTGTTATGGCTTAATTAGCTGATTAGAGTGGGACACTTTGAGCTGAGAATATTGCACCTTTTCACAATATTCTAATTTTCTGAGATTGTGGATTTGGGGTTTTCATGAGCTGCAAGCCATAATCATCACAATTATGACAAATCACGGCTTGAACTATCTTGCTTTGCATGTAATGAGTCTATCTCATATATTAGTTTCACCTTTTAAGTTGCATTAATGAAATAAATGAACTTTTGCACAATATTCTAATTTTTCGAGTTTCACCTGTGTATATATATATATATATATATATATATACACATACTATACACTACATATGTGTGTATATAGTAGTTATTTATTTCCTATTTATCACATATATAACTCCCCATCTTCTCATTTGCGTTGGCAGTGAGAAATGGATTGGCTTGCTTGAACACAGTTGGGTAGGTTGACCACTTGAAGTCCACCCTATAGCAGTTTTTGTGTAGGGCAGACTCCCTGCACAAAATCACGCATATATACATGATCTACGGTCCTTTCTTGTTCCCGGGGCTGTGGGCACGCATCCATGGAGGTGCTGTAATTGAGTACAGCACCGATCACTCACCAGATTCAGGCCAAGAATGTTTGGACTGGATCTGCTGATCAGTTGTACCAAATCAGAGCTCATCCTGTGCCTGTGTTTACAGAACACAGGCACAGGAAATTTTGCAATATCTCTCTCTGGAGTTCGGTTCCAGAGAGAGAAGAGAGAACATTCATGTGAGTAGAAGCAGCACACTGACACAAAAACACATAGCCAGGCACATTTTAACCCCCTGATCGCCCCTCCCCCAGTTAACCCTTTCACTGCCCTGTCATCAGTGTCATTAGTACAGTGCACAGATTTTTTATTGTTTACTGTATTAGTGTCACGGGCGACTTCAGATTCTGTTAGCGTCCCTCTCAGATAGTGTCAGATTCCCCACCACTACATTACCATCACATTTAACCCTTTGATTGCCAGGAACACGCTTACAGGCACACTATAAACTTCCATTACTAGTATAGTGTCTGAATGGATCAATATCTTCGATCACATCAGACCTATACTAGGTCCACAATGGTATAATGTCCCCAGAAATGCAACGTTAGCAGGATCTGCCCCAACACCTGCAAGCACTTGCATTTATCCCCCCTCACTCCCAGCAAGTGCAGTGTCAGTATATCACAGTTCTTCTAGATCTACTTTCACCTTCATCAGGTCCTTTACTGGTTACTAATTCCACTTTAGTTTCCCATGATCTAACATGGTAGATTGACCAATCTACCCAGTGTTTCCACAGTCCCTAAAATAGGTAATATACCGAGCAGTACATTCAGTTAATTTCCACCTTCCGCTGAAATTCCCACAGCACCCATTTATGTAGGGGGGACATCTGTGAATCCAAGAAAGACATCCCAAGTGGAAATGTTCATTCCCAAACCTCAAATGTTCAAACCCAGCTTGAAGTGATCAATATCTCTTCCATCCAAATTTCCCCTGATGAGGTCCATGTCCTCTGTCTGGGCCTGACCTTTTGTCCAGCCCAGAGGGTGAACCAGTTTGACCTTATCAAGGATATACATTTATTTGCACAACGATTGATGTACAAAGTGATTTATAATAAGGACTGTGCAAAATCCAACACTAATTCTTTGGATTCCATATGGCTGGATTTAACCATCCATGACATGAAATCACTTGGTGATCTCATGGAACTATGGGAGGAAGGAAACAATGAAACCAATGATAATGATGTTGAGAATACCTCCTCTTTTCCTTCCCCTTTATCCTACAAACCTAAATCTCATTCTTTTCCTCTTTTACAAGCTAATCTCAATATTTGGGCCTTTACACAACAGGTATGCAAATCAATTCAGGGCATGCCTTGGGGGGGAAATGCCTATGTCGAATTTGACACATTCCTCTAGTTCAAATAATGAACAAATTGTTATCAAACCCTCAAATAAAAAGGGAAATATTGTAGTGATGGATTTTGACCAATACAAACCTATGGTAATGAACATTTTGAGCAATCAAGTTTGCCACAAACCAATACCCTCAAGTTGAGTTATTTCTGCTATCATTGAATATAAAGCCATTATCAATTGAGCTTATCGTCAGGGAATTATAGACAAGAACACATTGAATTTTCTAAATGTCAAGGACCCTAAGACTCCTACGCTATATGTTTTGCCTAAGGTCCACAAAAATGCCATTTTGCCTTCAGGTCGCCCGATAGTATCTGGTAGAGTTTGTTTCACTGAAGAGGCGAGTCAATTAATAGGTGAGTACTTGCATCCAAATGTCATTTCTCTAACTTCCTTTGTTAAGGACACTACTGAATTGTTAAAAACTCTAGATGGTATGTATGTCTCAGAGGGAGTATGGCTAGTTGCTGTGGATGTTGAAGCCTTATACAGATCAACCCCACATGATTTAGGGATATCAATAGTTGAACAAATTTTGTCTGGACAAGGCCATTCTGCTTACCAATACAGCCATTTCATTCTAGAACTTTTACAGTTCATTTTTACTCACAACATTTTCCTGTTTAAACGCTCCCACTACCTCCAGTTGCAGGGTGTCGCTATGGGGGCCTGTTGTGCTCCCTCATATGTGAACTTGTACCTGGGGGGGTGGGAGCATCAACTTTTTTCAAGGGAGGACCTACAAGATAATGTGGGCCATATAATTACTTGGCATCGTTTTATCGATGATGTCTTGTTTATTTGGGGAGGCACCTATTCCAAACTACAATCATTTCTGTTCAAAAAGACCAATAACCTATTTAATTTGAAATTTTACCCCTAATTGTGATCAAAAATCCATCACGTTTCTTGATGTCACAATTTTTGTTAACAATGATGGAAGTATTGGTTCCTTTCTATACAGGAAACCTACGGCGGGTAATACGATTCTCCACTCCACAAGCTCACATCCTAAACCCTTGATATTGAGTATTCCTTATAGCCAGTACCTCAGAATTAAACATAATTGTACAAATTCCATGGATTTTGCCAATGAAGCTAAAGCTTTACAGACACACCTATTACAACATGGCTATAGTAGGTCCTGTTTAAAGAAAGCTTACAACCGAGTTAAAAACTTAAACCAGTCCCAATTAATTCATCAATCTAAAATTTTATCAACTCCCTCGACTACCAGAGTTATCACTCGCTTTACAGGTCAAGAGCATCTAGTGCGGGATATTCTAGGCAAATTTTGGTATTTACTGCAGGCAGATGACACGGTTTCCAAATATATTGGCCCTTTACCCCAGATTATGTTTCATAGATCTAGATCCCTGAAGGATTAACTGGTACAGAGTCATTATGTTAGAAAAGATTTACCCAAACTCAAACCAAGGGGTACATCGCCTTGTGGAAAATTTAACTATTGCTGCTATTTGTTAAAAGTCAAGGCAGTAAACTTACCTAATGGACATGTTTATACACCAAGATGTTCTGTAAATTGTCAAACTATCAGTGTAATATACCTAATGTTATGTGATTGTGGGGCATTCTATGTGGGTAAAACCAAGCAGATGTTTTCCCAGCGCATCCACGATCACATTCAATAATCAATCAAAAAAGACCAGAAACTCCCATCAGTAGACATGTAGGTGTTCACCACAACTAGGACCTATCGAAAATAAATTTTTTTGCGTTAGAGCACATCACCATCCATGAGAGAGGTGGAGATGTAGACCATCTTTTATTGCAGCCTGAAATCAAATGGAATTTTACTCTGCATGCTACCAAATTTCCAGGTTTAAACGATTCTATGAGTTTCAAACCTTTTTTATAGCCTAGAAATTTATATTGGATCCTGATCCAATAATAATTCATATTAGATCCTGTCCTAATAATGGCCATCTATCAATGTTTCTATGTGTTCTCTGCCTTTAAAATCAAGTGTACATAATGCATTATCATTGTCTCTACTCATTGAAGGGTATTTTTGTTTGATTTTTGATTATTATATGAATACGGCATAGTTATTGATATCATATTTCTTTTATACTGCTCTCAGCCTGGGTACTTGACGCTTAGATGGTTGGTTCATGATGTGTAGGATGCTTACTGAGTTTTCCATTTACAACCTTGATGTGTTGATCTTTAATAATATTGTATTTTCCTAATTGTCCTCTAGATGGCACCTAATTGCACTGCTGAGCTTTAGTGAAGATAGTTGAACATTTGGCCCAATTGTTGGGGCTTATTGTTGTGCTCTTGTTTTGCATTCTTTGCGAGATGGCAATGGTTTGTTTTGCGGTGTCTACATTTGTGTGATGATGCAGCGGTAAGCCATGTTGGTTGGTGCTGTTGCCATGGAGGGTGGAAGTGACATCCTATACCGTCATTGACGTTGGGCATGGCGGGAGAAGCCCATATATTAATGAGCTAATCAGGCACAATTTGTGGTTAGATGGGGGGTGGCGTTGGTGCACTCTGTGGTGAGACCCTATGGACACAAATTTGAGCTGTTGGTTGGTATTGTATTTTTGGTCACTATTATTTAATCAAATGTCTTTGGTGTTTTTGTTCATCAGCATGCATTTTTTTCCTTGAGGATTGGTTTCCTACAGAGTCTCAGCTGACTACTGCCACCTTCCCCTTGGTGTCTCTAATTGTTCGGATTGAGGTAATATTCAGTATTTTTCTTATCATCAATATTATGCCATTGGTAGGGTGAGTGGTTCCCTCTTTCTCTGCTCCAATTTATTATATAATTTTGTTTTAGTATTCTACTTGGACCGGTATTTCTGGCTCTTTTTTCCCCTGATGTAACGCTACCAGTTTGGTGGTGATAACAGCATCTAGTGCAGGATATTCTAGGCAAACTTTGGTATTTACTGCAGACAGATGACATGGTTTCCAAATATATTGGCCCTTCACCCCAGATTACGTTCATAGGTCTAGATCCCTGAAGGATCAATTGGTACAATGAGTCATTATGTTAGAAAAGATTTACTCAAACTCAAACCAAGGAGTACATCGCCTTGCGGAAAATGTAACTATTGCTGTTATTTGTTAAATAATGAGCAGTCATTTTTTGGTATACTTCCATCTCTAAAAGGTACACTTTTTTTTGCCTCAACTTGCTGAATAATTTTGGAAATTTTGTGTTGCAGTTGATATATTTCTTTTGTATATTTTTACAGTCAACATATGGGCTTCTTCATCAAGCATTTGAGTCGCCTTTGTGTCCGAGCTGATTTAAGGACTTCTTGTTCCTTTAAACTAGATAGTGTGACCCTGATTTACTAATGTGCCTAGACATATTTCCGTGGGACAAAGTCTACTTTTCAATAGAGTCCGTCTACTTTTAGACGGCAAAGACATTTACTAAAGAGAGTCTAACAAGTAGACTCGAAAGCGAATTTACTAACTAGGCACAATCCAGGAATCGGTCTAAGAAAGCAGACGTGCTAGAAGCACATCTAACAGAATGAAAAATCACAGCAGAAACATGTTCACACTGAAATTTGCTTTCCCAAATATCTGGAATTCACTTTAAACAATATCTTACTTTAAAAAAATGTTTTCAATGGGTAAAAAATAGTTTTTTAAGGGAATTCATTACAGTCAAGAACTAGACGCTTTTCCAATATCTATGCAGGGATAGAAATGATAGAACACAATTTAGCCATCTGCTGTGGGCGCTTTTTTTTTTTAGACGCTGTTTAATAGTAAATCTCTTTGTGGAGTCCTCTGCAAGTTGGCATTGGATCACATCTACTGTGTTTAACCACTTGAGCTCCAGAGGATTTACCCCCCTTAATGACCAGGCCTTTTTTTGCTGTTTGGCGCTGCACTAATTCAAATGATAATTGCGCGGTCATGCAATGCTGTACCCAAACTAAATTTACGTCCTTTTTTTCACACAAATAGAGCTTTCTTTTGGTGGTATTTTATCACCTGTGCGCTTTTTATTTTTTGCGCTATAAACAAAAAAAACACGAAACTTTTGAAAAAAACATTATTTTCTACTTTCAGCTATAAAAAATATATCGTAAACTCAAAGTTAGTCATAAATTTAAGCCAAAATGTATTCTGCTACATGTTTTTGGTAAATAAAATCCCAATAAGTGTATATTGATTGCTTTGTGTGAAAGTTATAGCGTCTACAAACTATGGTATAGATCAGCAATGGGCAAACTACGGCCCGCGGGCCGTATACGGCCCGGCGGACCTTTTAATCCGGCCCGCGGAGCTAGGCTCCCGCTAGGCTCCTCTCACAGTCCGCCCTGTTTCCTATGAGGATCTGTCCCCCCTCGACGTATCTGCACATGTGCCGGAGATCGCCGATCGGCTGCTAATGCCTGAAACTGGCACATGCGCAGATACATCGAGGGGGACAGATCCTCATAGGAGACAGATTTTCATGCTACACCGAATGCCGCGGGAACAAGAGGAACAAGAGGAACGCGCGGAGGACTTGGGGACTTAATATGGGGGATGAATTAATATGGGGAATGAATTACGATAGGGGGGATGAATTACTATATGGGGGATGAATTACTATGGGGGATGAATTACTATATGGGGGATTAATTACTATATGGGGGATGAATTACTATATGGGGGATTAATTACTATGGGGGATGAATTACTATATGGGGGATTAATTACTATGGGGGATGAATTACTATGGGGGATGAATTACTATATGGGGGATGAATTACTATGGGGGATTAATTACTATATGGGGGATGAATTACTATGGGGGATGAATTACTATATGGGGGATGAATTACTATGGGGGATGAATTACTATATGGGGAATGAATTACTATATGGGGGATGAATTACTATGGGGGATGAATTACTATGGGGGATGAATTACTATGGGGGATGAATTACTATATGGGGGATGAATTACTATGGGGGATGAATTACTATATGGGGGATGAATTACTATATGGGGGATGAATTACTATGGGGGATGAATTACTATATGGGGGGTGAATTACTATGGGGGATGAATTACTATGGGGGATTAATTACTATATGGGGGATGAATTACTTTATGGGGGATGAATTACTATATGGGGGATGAATTACTATGGGGGATGAATTACTATATGGGGGATGAATTGCTATATGGGGGATAAATTACTATGGGGGACGAATTACTATATGGGGGACGAATTACTATATGGGGGATGAATTACTATGGTGGATGAATTACTATGGGGGATGAATTACTATATGGGGGATGAATTACTATGGGGGATGAATTACTATGGGGGATGAATTACTATATGGGGGATTAATTACTATGCTTACTATGGGGGAATATTACTATACTTACTATGGATGACACATACACATCATTCATCTACTCTTGGTCCGGCCCCCGGGTCCAATATATGAACCCATTGCGGCCCTCAAGTCAAAAAGTTTGCCCACCCCTGGTATAGATACTGTAATTTATGCCTTTTTTTGCTATACAGCGCTGCACTAATTCAAATGATAATTGCGCGGTCATGCAATGCTGTACCCAAACGAAATTTACGTCCTTTTTTTCACACAAATAGAGCTTTCTTTTGGTGGTATTTGATCACCTGTGCGCTTTTTATTTTCTGCGCTATAAACAAAAAAAACACGAAAATCTTTTAAAAAAACAATATTTTCTACTTTCAGCTATAAAAAATATATCGTAAACTCAAAGTTAGTCATAAATTTAAGCCAAAATGTATTCTGCTACATGTTTTTGGTAAAAAAAATCCCGTGCATTGGCGGGCAAACTGGCGCTATATGGGAGGGGTGCTAACACTATCGGAAGTCACCAGTGACACTAATACAGTGATCAGTTAAAATCTGTTCACTGTAATCAATGACACTGGTGACAGGGCAGTGAAGGGGTTAACTGGGGGGGTGATTAAGGGGTTAAACTGGATTACTGGTGTACTGTCGGGCAAACTGGCACTATCTGGGAGGGGTGCTAACACTATCGGAAGTCGCCAGCGACCCTGATACAGTGATCAGTAAAAATCGATTCACTGATCAGTGACACTGGTGACAGGGCAGTGAAGGGGTTAACTGGGGGGGGATTAAGGGGTTAAACGGGATTACTGGTGTACTGGCGGGCAAACTGGCACTATCTGGGAGGGGCGCTAACACTATCGGAAGTTGCCAGCGACACTGATACAGTGATCAGTAAAAATCGATTCACTGATCAATGACACTGGTGACAGGGCAGTGAAGGGGTTAACTGGGGGGGGGGGGCGATCAGGGGGTTAAATGTGTCCTAGGTGTGTTCTAACTGTGGGTATGTGCTGTTTTACTCACTGTTTGGATGTCTTCTTCCCTGTCTGGAACGGAATGTGTCCAGGCAGAGAAGAATGACATCATATGCTGTCCTGTGTAAATGTCAACACAGGACAGGATAGGACAGGGACCGATCATCTGATTTCAGCCAGACATCACTGGCTGAAATCGAATGATTGATCCCTCCGGGATCAAATGGTGTCACCCGCGGGTCGGCGAGACAGGATTGTATCAAGGCACAGATCTGGGGAAGGGTACAGAAAAATTTCTGCAGCATTGAAGGTCCCAATGAGCACAGTGGCCTCCATCATCCGTAAATGGAAGAAGTTTGGAACCACGAAGAATCTTCCTAGAGTGGGCCACCCGGCCAAAATGAGCGATTGAGGGGAAGGGCCTTAGCCAAGGAGGTAACCAAGCACCCGATGGTCACTGTGAAAGAGCTCCAGCATTTTTCTGTGGAGAGAGGAGAACTTTTCAGAAGAACAACCATCTCTGCAGCAATCCACAATCAGGCATGTATGGTAGAGTGGCCAGATGGAAGCCACTGCTCAGTAAAAAGAAAATCGCAGCCCACCTGGAGTTTGCCAAAAGGCATCTGAGGGACTCTCAGACCATGAGAAACAAAACTCTCTGGTCTGATGAAACAAAGATTGGATTGTTTGGTCTGAATGCCAATCATCATGTCTGTTGGAAACCAGGCACCACTATCCACCTGGCTAATACTCACAGTGAAGCATGGTGGTGGCAGCATCATGCTGTGGGGATATGTTTTAGTGGCAGGAACTGTGAGACTAGTCAGGATTGAAGGAAAGATGAATGCAGCAATGTACAGACATTCTTGATGAAAACCTGTTCCAGAGCACTCTAGACCTTAGACTGGGTTACGGTTCATCTTTCAACAGGACAATGACCCTAAGCACACAGCCCTCATAATAAAGGAGTGGCTAAGGGCCAACACTGTGAATGTCCTAGAGTGGCTCAGCCTTGAACCAGATTGAACATCTCTGGAGAGATCTGAAAATGGCTATGCACCGACGCTCCCCATCCAACCTGATGGAGCTTGAGAGGTACTGCAAAGAAGAATGGGAGAAATTGCCCAAAAATAGATGTGCCAAGTTTGTAGTATCATTCTCAAAATGACTTGAGGCTGTAATTGGTGCTAATGGTGCTTCAACAAAGTATTGAGCAAAGGCTGTGAATACTTATGTTCATTTATTTTTTTTTCCATTTTTTTATTTTTAATAAATTGCAAAGATTTCAAAATGAACTTCTTTCACATTGTAATTATGGGGTATTGTTTGAGGAAAAAAAATGAATTTAATCCATTTTGGAATAAGGCTGTAACATAACAAAATGTGGCAAAAGTTAAGCGCTGTGAATACTTTCTGGATGCACTGTATGTGCTTAATCACAGTTCATTCATGATTTAGCAAGGGAAGGGGACATTTACTTTTTCTCACATAGTGCCAGGTAGGTTTGCACAGCTTTTTGTCCCCCTAAATAAATGAAATCCACATTTAAAAACTGCATTTTGTATTTACTTGAGTTAGCTTTATGTAATGCTAATATTTGTTGGATGATTTGAACCATTTAAGCATGACAAATATGCAAAAAAAACAACAACAAAACACAGGAAAGGGAAATACTTTCACAGTACTGTAAACTCCAAAAATAGGGGTGGGTGCTATGTCCATCAATAAACTCAAAGAAAGGGATTTTACAATGAGTAATAAAAATCCCATTAGCTCCTACATTCATTGATGGACACAGCTCTTCTGATTCTTGACCATAGGGACATCCCAAAGCAGTGTCTCAAGAAAGGGTGGGCAAAGCAAAAGAAATCTTAAAAACAGTGACCTGCAAAACCTTGAGGCCAAAACAAACATCCAAAATGCAAATAATAATATCTTTAAAAGTGTGCACAAATGACCAGGAAACTGCCTGGAAAAACTGACACATCGACGCCTGAGGTGGGAACACCCAGGAGGCACTAATCACCCTGCTGGAGTGCATCACAATGGAGAAGGAAGGAACCCGACCTTTAATGTAGTTTGCCAGACTGATCGTCTGTAGAATCCAGAATGATATACTAGTAGAGGAGACCATAAGGCCTTTTCTTGGAACATCCGTAAGCACCAAAAGAGTCTGGAACAGACAGGGACACACAAACCGCTCAGACCACATCCAATGCAACCTACATAAGATGTGATGACCGTGAATACAAGGAAGGCAGGACAATGTCCTCATTCAGGTGAAAATCAGACACCACCTTCAGAGGAAAGGAAGGGCATGGACGGCAAACCACTATATCCTTGTGCAAGACCAGAGAGGTAGGCTCACAGGATAAGTTCTGACACACACCAAACGGAAATGATGGCAACCAAGAAGGCAAATTTGAGAAATAGCAAGCAAGGGATGAATACTCCCAAACTGAGGTTTCTGGAGGACTGAAAGAACCAAGCTCATGGCGGCAAAGGGGAAAACACAGGAGGTGCCTCTTAACGATCAAGGAATGCATAGTCAAGGGACGCTGAAAAAAGACCACAAGGGCAGAAACCTGCCTTTAATGGTACTCAAAGCAAGCAGCATTCCAATGCCCTGTTCGAGAAAGGCAAAAACTTGAGCCACCGAGAAGGAACATGGACAGACACCAGTGCCTTGCACTAGGGAATATAAGCCTGCCAGGTGCAACAATATAGTTACATAGTTAGTCTGGCTGAAACAAAGACAAAAGTCCAGTTCAACCATTGAAAATAAAAAAAGATAGACCTGTGTCAGCATTGCAGGGGGCACAGAAGCTAACAACCCCCTATTCCTTAAAACCTGGCTTCAATAGTCATGCTGTCCAAGCCAGAAATGGGAAAGCAGGGTGGTAGACTGGACCCTGGGGCTCCCAAAGACACGATTGCCAGGGAATGCCCATGACCAAGCTGCACCACGCTAGCACACAACAGAAAATGAGGCCAGTTTGGAGCTACCAGAGGGACCGGAATTTCTTCGTCCTCTATTCTGCACAGCAAGTGAGGGAAGCAGCTTGTGTGAAGGAAAGGCATAATGAAACTATACTGGTCCCACTACTGCATCTGTTGCATCTGCCAGGGGGTCCTGTGCTCTCGCCACAAACCTCAGAACCTTCCTGTTGAGGAGGAATGCCAGAGGATCCATATCCAGGGTACCCCAGCATAGGCAGATCTCGTAGAACATATCTGGTTGTAGGGACCACTCCCTCTGATCCATTGTCTGGTAACTGAGGTAATCTGCCTGCCAAATCTCGACTCCTGGGATGTGCATGGTGAAGAGAGTCAGAACATGTTGTTCCACCCACTGCAAAATGTGCAATGCCTCCAGCTCCGCTGCCACACTGCTCGTTCTGACATAGAGGATGACATAGGCCACAGCTAAGGCATTGTCTGAATGGCTCCTGACTGGGAACCCCCAAGAAGACCTGTTCAGTGCTCCAGAGATAGCCTGATTACTCACAGGACACTTCTCTAGCCACACAGGCTGATATAATTTGTGAAAACCATTCAGTGAAAGGTGGGAAAGGCCTGTAGGGGAGGAGACTGGAAAAAACAGCAGAGGGAGGCCCTCATCAGCTGCCCCAGACCAAACTGATTGTTTAGGGAAATGGGAGACTTGTCCAGTGTCAACAAGATCTCCCTTTGTAGAACTCTATAACAGAACTAGGAATATGAGACTGCCTTGTAGAGGGACAACATAAGACCCAGAGCCTGCAAGCAAAACCACAGGGAGGACTGCTTGCGGGACAAGAGTAGTTGAACCACAGTCCAAAGCTTCTGGAGCTTGTCTGCCAGGAAAAATACTGTGGCCTGCTTCGAGTCGAGACTCAGACCCAAACACTCCAGCCTCTTAGTTGGTGTCAGGGCAGACTCCTTGAGATTGAGGACACATCTAAAGTCCTGCAGGCAGTGAAACATGATTTCCATGATGTCCGGCAGTGTAGCCTGGGACTCCACCCGCAGGAGCAGGTCATCCAAATAACCTGTCACAGCAATCCCCCATTGTCTCAGCAAAACCCGGACTGGGGCCAAAAGTGCCCACCACCGCGCAGCTACAAGAAGGTGGCCACAATGTATTTCTCCAGCCAGCTCCTATACAAGTAATTGGGAAATTCGACTGCTAAATGGCCACCCTTCCTGTCCACCCGAATATGGGCACCTGATCACTGGCAAAATGACCGTTGTGGCTCTGGTAAAATGGCTGCCTGCCACAGTAGAGCATTAGGCTGTTGCAATACGGACGGGACCCTGCAAGACTGACCACTTCAGGGAGTATACACGCCTCACACTTTGCCCGGATAGGGAAGGGAGGGGGCATCTACTTATCCATGAAGAAGAGCATGAGGGTAAGGCTCCCATGAAAGATCCTTCTCTCCACCGAAGTGGGGGCGAGAGGCTGTCAGCAAAGGTAACACTGTGACACCCTGTGAGACGTTTAACTTGCTGGCCACCCTGGTCGAGGATGGGGCTGTCACAGCCGACCTAACGTGTTGCTAAAGGTCTGCGTGCTAGCATCGACATTATCTAGTCTACAGTATTTCCAGCCGACTGTTGATTGAAGTCTCTGCAGGAAAAATTCCAGGAAAAATAAAAAAAAAGAAAAAGAAAATCTACGGAACCAAAAGGTCCCAGCAAGAAACTACTAGCAACGTCTGCCCATAGGCTGTGTCGTTTTTGTCTTCATAGTGTCCTACTCCTGTACAGGGGCGGACTGACCATTTGGAAACTCGGGCACTGCCCGAGGGCTCGGGGTCAGTAGGGGGCCCCATGAGATGCCCCTGGTACCTTTTTCATAGGCTTTTTTGAGTTTGGGCAATGACACAGAGGCCCCATGATCCCATATTGCCCGGAAGCCCCATGAGTTGTCAGTCCACCCCTGCTCCTGTAGGTGGTATTATAAATCCTATGGTCAAGCATCAGAAGAGCTGTGTCTGTCAATGAACAGTTTAAAAGTAGGAACCAGGGAAGGCAATATACAGGTATAAGGAGATTAAACCTCAGTTAAAAAAAAAACACATGTAAAATGTGTGTGTTAGTTGCTAAAAACTATTGTCATTGTTAGGACTTTAATGAAGATCAGATCACATTTCAAGGGCCACTTGAGCAGATACCCATTTAAAAGAGTTCTATAGTAACTACACTTATTTTATAACACCAGCATTCATAGCATGTTGTGGGTGCTGCCTGTCAGTTGGAAATCTCTTTCCACAACTTCCTGGATTCTTTTGCATGCTTTGCAGCTTCTCCTCTGCAGTTTACTTTTGATTTCTGAGGACTGCATCACCCATGGTACCTTGCTGCAAGCAAGCAGTAATTCCTGTGACTCCAGCTCCTAAAAATCTCTCCTCCTCAGCATTGCAGGTTTTGTGAATTGTTTTACAGAACAGTGCCTACTCGCAGGGCATAATGAATACTTGTTGCAGAGCTTGAGGACATAAATGTACGATCATGCAGATTAATAAGGGTAGACTTGGGTGGCATGGCTTTGGCAAGAGAGCATGAGGATGTGTAGAATTTGAGCTCCGCTCTACTAGCTTCTTTTATTGCTCCCACAGTGCTCCTAAGGCTGCCAATTACCAGCTAGATCATGTCTGCTAAGCGGTGATCATCTCACCAACTGCCATGTACTCCAAGGCATTGTTACAGCCCCATAAATATCTATTTTCCTGAATGCTGCTGAAAACACACCCTACCCTCCAAGATGGTACTGACTGGAGACTCACCTGCAACCCACGCTGCCTCTCCGATCCCTTCCATGAGGTCAGTGTCTGCATCATTGATGCCACCCTTCTCTTCCCACTCTTCTGATGCCCAAAGCATATATGCCAGTGAAACTTCTGTGCTACCTTCTATGTGTAATCTAAAGTGATTACCACAACTAAAATATATAAATAAAAATAACTCCTGCGCCACTATGTACAGATGAACAATTTAAGCAGCCAGTACTGAAAATGCCACAACCACGGCACCAAGACAGTAAACTAGAATATAAACAAGCAGTACGGCGCTAAAGGTCACAAATATAAATGTATATATAGTCACACAAGCCACTCAATAATGTGTGGCCCGGGTGGTCATAAACATATGCACACACATAAATATATCATCAGTGTGAAGTGAAGCACACAAAAATAAGGATCTCATGCATTAAAAATAACTTTGTGAGTAGTGTGAGTATGTGTATAAAACAGATTCCATTCAGATGTGAACTGCAATGTGCCAATCCTCTATAGCTGGGGTGCCCCCTCACCTTCCTGCCCAGGCCCCTAAGGACCAATGAGCCTTGAGTAATGCAGTGGGTGTCCCTCCGGATATAAGATGGATCCCTCCGACAGTGGTGGTGGAACTCCCTCCTCTTGGCTATATCATGAATAGTAGGTGATACCGGTATATGACTCTCCAGTATATTTCTCACTTGGGTTCTTGTTTTTCTTGAGACTCTTGCCACAAAGACACTGCAGCATATGCGTTCCTTTGCTGAAAATGTTCCAAAGAAACCACATTGATTTGGGCGAAAAGCAATCCAGCAGCTTAGACACCCTGAGAACGAAGAAATCCTTGTTGTTGCATACTAAGAGGTTGTGATCAGTTCTTCAGAACAAGGGTACCAATTTAACCATAGAAAATGATTATTTTCCTAGCTTCTCCCAGTCTTTGATTTCCTGGCGAGGGTTTTCTTTTTGGAGACTCCTCAATTAGAGAGCTATGTTGTATTTTGCTCTTTTTTTTTCTTTTTTTTCTTTTTTTTTTTTTATTGTTTCCTGTTTCAGATGTGTATAAGATTTAAAGGTTGTAAGTATATCAGCATGAGCTATTACCAAAGTGCACAATCTTCCTTTCCAGCATGCAGCCAAATGAAAGTAAGCTAAAGAATTCCCAAGAGAGGCCAAAAAAACTAATCTCAGAACAGTGAGGCATGTACGATCCCCGAAGTAAAAACCATTGCCTGTCACTTGATTGCTATGAGGAAGGGTGGATCTGTAGAGCATCAAAAGCCAAGGCAGGATTCATGGTACTAAAAGACTGCAGTTGTAGCAGCAAGCACAACAAATATCACCCAGCCAGGCAGGAAAGATGATAGAAACTCTCCTTTGCAAGTGTCAATAGTATTACCATCAATCCCCAGTGATCTCTGCAATCTTATTTAACCTGCAGTTCCAAATCATAGAACAGCACTGATGTAAATCCAGATCCCCTTAATAGATGAATACTGTGGGTGGAAAGAGAGACAGATCCTCTTCCCCTGCTCTCACTCTCCCTGCTGCTTCAAGCACTGGTGTGCATTAGAAATACATTTCCCTGTCTTTCACTCCCTGTGCTTGGCTCTGAATTGCAGGCACAGATAGAGTAGGAGGAGTTGAAAATTTTTTTCCTTTTTTTAGAAGAATTTTGCTTGTTGTATGTACATCTGTCAGTTTTGTATTGTTTCTCCTATATTTGTAGTAGTGTGTAAGTTTAGAATTTTTGTTTGGTAATACACTACAATGGTCTAATTCTCCTTGTTTTTAACACAAAGTAACCTTACTAAATGCAAAGCAAAACACTCCCCAAATACCTTAGCCATGGTTTGGGGGCAGTGGATAGGTGTGCCGTCCGAATGGTGTAAGTGATCAGGTATGGAGAAAGAGATCTAAGCTTATTTACCAGCATTCTATGAGGTTTTTTTTCTGAGAATTCATAAAATTTTGGCCTATCTTACATAAGGATTGGGCAATATTATGGAGCTCTAAGCTGCAGTCTCTTAAATGAATGACATTTTGGAGGTTGGTAACAAAGGGATTAGAAAGGAGTTGTTCTGCATTAACTAGCTGGGAAATCAATTAAAGATTGGTTTGGAGATTATCATGTTTCAGGCACAAGCTGGCTGTAATACATAGGCCTCTGACGTAATCTTTATGAGCTTCCCATAGAGTGGAAACAGAGGTTACCATGGCTGCATTGCCTAGGTGCTTGATTTTATTTTATTTTTTTCCAGCTAACATAAACTGAGAAAATGGAAGTTTAGCCACAATAAGCCATTATGCAGAAGGATAAAGAAAAAGGTTTTCAATGATAACAAGCCAGAAAGGGTAAGATCTCTTGGAACATAGTGGGGTATACCAGACGTTTATTAGGGTACATGGGGACAGCCTCAAAGTGAAAGAGGCATACCTCAGTCTAGGAGATTTGTATACATTCAAAGTTTGCAATAAGAAAGACTTTACACAATAACCTCTAGTCAGAGAACAGGGTATGCGGGCAGTTCCAGAAGATGAGCCCAAGGGTTCACCCACACATGCTCACCCAAGTCCTTCAAGTGAGCAGGTCAGTGGATCTAGCTCGCTGAGCAGTTTGAAAAGATTTTTGTCTTGGATTTAGCTGGGGTCCAGATCTTACTAGAAGTTGCAGTAGGACTAGTTGTAGGAGTAGGCAGGAGCAACGCATCTTCTAAGAATGGAGGAAGGCCAAGCCTTGACCTTCCTCCACTCTTAGAAGATGCTTTACTCCTGCCTACTCCTACAACTAGGCCTACTGCAACTTCCTGAAGACCTTGAAGATTAAACTGCTTCATGAAGACCTTGAAGATTGAACTGAGAATTATCTTTGGTAACAGAAAGTCTGAATGGGAACCCCCATCGATAGGGGACCTTATGTTGTTGGAGATAAATTGGGTCTCAGGTTGCAACGTTTAGCCAAGGTGATAGGGGCAAATTACTGTATATCTGGATCTTTTCCCCTCTGAAGTCAATTGTAGACTTGTTTCGAGTAGAGTTGAGCAAGGCTTCTCTACTGTTATAATAATGATGACATCCAGGTTTAGATCCAATTGGTGGTTTAGGGCCAGTAGATTTGTTGGCTCAATCCATACGCCAATCTATGTTAGGGACCCTTGGAGCTAAAGTCGTCAACAAGTTCAGCAAATAAGGCCAGCTGAGTGAGTCGCCAAGCAATTAGGGACACTGCAGATGTAGAGGTTTAAGTGGCTTTCCTGTTTTTCAAGATCCTCCTGTTGGAGTTGAATTTGGGTGACAGCATGTTTTAAGGCAATATTATTCTTCCCCAACACATGTACATATTGGACCAGATCCAGAGGAGTGGGAGGCTATTGGTGGCTGAGGATCAACAGAGCTCACATGTAATGTCTCCACCATTTTAGGCTGCAGTGAATGCCCCCCACTATTTTTATTTTTATCTATGTTATTTTAACGTTTCTAATAAATGACGTTTTATAGTTTTATAGATTTATGTGTGTGTGTGTGTGTGTAAGCAGAATGGCTGAAAAGTCCCATCTAAACATAGTAAGGTGTATTTACAGATCCAGGGATGTTGGCATTCATAGTTTAGGTGCTACCACTTGGTAATTGTTTCTGCTAGGCAACTTAGACTGGTTATTTATGTCTGCCATATTTCCTTTTATTAAAAGTGGTTTGCAAGAACTTCGTGACAAAACCCAGGGAAAGATAAGTCAGTGTTGCAATGTTAAAGCTATTTATGAACTTCCTGTGTGGTTAATTTTTCCACTGATCAACATACATGAGTGTTCAAAATAGGGATAGAAATAACACTTAACTGTATGAATAGCTTTATCATTTTTATCCAGATAATATACAGCTTCTTGAAAATACACACAAACAATGGATTTTTAAAATCATGTATCACTTTAAACTGTTAAGAAATACATCCTTGTCATTTACTTTAGTGTCTTTAAGCCAAACAACATAATTTGTACTCATGAATAAGTTCAGCTTATGTTTTGTCTAAAAGCATTTTAGCAAAGGAAGGAAGATTGTTAATAAATAAAAGACTAATTAGTTCTTCCATCTCTTAGATAAGAAAAAAGATTTGCCTTAAAAACTTGCCAAGGCACAATGATATCGCCATTACAGTTTCTTAATGAATACATTAGTGTTCATTTATTTAGATAATTATAACATTTTGATGACTAGAGGTTTATGCATTAATCATCTTTTTCTTTACTACAATTGGGAAATCTTTAATCTTTCATTTCAACTGCCCAGTCATTTAGGTAAAAGTGTAATATTGAAAAAAAAGTTTGCTAGTGTGTAAAAAATTAATCATTGGTTCCCGCCAGGCATATTGTAAAATGACGGCCAGATGAGTCTTATGACGTCCTCCCATACTTGCTGTACATGTGCGCCCCTGGGCGTGCGCAGCGTGGTGAACCCACGGACACAGCGCATAACTGGTCAGAGTAAAGGCCCAATGATAGTGGCTCTTTGCCATGTGATCGGCTGTGTCCAATCACAGCCGATCACAAGTGTGCACCAAGGCTGGTAACTCACTGTTACGGGCTTCTTCTTCTCAAACACAGATCCTGTGTGAGGAGAGGAGAGTCAGCTAATGATGAGTTACTGATCTGACTGCATTTTTACTGTATACACAACTCCCCAGAATATAGAGCACCTGTCACATTGTCCATCTGCCCATCAGCAGTGTACCTGTCACCCATCACTGTAACTGTCACCCATGAGCAGTGTAACTGTTGCCCATCAGTGCACCTGTCACCCATCAGAAGTGTATCTGTTGTCTATCAGTGCCCTTTTGCACGTCACCCATCAGTGCCAATCAGCACTGTACCTGTTGTACATCACCCATCAGCAGTGTACCTGTCGCACATCACCCATCAGTGCAGCCAACAGCAGCGTACCCATCACACAGCCTCCCATTAGCAGAGTACTTGTCACACAGCCACCCATCAGCAGTGTACCTGTCACACAGCCTCACTCATCAGAATACCCATCCTACAGCCTCACATCAGCAATGTACCCATCACACAGCCACCATCTGCAGTCTACCTGTCCAGGTGTCACCAGAGCATGCCATGTCCAAAATGTTTTACACTAGTGAGGAGGTATTTCAAATCCTCAGTATGATGGATGAGAGCAGCGGGGAGCTCTCACTGTCCAGTTCTGATTTGGCGTACAAACCAGTTGAAAGTAGTAGACCAGTGGCTGAATTGGAGGAGGAAACAGTCCCTCCTAAAATAATAAGGCACTCTGAAAACCAGACAGCCACCAGCAGCTCCATACACCCAATGGTAAATCAGCAAACACCAACCGCGCTAGATTTCAGGATGAAAAGCCCAGTACTAGCACTGAAATATCACTTCAGACCCCAAGAATCAGGGCCCAAACATATATAGTTAATCTGGCAGAAAAAAAGACAAAAGTCCATCCAGTTCAACCAAAAAAAAAAAGTTATAATCCTATACCAACAGTTGATCCAGAGGAAGGCAAAAAAAAAAACAGCAAAGCGTGATCCAATTTGCTCCTGCAGGGGAACAAAATTCCTTCCTGATCCCCCGAGAGGCAATTGGATATTCCCTGGATCAACTTTACTAATAAATGTTAGTATCCAGTTATATTATGAGTATCTAGGAAAGAATCCAGGCCTTTTTTAAAGCAATCCACTGAGCTGGCCAGAACCAACTCTTGAGGGAGTCTATTCCACATTTTCACACCTCTTTCAAATCTCTTCACTATATGAATCACTGATGTATTCATACATGTTGATCATATTCCCCCGTTAATCTCCTCTTCTCAAGAAAGAATAAATTCAGTTCCTCTAATCTTTCTTCATATCTGAGCTCCTCCATGCCTCAGTTTGGTTGCCTTTCTCTACACTTTCTCCAGTTCCCCAATGTTCTTTTTGTGAATTGGTGCCCAAAACTGAACTGCATATTCCAGATGAGGCTAACTAATGATTTGTACAGTAATACAAGAGAGGCGTTTGCTCGCTTTAGAAACTTCAGCTTGGCATTGCATGCCATTATTAGGCTTATGATCTACCAGAATTCCCAGATCCTTCTCTGCCATTGATTCCCCCAGTTGTACTCACCCTAGTATGTATGATGCATGCATATTCTGAGCCCCCAAGTGCATAGCTTTACATTTATCAACATTAAAACTAATTTGCCACATAGTTGCCCAATTAAACTGTGCATTGGCTTGTAAGTTGGAGACATCCTGTAAGGACAGTATTCCACTACAAAGCTTAATGTCATCTGCAAAGACTGAAATGGTATTTTTAATCCCAGCCCCTATAACGTTTATAAATATAGTAAAAAGTAGGAGTCCCAACACTGAACCTCAGGGTACACCACTAACAACCCTAGACCATTCAGAGTATGAATCATTAACCCCCACTCTGTGAATACGATCTTTTAGCCCATTTCTATCCATTTACATACTGATTTTCCAAGCCTGTAGACATTACACATTAGCCATATGTGAGGAACTGTGTAAAACGCTTTTGCAAAATCCAAGTATACCACATCCACAGCCACCCCTCTGTCCAAGGTTTTGCTCACCTCCTCGTAAAAAGAAATCAGATTTGTTTGACAACTTTTATCTTTCATGAATCCATGCTGTCTGTTGCTTAAAATATTTTTTTCAGCAAGAACTCATCTATGTGGTCCTTTATTAAACTCTCCAATATTTTCCCAATTATAGATGTTAAAATAACAGGTCTATAATTACTTGGTAAAGATTTTGATCCCTCTTTAAATATAGGCACCACATTGGCCTTATGCCAATACAGTGGTACTATGCTAGTCATTAAAGAGTCCCCAAAAATTAGAAACAATGGCTTTGAAATGACAGAGCTCAATTCTTTAAGGACCCGTGGGTGTATGTTATCCTATCCAGGTGCTTTATTCACCTTTATTCTGTCTAAATATTTCTAGATCATATCAGTTGTGAGCAATGTGGATCATCTGGGGCTGAACAAGAGCTCCCCCAAGAGCTGAAGAAGGTATTTAATAAATTTGCTTTCTCTTTGTCCCCAGTCACCCACTCTAGATTATTTTGTAAAGGGCCTACATGTTTAGACTTGACTTTTTTACTGTTAATATATTTGAATAATTTTTTGGGGGTTTGTCCTGCTATCTTTTGCAATCTGTCATTTGTTTTCAATTTTTGTGGCCTTGATCTCCTTTTTACATATTCTGTCATATTCTTCATACTGTTTAAAAAATTATATTGTTGCTTTATTTTTATATTTAATAAAAGCGCTTTTCTTTATATTTATAGTTTTTTTAACTTTGGCCATAAGCCACATAGGTTTGATTTTTAGCCTTTTCAACTTGTTGCCCATGGGAATATATTTTGCAGTGTGTTCACATACAGTCGTTTTGAAGAACTCCCATTTCTGTGTTTTCATCGATGTCAATATTCCCTCCCAGTCTAAGTCTTGGAGAGCAGCTGTCAGTCTTGGAAAATTAGTTCTTTTAAAGTTGAGTGTTTTTATTTTTCCCGTATGTGCTTGTTGTTTTCAGCTAACAACAAATGAAATCATGTTATGGTCACTGCTACCCAGATGTTCTTTTATATGGACATTAGTTATAAGCTCTGCATGGTTTAAGATTACCAGGTCCAGCAGAGCATCATTCCTAGTTGTGGCCTCTATGAATTGTACCATAAAATTGTCCTGTAGTAGGTTTATACATTTTTGCCCTTTAACTGTTCCTGCAGTGCCATTACTCCAGTCAATGTCCAGGTAGTTAAAATCTCCCATTATTATCACTGTCCCAGCCCTTGCAGCCCTTTCGATCTGTGCAGGGAGCTGAGTCTCCACCTCCTCATTAACACTGGGTGGTCTATAACAAACTCCAATTATTTCCTTTGTAGTATGCACCCCCATGTGCAGTTCCACCCATAATGTTTCAGCCTAATCACACTCTCCATAAACTAGGTCTTCTTTCACACTCGCTCTGAGATCATTTCTCACATAGAGACAGACACCACCACCTTTCCTTTTTACCCTGTTTCCGAAAGAGAACATAGCCAGGAATATTAATGGCCCAGTCATGTGAAGAATGAAGCCAAGTTTCAGCAATACCAATTAAATAATAGTTCTCTTCATGCACCAAAGCTTCCAACTCACCTATTTTGCTTGGCAGACTTCTGGCATTGGTGAACAAACACTTTAATTTATTGACACCTTTTGCACATGTATGTTGCATGTTTTTTATTTTCATACAAATGGTACCAATTCCAATGGTTGTTTGTAACATGGGAACCTTATCACCTACCATAGCCTTCCCCCCCATCTTTCCCCATTCAACTCACTGACCCCTGTCTGATCTGTCTGCTCCATTATAATCTAATTCTCCCTTCCAGCTCGATAGTAGTTTTTTTTTTTTAATTCTTTATTTATAACAGCTGAACAGCAGGAGACAAGCGGCCAGAAAAGTGCAGTACAACCAATATAAAGATATTAAAACAGCATCATCAACAGGTCATCTATGCAGTATATTCAGGAAAGAACAAAAAATATATCCCGGTTCCAGATGCGTAAAACATATATTATAGAATACCCGCTTCACAGCTAGCCCATTATATATAAATATAGGTAAAATAAAAAACGATTTGGAAATAGAGATTTGAGAAAAGAGGGAGAAAAACAGCTAGGAAAAAGGAAGAAAAAAAACAAAACAAAGAGGAACAAAACACTAGATGCCAGGTAAAAAATGGTTACTCCTCCCCTGCCTCAAGGAAAGACTTCCCTTCAGCTGAGTAGACAAACAAGTTCCACAGTTTTCAAGTTTTAAAATATACTTCATGTTTTTGTCGATATGTAAGCACCAGGTCTTCCATATGATTAATTTCCTTGACTGCGGCACCATTGGGCTCTACTAAGGGAAACCAGGGTTTGAGCCTGTTCAATATTGGGCAATATTTTTTTCTTCCATAATAAATTTTTATTTGGTGTTACAAATATAGTTACAACAACAAAAAAACAAAAATAGGACAGTGAAAAGCTACACAATATATATAGTGCACAGTATAGGTGCTGCGTTAAAGTTTAACAAAGAGAAAAAAAGGAAACATTGAATAAATCCTAACAATCCTACTAGTTCCACAAAATAATCATTTTAGAGTATCCAGAAAAAAGGTTAAACATGATAATATCTTAGGTTACAGTTCTGAACCGGTCGGACCAGGGTTTCCAAGCTTTGTCAAATTTGGTAAATATATCGTTTAGGTAAACTAAAGATTTCTCATAGATTAAGTGGGTCTGGACTAGCTCAATGACTTATTTTAGAGAAGGGGCTAAGTCTTTTTTACAGTATCTAGTAATGGTAAGTCTTGATGCTAGAAGAATTTGTGTCACTAAGAGTCGATAATGGATTGGATATGTATCTATATTTATATTCAAAATTGCTAGGGTAGGATCTGGTTGTTTTAATATCCCAGTAATTTCCGATATCATGTGGAAAACTTTATACCAATAGCTTCTAATATTTTTACATGTCCATATTATATGTAATAGAGTACCAATCTGACCGCAGTTTCTCCAGCATTGAGAACTATGTTGTTCTGAGAATTTGGCCATTTGATAAGGAGTTACATACCATCTTGTGGAAATTTTGTGTGTTAGCTCCCAAAGGTTAAAACATCTAGTAGCTTAAAACACATTCCTAAATGCACATTCCCACTGCTCATTAGAGTCTCTTTCAGTCTCTAAGTCTTTTTCCCACTTGATTAAATTCTGATTTACATCGTAGAAGGTTATAGGAGTAGCGTAGCTATAGAACTGTAAAGATGCTTTCAGTGTATATATTGTTTTTACTGGATGCGTGTATAGGTTGATTTAGGAATAGAGGAGCTATAGAACTGTAAAGATACTTTGGGTATATATATTGTTTTTACTGGAGGGAGGAGGTTAAATTATTTCATAAGGAATTCAAAACTTTTTATGTTGTTTTTAACACAAATATCTTGTATTGTGAGTATGCCATTATGTTTCCAATTCGAGATATCTATGCTAAGCATTACAACTTCTAAGGCTGTTATAGGTATAAGAAGAGGACTCATTCAGAGAGGATCTATAGGCATAGAGCTTAAGGATTTCCAGGCTTCAATTGAGGCTTGCATAGTTGGTGTTGTTTTACTAGTGGGAATCCTTTGTCATAAGCTGGCTAGTAGTATGGAGCTTAAATCTATAGTAGAGGCTAGAGTTTTTTCTATGTCACCCCATTTTGTATCATCTTCCACTATAAACCAATGTTTGAGTTGGTCTAATAATGATGCTTTGTGATAGTCCCTAATGTTTACAAATCCCATTCCTCCTATTTTTTTGTTTTTGATTAATATATTATGTGAGCATCTAGGTCTCATATTTCCCCAGACATATTTTTTAAGCATAGATATGAAGATTTAATAGGGATTGGAATTGATCTAAATAGATATAAAATCTTTGGCAATATGGACATTTTAAATGCGGCCAGTCTGCCAGACTAGGATAGTTCATGTTTAGCCATTTGATTAAGGTAGGTTTGAATTTTTGGAATGAATTTAGAATAATTGAGAGTTCCTAGGTCAGAGGTTTTGTTTGTCAACAATATTCCACGATAAGGAATGGCTTCATTTTCCCAGATGTAGGGAAATTTGTTTTGTAGGTGCATTTTTAGAATGTTATCTACACCAAGATTTAGGATATTAGATTTGGATGCATTTATTTTTTAATATGAAATATTACTGAATTGTATGAGAGTTTGTTGAATTGCTGCTAAAGAAGTAAAGGAATTAGTTAGCATTAAAATTATGTAATCTGCAAAGAGCGTTGTTTTGTGGTGGTTTTTACCTATATAGAAGCCATGTATATCTGGATTGTTTCTTATAGTTTCAGCAAGAGCTTCAATTGACAGGTTAAAAATTAGTGGCGACAATGGGCATCCTTTCCTGGTACCATTTGTAATTAGGAATGGTTTGGATAGCATGTTAGATACATAGCCTTGGGCGGAAGGATTTGAGTAAAGTGCTGAAATAGCATTATTAATTGTTCCTGAAAATCTAAATATATGCAGTACTTGGAACATGTATCCTATCAAAAGCCATTTCGGTGTCCAGAGCAAGTAATAAGGAAGGAATTCTATGTGAGTCTGTGTAATGAATTATGTTGATTAGTCTCTGGGTTGTGTCAGATGTTTGTCTACCTTTAGTAAAGCCTAACTGATCAGGCTTGATCAAATCTGGGAGTATATTGGCCAGTCTGCATGCTATAATTTTAGCGTAGATCTTAACCCCTTCATGCCTAAGGGTAAAACAAATCTTAATGCCTAAGGGTAAAACAAATCTTAATGCCTAAGCACAATTTGGCAACATTGACATGTGTTAGTAAAACCGTACAGATTATCACAACTACTTTGTACATCCAGGTGAATTATACCTTGTTTTTTCAAGACAAATTGGGCTTTCATTTGGTGGTAAATGGTAATGGATATCTCCTGATTTTTTTTTTATTATCAAAGGAAAACTGGCCCAAAATAGAAAACAAAAGTATTTTTTTTAATTTAGCTGTGTGTTTCTTGTTACTACCACAACCTACCACCAAAGAACAACCTAAAATAAATTTTCCAGCTCTTGATGATCACAGAGATACCATATTTGTGTATGTTATTTGTTGTTTGTACCCACAGTACAGCCCAGAAACAATAGTGCGCATTTTGTTTTTGTTTTTTTTTTACCTAAAACACACTGACACTAACTGACGCTGATACCAATAAAAAAAAAAAAATCCTGACCTTTGACCCTGACCTTTTTAGCTTGAACTTTAACCCTGACCTTGACCCAAACACTTACCCTGGCACTGAACTAGATCAAACCTTGATCTAGGTTTTATTTATTTATTTATTTATTTGTTCCTTTGCACAAAGTGTCATTATGGCGCTAAGTGCTTGGCACTTTAAACACGGCAACAGGGGAACATCTCAACATCCACTCATCATTTCTCGTCTGCTCTTCCAGGTAACCATTGATTCCATTGCTCTCCCAAACTTCCTGCTCTGCCTGTCTGCAACTGACATCTGCCTACCTGTTGCCCTTGGTAACCACTGATTTCACTGCTCTCTCAATCGCTAAGCTACTTGGCATGCCTGAAATTATCTGCTTTGTTAGTTTTTTTTTGTAACTACTGTCTGTACTTACCTATATTATGTGAACTCATATGAGGCCTCATAGTGCCTTAGCTGAGATCAAACACCTTGCCTTATCTTGTGTCCATCCTGCTTGCAATTTGTTAAGGGCAGAACACCTCCACCATGTGTCATTTATTAGCTCTTAATTGAACTATTGCCTAACCTTCCCCCATTCATCCATCCAAGTATAAACTCAGTACAGTCCTTGGGACAGCTGGCAAGGGGACAGGCTGACACTCCTTGCGCAAAGTGTCATTACGGCGCTAAGTGCACGGTACTTTGACTAAGGCAAGTACAAACATTAGTGCTCCACCCCAAGTAGTCTGCAAGTGTTCCTTCCTCTCTTACCTCTTTCCCTCAGCCTACCTTTGTTATTTCTCCTCTCTCCAGCATGCTCTTGCTAACCCTCTTTGTTGCTATAATGCCCTCTCTGCTCAAACTCTCTCTTGTTTACCCCTCCTCCCCACTCCACAACCTGTACATATCACCCTCACTTCTGCCCTCTCAATATCATTGCACTTATCTCCTGCTCTCTCTGGGTCCACATAATGTCACCACTACAAAATCACTGCAGCACTTGCCCTCATATAAATCCCTCTCCCACCTCACCTCCCTCACCCTCCTATTACTACTAACTTCCGGAGACATCGCCCAAAACCCTGGCCCTCCACAATCAAACTCCAACCCACAAAAGCAGCAGCCTCCCCTCTATGGCCTCAGCTGCAACCCTCACTCTCTTATCTCAATTCCCCTGCTTTCATGCGCCGGCCCTTCCCTCTTATGTGCCCTCTGGAATGCCTACTCAGGCTCTAACAAACTTTCTACTATCAATTACCTCTTCTTCTCCCACTCCCTCAAACTACTTGCTATTACTGAAACCTGGCTCCAGGATTCCGACTCTGTCTCCTCAGCTGCACTCTCCCATGGTGGTCTCCTTTGGACTCACTCGCCCAGACCGAGTGGACAAAAAGGTGGCGGAGTCGGACTTCTTTCCCCAGAAAGCATGTTCCAGGTTCTTCCTGCCCCTCCGCCTCTGTCCCTCTGCTCTTTTGAAGTGCACTGTATTCATCTCTTTTCTCCTGTTTGTCTGAGGATTGCAGTCTTCTACAGGCCCCCGGGCCCAGTTTCATGCTTTCTTGATAACTTTTGGGCATGGCTACCGTATTTCTCTCCTCTGAGGTGCCTACCATCATTCTTGGTGACTTTAACATCCCAGTCAATGTTCACACCTCCACCACTTCTCAACTACTGAACCCATCTTTTAACCTAACACAATGGACACAATCCACCACCTACTCTAACGGCAACACCCTCGACCTTGTACTCTCCCACCTATGCACTCCCTGTAACCTCTCTAATATCCCTTTTTCTCTCTCTGATCACAACTTTATCAGCTTCACACTCTCTATCTGCCTCTTACCTCCCATGCCCCCAACCAACAAACCATTACCTGTAGAAACCTCCACCACCTCAGCCCTGACCTTGTTCACTCTGCTACTGAGTGCCTCTATGATAAAATTGCACCCCTGTCCTTCCCAGACCTGGCCACATCTGCCTACAACAACTGTCTATCATCCTCCCTGGATGCTCTTGCTTCTCTCTCTACACACAGAACCAGGCCTCACATGTCACAATCCTGGCAAACAGATGACACCAGAAGTCTTAAGAGATGCAGCCTCACTCTTGAGTGAGCATGGCGTAAAACTAAATCCCTGAAAGACTTTACCCTCTACAAATCCGCTCTTCTCAAATACAACTCCAGCCTCCACGCTGCTAAGCAAACCTACTACAACACTCTCATCTAGTCCCTCTCATCCAATCCTCGTCAACTCTTCTCTACCCTTAATTCCTTACTCCACCCCCCACTGCCTCCATCTACAAACTTACTTACTGCACAGGAGATTGCTAGTCATTTCAAGAACAAGATCGACACAATTTGTGATGAGATCTCCAGTGTCAAGCTTCCTCCTCCAACCAACATACCAAGCCTAACACCACACTCAACACTCTCCTCCTTTGACCCTGTTACCACCAAGGAAGTTACTGAACTCCTTTCCAAGGTCTACTTCACCACCTGTCCCCTGGACCCTGTCCCCTCACGCCTGTTTCAGCCTCCTTCCTGCTCTATCCTAAACTCTGTAATCCACATCTTCAACCTCTCACTCTCCATGGGCACCTTTACCTCCCACTAAAACATGCACTGGTTACCCCCATACTCAAAAAACCCTCCCCGAACCCCACCTGTTTGAATAATGTAAGACCCATCTCCCTGCTTCCATTTGCCTCCAAGCTTCTCGAGAGCCTTGTTCACAACCATATGAACTGCTATCTCACCGACAACAACCTTCTTGATCCCCAACAGTCTGGCTTCCGCCCACAACATTCCACAGAAACTGCCCAACTAAAACTCACTAACGACCTACTAACTGCTAAAACCAATGGCCATTACTCCATACTCATACTCCTTGACCTTTCCGCTGCCTTTGACACAGTCAACCACCCTCTCCTCCTCAGTAAACTCTACTCCATCGGCCTCCATGACTCTGCTCTCTCCTGGTTCTCCTCTTACCTTTCTAAGTGCACTTTCAGTGTCACATGCAGCTCCTCCACCTCCGCTCCTCTTTCTCTTTCCATTGGGGTACCCCAAGGTTCTGTCCTTGGGCCTTTCCTTTTCTCTCTCTACACCTCCTCCCTTAGCCAGTTGATAACCTCCCATGGCTTCCAATACCACCTCTATGCTGATGACACCCAGATCTATCTCTCTACTCCCCAGCTCACCCCCTTCAATCTCCTCACGTATCACAAATATACTAAGCGACATATCAGCATGGATGTCACACCACTACCTTAAACTACCTAAGCTTATAATATTTCCTCCCCCCCTGATCCCCCACTCATGACTTTACCATTAAGATCAACAACACAACCATTGGTCCTTCCCCTCATACCAGGATGATAGGCGTAATCCTAGATTCTGACCTCTCCTTTGGGCCCCACATCCAATCACTGGCTAAATCCTGCCTCCTCAACCTCCGGAACATTTCAAAAATCCGCCCCTTTCTGACCAATGACACCACAAAATAACTTATCCACGCCTTGGTTTTATCCCACCTTGATTACTGCAACTCCCTCCTCAATGGTCTATCGTTACACAGGCTATCCCCACTTCAATCCATTATGAATTCTGCTGCTAGACTCATATACCTTACCAACCGATCAGTGACTGCTGCCCCTCTCTGCCAATCCCTTTATTGGCTTCCACTAACCCAATGTATAAAATTCAAAATACTAACTACAGTTTACAAGGCCATCCACAACACTACCCCTAGCTACATCGCCAACCACATCTGCAGATATCGCCCAAATCACCCACTCTGCTACTCCCAAGATATCTTCCTCTCTAGCTCCCTCATCACCTCCTGCCATGCTCGCCTCCAGGACTCCTCCACAGCCTCTCCCATCCTCTGGAACTCCCTTCCACAGTATGTCGGGTCAGCCCTCACCCTTTCTGCCTTTAGGCGATCTTTGAAAACTCACTTATTCAGGGAAGCCTACCCCACCTCCACCTAAGAACTGTACTTGAATCACCTCCACATGATCATCCCCTGCAGCTATCACCTTTTTTATCACCTCCCCCTTCCATTAAATTGTAAGCTCCACGAGCAGGGCCCTCATATTCCTTCTGTACTGAAATGTATTGTAATTGTACTGTCTCCCTTATATTGTAAAGCGCTGCAAAAACTGTTGCCGCTATATAAATCCTGTATAATAATTATTATTATTTATTTATTTATTTTAACAAACATTTTTTTTTCTCTATGCCAGGAGTTAGAGAGATACAATGTATCTCTCCTACATTCATAGAGAAAAAAAAAACAAGTGGGGCGGCTATGACTGATCACTCCCGAAATCAGGAGTCCCGGGTCCTGATCGTTAGAACGGGACCCGAGGCTCTCGATGACACCCCGGTCTTTGTGCTGGGAGCGCGCTGTACGGCACGGTCCCACCAGAAAGATAGGTACGCAAATATGCGGCCCCATGGAAAAAAGCCAAGCTCTGTGAGGCCACATATTTGTGTGATATTGGCATCAAGGGGTTAATGTCAATATTTAATAAAGAAATAGGCCTGAAATGTTGTGGGTTGTCTGGATCTTTACCTGATTTGGGGATTGTTACAATTAATGCTTGCAGCATTTTGGAAGGTAATGAGGTGGAAGAAAACGCATCAGTGTATAGTTGGTTTAGATGAGGGCTCAGGGTATTTTTGAAAGTTTTATAGTGTTCGCTGGAAAATCCATCTGGTCCCGGACTTTTGCCATTGGGTAGTTTTTCTTTTGTTCTGTTTATTTCATTTATTGTGATAGGGGAGTTTAAGATACTTAGTTGTGATTTCGAAAGAGTGGGTATCCAAATAGATATTCAAATAAATATGGTGATGTTTCAGATACTTCCAGATAATAATAATCACAGACAAACAACTTTGCAGCCCAAGCTCTTATGATGAACTTCTCCACTCTTTCTCATACCTCCATGAGAGCATGCAGTACACATATCTATTTGGACATCGGGTTCATTGCTCCCAGAGCACAAGCGCTGTTGCTGGTTTATAATCTGACCAGCCATTAGCTCTGGTGAGTTATTATTATTATTATTATTACTACGAGTTTATATAGCGCCAAAGGGTTTGCTCAGCGCTGTACAATAGGGGTTCATTTAATCTCCTTTGGTGGTGGATTTTTCACAATTGATTCAAGTCACTGAAGATATATATATATTTTTTGGACACTAATTTATATTTGGACACTATAATTATTTATTTAAAAACACTAATGTTTTTTGGATGATGATATACACCTTTGTATAAATTTGTTATTAGCGCATACCTTTTTATTTAGGATTATTTCCTTGCTTTGCTTCCATTAGAGTAGTAGTTGAATTTTAATCCGTGTGTACTTTTATCAAATTGGTACATTAGTAAGGAGCGAAATTTGTTCCTTAGTCTGGAGAGTGTATTTGAGGTGGTTTGATTGACTTGAGCTTTATTTTGCATTTTTAGTTTGCGAATATCTTGTAGTAAGTCATTAAGCTGTTTATTTCTTTGCTTTTTAGCTTTAGCGCACATTTGTAAAATTATACTACGTATATATGCTTTGTGAGAACACCAAAGAGTGCCAGAGTTTGATATAGATTGCGAATTTATATGGAAGAACTCCTCAAGATGTTTTTCAAGTATCAACTTATTGTGTGGGATTTTTATAATGGACGAATTTACATGCCAGAGGCTGTGTGGTTTCTATAAGTGGTTATACGAAATAGTAATTGACACTGGCGTATGGTCTGACCACGTTATATTGCCTATTGTTGATGTGGTAACATTTTGCAGTAGCCATTTATTTATCAATATAAGGTCAATTCTCGAATAAGATTGGTGTCTAGCCGAAAAAAAGGTGTAATCTCTTTCACCTGCATATTGACACCTCCAAAGTCATAGACATCCTCATTTATTAGAAAGGAGTATAGGAGTCTTTTTATGAGATTTTGTTGAGCCTAGGTTTCTGTCAACTATGAGGTTGAAGTCACCGCATAGTATAAGGGAACCTGAACGATTTTTGGAGATTAGTTTGAAGAGCTTGGTAAAGTATCTTTTTTGATGAGTATTAGGTGCATATAAATTTACAGTAGTGTAATCTGTATTATCTATTGTACGTATAAGAATCAGATACCTGCCTTCGGGGTCTGAGATATTTTTATGAAGAGCAAAGTTTAGTGCATCTCTAATAGCAGTGAGTACTCCTTTTTTTTCAGAGGCATTGGCAGTATAGACATGAGGAAACTTTTTGTGTGAGCATTTAGGAGGGGCCGAATCTACAAAATTATTATTTTTTATTATTATTATACAGGATTTATATAGCGCCAACAGTTTATGAGTCTCTTGAACACAGAGTATATCACATTTGTCTTTAAATGCCTGTTTCCACATGTTTGTATGTTTGGTCGGATGATTCAAGCCATTAACATTAATAGAGATAATTTTTATACCCATTGAATAGATATGTTTACCGATATTATTCGGGGCTTAACCAAAGGGCCCCTAAAGCAGTAATGCATTTTTATGTGCGTGTCAGTTAAACCAATTAGGTTACACGATAGTAGAAACAAAAAGGAAAAAAAAAAACAAGTACAGATAACTGAACAGATAACAAATCAGTAAAAAAATAGGATCTTAGCCAAGATCCGGATGCAATGAAAATTGCATAGTACTTTTGGGGCAAAAAAAAACAAGTGACCTTGCCTTTGGCAGGCATACTTACAGGTAGTGTGCTCGTTAAGGGTAGTACCCTCACTGCCTTGCTTAAACATGTGAAATTACATCTAAGTGGGACCATGAGATAAGATTGAAAATATATGGTCAATGTTTAGTTTGGCGTTTGTGAGTAACCAGGTTCTACTCTGGAGATGCTCTGGTGTGGGTAGAATGTTGCGGGTCACTTTCTGGAAGAATGTCCCACTCTCCAAGACATTACAGACCTTCCTCTAGGCTGTTGATTGTGATGTTTGTTTCATTTCTGGTGACGATCAATTTAGTTGGGTGACCCAAATGATAAATAATTTTGTGGTTTGTAGAGATTTTGTAATTGGGAGGAGATTTTTCTTGAGTTGCATGGTGCAACATATTTACATAAATCTGTGAAAAGCTGTAAAGAGGAGAATTGTGCAGGCAAATTCTGGGGTTTGCATGCAATTTCCATGATTTTTTCTTTGACATGAAAAAAATTAATTTTCATCAAGACATCTTGAGGTATTTTATCTGGCAGATAGGAGGGTTTTGGAAGGCGATGTATTCTATCGATGGTCAGATCTGTGTTTGTAGCATCAGGTAGGAAGGCATGAAAAAGCTCTTGGGTATATGATCTCAATTGGTCAGGTTGTATTGATTCTGGAATGCCTCTTATTTTAAAGTTGTTATGTTGCGATCTATCCTCTAGATCTGCAACTTTATTTTAGAGCCATTCAATTTCCTTATCCCTTTTGTTGTGGGAGTCTAACTAGGGTGTTAAAGGAAGTGGCATATCCTCCCATTTTTGTTTCAACATGGTCAACTCTGTCGCCAAGATCATTAATCTCTGATTTAATTTGTTGCATAGAGTTAATGATATCTGACTGTATGGATGATCTTAATGAAAGGAACATCTCCTTCATTAATGTATCAGAAATAGGCTAACCAGTAGTAGGAAAGTTAGCCATTGGATCTGAGAAATTACTTGCAGAATGTGAAGTATTAGTGTAGGAATCTGTTATAGCATGCTGTGGGTTAACATCTGTCATTCATTTTAGATTTTGCTGGGCTTTCAATAGAGGAAGCAGAGAAAGCAGGGGACACAGGATGCAGTAAGATAGCGGTTTTTCTGCTTAATAGGTGTCACAGGAGAAGCTGTAGAGACTTGCCTGTGTGCTGAGTGAGAAGAGGGGGATCCTGAGCTGCTGCTGCCATATTGAGGATTGCTGTGATCTGGCCTAGGGGGAAACTCTGTTAATTTCAGAAGTTTCCTCTCAGCTTTCCTCTTCTTTGTCATCTCCCTGAGGGTCACTGGGCTGTTGCCTCTCCTCTGGTCGCTTTTAGAGTGTCAGGTCCATTCCTCCTGTGTGCTGGCACTGTGAGTACAGCAGAGCTGTGTGGTTATTTAGCCATTCAGCCTCTGCTCCGGAAACGCCCTCCAATGTTGGGCCATATTTTAATGTCACCATCAAAGCACCAGTCTATCAGTCTCCCAAGATGAGCCACCTGATAATATTTGCGTAAATTTGGAACTGCCAACCAACCATACTGTTTCAGCAGGGTGAAGAGCTTACGTTGTGTCCGTGGTCTTTACTTTGCCCAGATTAAATCATAGATCACTGCGTCAGCTTGTCCGAAAAACTATAATGAAATGCGGATGGGTAAGGCTTGAAAGAGGTTGAGAAACTTAGGCAGGATGCACCAGCCAAACCAGGAATATAGGCCCATATGCCAAGTAGACAAAAGAGAGTGGACTCCCTCCAGAAGTGGGGGGCGGGGGTGTCAGGGCTCCCAGGTATGACCAGAGGTGTGTGACTGAAGCAGGGAAACGCAGACTTCAGCTATGTGATTAACAATGTAATTTATTAACACTAACAATACAAACATAAACGCAGTGCAATACTAAACATAATACAGTGCAAACAAACCCAACCAACCACCCACAGATAACAGTACATACAAGCAAGCGTCGTCAGGCAGGCCGAGTCAATATCAATTGGGCAGGTAGGTACAGGGGGAGCAAGCGGAGAATGGTCGGGGTCACAAGCCAGGGATCAGAACAGGTAGCAAGCAGCGTAGTACAGAGGGTCAGGCAGAGGGATGGTCAGGGTCACAAGCCAGGGATCAGAACAGGTAGCAAAGGAACAGAAACAGGATGCAGGACAGATACAGGGCCCAGGACAAACACAACACCAAGGCAGAGTCTGCAAGTCTGGCCATCCCTTAAATACACCAGTATCATCAGTTCCAGGTGTTAGCTGGCTGAAAGGTTGAGTCTCTGATTGCTGGGAGCACCCGCTGGCCAGCCCTGGTACTGCAGATCAAAAGGCAGGTGAGTCCCACCATTGCTGGCCAGTCCATTCCTGACAGTACCCCCCCCCTCAAGGAGCGGCCTCAGGACGCTCCAAACAGTCCTAGCTGGGAAAAATGTTCCACCGCCCGGGTCTGGTAACTGGCGGGATATCAAAGACTGGCACACCGGGCAGGACTCCGGGCAGCGGTACACCGGGCAGAGCCACACCGGGCTGGACTCCGGGCAGAGGCACACCGGGCTGGACTCCGGGCAGAGGCACACCGGGCTGGACTCCGGGCAGAGGCACACCGGGCTGGACTCCGGGCAGAGGCACACCGGGCAGAGGCACATCGGGCTGGACTCCGGGCAGAGGCACATCGGGCAGGACTCCGGGCAGAGGCACATCGGGCAGGACCCCGGGCAGAGGCACATCGGGCTACCAGGCGAAGCGGCAGGCAGCGGGCCACCGGGCGGAGCGGCAGGCACCGGGCCCCCGGGCGGAGCGGCAGGCCTCGGGCCCCCGGGCGGGGCGGCAGGCCTCGGGCCCCCGGGCGGGGCGACAGGCCTCGGGCCCCCGGGCGGGGCGACAGGCCTCGGGCCCCCGGGCGGGGCGACAGGCATTGGGCCCCCAGGCGGAACTACAGGTCTCGGGCCCTCAGGCGGAGCGGCGGGTGCCGGACCCCCAGATGGAGCGACAGGCCTCGGGCCCCCAGGCGGGGCGACAGGCATCGGACCCCCAGGCGGGGCGACAGGCATCGGACCCCCAGGCGGGGCGACAGGCATCGGGCCCCCAGGCGGGGCGGCGGGCGCCGGACCCCCAGGCGGAACTACAGGCCTCGGGCCCTCAGGCGGAGCGGCGGGCGCCGGACCCCCGGGTGGAGCGACAGGTCTCGTGCCCTCAGGTGGAGCGGCGGGCGCCGGACCCCCAGGTGGAGCGACAGGCATCGGGCCCCCAGGCGGGGCGACAGGCATCGGGCCCCCAGGCGGAACTACAGGTCTCGGGCCCTCAGGCGGAGCGGCGGGTGCCGGACCCCCAGATGGAGCGACAGGCCTCGGGCCCCCAGGCGGGGCGACAGGCATCGGACCCCCAGGCGGGGCGACAGGCATCGGACCCCCAGGCGGGGCGGCGGGCGCCGGACCCCCGGGTGGAGCGACAGGTCTCGTGCCCTCAGGCGGAGCGGCGGGCGCCGGACCCCCAGGTGGAGCGACAGGCATCGGGCCCCCAGGCGGGGCGACAGGCATCGGGCCCCCAGGCGGGGCGACAGGCATCGGGCCCCCAGGCGGGGCGACAGGCATCGGGCCCCCAGGCGGGGCGACAGGCGCCGGACCCCCAGGCGGAACTACAGGTCTCGGGCCCTCAGGCGGAGCGGCGGGCGCCGGACCCCCAGGTGGAGCGACAGGTCTCGGGCCCTCAGGCGGAGCGGCGGGCGCCGGACCCCCAGGTGGAGCGACAGGTCTCGGGCCCTCAGGCGGAGCGGCGGGCGCCGGACCCCCAGGCGGTGCGACAGGTCTCGGGCCCCCAGGCGGGGCGGCGGGCGCCGGACCCCCAGGTGGAGCGGCGGGCGCTGGACCCCCAGGCGGAGCGACAGGTCTCGGGCCCCCAGGCGGAGCAGCGGGCACCGAGTCACCAGGCACGACAGTGGGCTCCGAGTCAACTGGCATGACCGCTGGCACTAGGTCAGACATTGGATCGTCTGGCTGGACAGCGGGCATCGGGTCACCAGGCATCAGGTCATTTGGCTCGACAGCGGGCACCGTGTCATCTGGCAAGGCAGTGGGCTCCGAGTCAACTGGTATGACCGCGAGCACTGGGTCAGACATTGGATCGTCTGACCGGACAGCGGGCATCGGGTCACCAGGCATCAGGTCATTTGGCTCGACCTCGGGCACCGCGTCATCTGGCAAAGCAGTGGGCTCCGAGTCAACTGGTATGACCGCGGGCACTGGGTCAGACATTGGATCGTCTGACTGGACAGCGGGCATCGGGTCACCAGGCATCAAGTCATTTGGCTTGACAGCGAGCACCGCGTCATCTGGCAAGGCAGTGGGTTCCGAGTCAACTGGCATGACCGCGGGCACTGGGGCAGACATTGAATCGTCTGGCTGGACAGCGGGCATCGGGTCACCAGGCATCAGGTCATTTGGCTCGACAGCGGGCACCGCGTCATCTGGCAAGGCAGTGGGCTCCGAGTCAACAGGCACGACAGTGGGCACCGGGTCATCAGGTACCGGATTGTCTGGCTCGACAGCAGGCATCGGGTCACCAGGTATGACAGCGGGCACTGGGTCACCAGGCATCAGGTCATTTGGCTTGCCAGCGGGCACCGCGTCATCTGGCAAGGCAGTGGGCACCGGGTCACCAGGCATTGGATCGTCTGGTTCGACAGCGGGCATCGGGTCACCAGGTATGACAGCGGGCACTGGGTCACCAGGCATCAGGTCATTTGGCTCGCCAGCGGGCACCGCGTCATCTGGCAAGGCAGTGGGCACCGAGTCACCAGGTACGACAGCGGGCTCTGAGTCAATTGGCACGACAGCGGGCACCGGATCAGGTACCGGATCATCTGGATCAACAGCGGGCATCGAGTCAACTGGCCTAATAGGATCGTCAGGCTGGATCAGTTCATCATGCTGGGTAGAGGCATCAGGCTGAATGCCGGCGTCCGGCTGAGTAGAGGCTTCAGGCCGAGTAGAGGCTTCAGGCCGAGTAGAGGCATCAGGCCGAAGAGAGGCATCAGGCTGCATACAGGCATCAGGCTGAAGAGAGGCATCAGGCTGCGTACCGGCATCAGGCTGAAGAGAGGCATCAGGCTGCGTACAGGCATCAGGCCGAAGAGAGGCATCAGGCTGCGTACAGGCATCAGGCCGAGTACAGGCATCAGGCTGAGTAGAGGCTTCTGGCCGAGTAGAGGCTTCTGGCCGAGTAGAGGCATCAGGCCGAGTAGAGGCATCAGGCCGAGTAGAGGCTTCAGGCCGAGTAGAGGCTTCAGGCCGAGTAGAGGCTTCAGGCTGAGTCACGGAAGGCAGGTTCACCGGTTTGGATACTGGCAGGATGGTATTGGTTGGAAAGAATTTTCGCTTTTTTCTGGTTTTAACTACTGGAGCACTGCAAGTAAACGCAGGTCTGCAAACGAATGGAGCAGCTGGAGACAGAGAAGAACTGGAGGATGGAACAGGAGAGGGAGCAGTTGCTACAGAGGGCTTTTTTACAGGGTTAAAGGCAGGATAGGTGCAGCGAGTGGGAACAGGGTACTGACATGCGGTAGATAGCCAAGTATACTGGGCTGTAACTGGAGGAGCTGGTGGGAATACAGGAGTAGAGTTAGAAGCAGGACTGGGTTTTTGTAAGCTGACTGAGGCTGGGTGCAACAAGTCTGTCCATGTCTGCAGTACGGGTTGAACAAAGCTGAGCTTACACAAAGCCTGTCTGGTCAATGACTGCACTGCGTTTATACAATCTCTTAGTGTCTGTGGTGAACATGTGGAATAACGCTCCAGAAAGTAACCCACATCATCCTCTAATAACCATACCAGGGACTCTACCTGGTCTGCACTAAATGGTGGCAAAAATTCATCCCTGCATTCGGGGGAACCAGATGAAACCAACTCAGCACAAACCTCAATCAAAGGCTGCACCTCAGAGAACTCTGTGCCCTGATCTACTAGAACATGAGCGAGCCGTATACATTCTAGTAGTTGATCCCTGGGATACTCCTTCAGAGTTTGATAAGCATACTCCCTGTCATCAAACTCTAGCAGATATAAATACACAACCTCATCCAGATCCATCCTTCCCAGCAACAAGCCAAGATGGCTTCCCTGTGCAGCCACTTCTGGTCAGGATTGTGCCTTGGTGTAATGTCAGGGCTCCCAGGTATGACCAGAGGTGTGTGACTGAAGCAGGGAAACGCAGACTTCAGCTATGTGATTAACAATGTAATTTATTAACACTAACAATACAAACATAAACGCAGTGCAATACTAAACATAATACAGTGCAAACAAACCCAACCAACCACCCACAGATAACAGTACATACAAGCAAGCGTCGTCAGGCAGGCCGAGTCAATATCAATTGGGCAGGTAGGTACAGGGGGAGCAAGCGGAGAATGGTCGGGGTCACAAGCCAGGGATCAGAACAGGTAGCAAGCAGCGTAGTACAGAGGGTCAGGCAGAGGGATGGTCAGGGTCACAAGCCAGGGATCAGAACAGGTAGCAAAGGAACAGAAACAGGATGCAGGACAGATACAGGGCCCAGGACAAACACAACACCAAGGCAGAGTCTGCAAGTCTGGCCATCCCTTAAATACACCAGTATCATCAGTTCCAGGTGTTAGCTGGCTGAAAGGTTGAGTCTCTGATTGCTGGGAGCACCCGCTGGCCAGCCCTGGTACTGCAGATCAAAAGGCAGGTGAGTCCCACCATTGCTGGCCAGTCCATTCCTGACAGGGGGGAGTTCAGGGAGAAAGTGCATGTCAGCTGTGGAGGGATCAGAGGGCCCAAATACTTAAGAGCTGTATTAGACCATTAGAAATTAAAATTGGTTTGCAGGAAACTTTGGAGAGGTCAAGGCAACATTATGCCCATGGTTTTGGTTTAGAAAAATTAATTTTTAAGGTTAGACAGGGCTCCGTAGCGCTCAAATTCCCACAGAAGGTTAAGGATGGAAATCACTGGATTGATCAATGTTAATATCATCATATCATCAGCATGGGCTGAGATCTTGTGCCACATCCCACCAGACTCTATTCCCTGTATATCTGGGTTCCGCCTAACCAAACAAAGGAAGGGTTCTATAGTGAGAGCAAAAGGAAGGGGAGATAATAGGCATCCCTGTCGAGTATCACTGGAGATGGGGAAGGGACCAGAGAGGACTTCGTTCACGTTCACCGAGGAAGTAGGGGTGGTATACACACCAGATACCCATCGATACATATGTGCTCCCAATAGTATATGACGGAGGACCGCAAACATGAAACTCCAGTCAACCTGGTTGAAGGAGTTTTTGGCATCTGTCCCTAAAAACACGCAGGCAGTGTCAGACTGATTGGAGATCTGAATTAGATTCAGAATTTTAATGGTGTTGTCCCGTGCTTCTCAGGGTGGAATAAAGCCGACCTGATCCTGGTGGATGGTGGAGGGTAAATGTCGTTGAAGGTGTGTAACAATTACCTTGGTGAACAATTTAGGGTCCACATTTAAGAGAGAGCTTGGTCTATAACTAGCACATGATATGGGGTCTTTCCCTTCCTTGGGAATCACAGTAATATGAGCTAATATTATGTCCCAAGGGAGATAGGCTGAGTCACCTAATGCATTAAACGATTTGACCATATGCTGTCCGGGGTGTGGGAGTAGTCTTGCAATATTGTACTGTTAGGCCATCAGGACCTGGGGCATTTCCAGATTTGAAAGAACCTAGTGAGTTTTGCTCTTCAATCAGGGAGATAGGATCTTCCAGCTCCTGTCTAATTGGCAAGGGCATCCTAGGTAGGCTTGAGGCCTGCACATACTCCTGTGTGGAATCCTTGGGGCAAATAGAAGGTCTAAGTTTATATAAAGTGGAGTAAAATTTCCCAAAGATCTTGGCAATATGTGATGCAAAAGTAGCTTTTCTGCCATCTGAGTGTGTGATGTGGGGGACGTAAGTTGCTAAACGTTTTGCTTATAATGAGTAAGCTAAGACACGACAGCACTTGTCACCAGATTCATAGAATACTCAGTGACATGTGTGAAGGGCAGCTATGGCCTTGAAGTGCAAGAGATCCGTGACCTGGTTGTGGAGAAGAAACAATTCCGTTTCCAGAGCAGGAGTCGGAGCGTGTTTGTGGCGAGATTCCACAATCTGGATTTTTGCCAAGAGAGCAGATAGTTGCACCTCGTGTTATTTTTTAATTCTAGCTCCGTGTTTAATAAGAACCCCCCTGATAACCACCTTATGGGCTTCCCTTATCACTCCCGGGTTGCCATCTGGAGTATCATTTATAGTAAAGTATGAATCATTATGTTGACTCACATCTGTTGAAATCATGGGGTCTTGCAGCAGACTTTTGTTCAGTTTCCAAGAGGAGTGCCGTGACTTCAATGTCCCAAAAAGAGAATATTGGATCGAAACCGGAGCATGGTATGACCATGTGATGTTCCCAATGGCCTCAGGGAGCCATGCATTTAGTTCTATAATCTCCTCATCTTTCTTGTGTTGTGCATGGAATAGGTAATATTTTAGAGAATATCACCTTGTAGGCTAGAGTACTCCCCCAGGGGACAACAAGGATACTCCCATAGTATAGTAGGTTAAATTTTATTGAATAAATAAAATCCTTTAGGAGGAGCCACATCACGCCGTGACGTCATGCCGCCGGAGCATCGTGGAGCTCCGGCGGCCATTACAATATACCAGCTGGTCAGTCCTCTTACAGACAACTGTCTGCAACGGTTTTTTTGCACTTCCATATGTGATGCACCTTTTTATTCAATAAAATTTAACCTACTATACTATGGGAGTATCCTTGTTGTCCCCTGGGGGAGTACTCTAGCCTACAGGTCCAGTGTTGAGACGGATCGCCACCTACCACCCAGTCCATTGGGAGGGACAGCACCCACCAGGACCACACAGGCATATCTGAGGGAGAAGGACAACTCATCTGGGTTCCAACAGAAGGAAGACCTCCTACCACCTAAGATCAGGATTAATATATACAAGGCGCATTTAATATGCGCGTCCGGTGAGTGCGCATTTCATTTCCACCTCTACCAGGACAACAAAGTCACCTTTGATTATTCCATTCTATCATCCTGATTTATTTATATTTATGGGACAGCTCCTTACATTTATTTGAATCTAATTTGACCTATGATACTGTATTTCATCTATTTACTCTATTAGCTACGAGCGCTGCACTTGCTATATACATTGTCTTTTTCATAGGGTATTGGTACCTAATTCTGTGCATAGCAGCTTGTTTATTTATACTAAGGCGCTTTTTACTCTTTTATATACTCTGTAATTGGTCCCAACATGGACTAAGACAGCTGGGTCATGCCCAGCCCCTCCCAGTAATTTATTAACCTGGTCCACCACATGCCGAACCCTGGCACCAGGGAGACAGCAAACCATTTGGTTGAGGCGATCCTGGCGACAAATTATTCTATCAGTCCTTCTGATTATAGAATTCCCTATTACCAGCAACAGTCTAGGCCATCCCGCACAACCCTCACGACCCTCCCAGATGGTCTGCCATCCTGTTAGGGATAGCAGTGACATCCAGGGCTGCCACCCCTGAGCTTGCCACCCCTACATCTTCACCCAATTTGGCAAATCTGTTTGGGTGCTCAAATCCTTCCTTTTCTGTGAGCCCCTACCACTCCTCCTTGCTACAGTAACCCATCTTCCTACCTGATAATCCTGACTAGCACCTCCACCCTAGCTGTTGCTTCATTGTTGCATACATGGTGCACACTGTGCATTGCACAAAACCTTCAACCCTGCTAGCACTCATTATCCCAGTTACAATATTAATATTACTAATAGGAAATATCAGTTGTACAGGTTAGTAGACTATTATTATAATCTCCTGTTTTCAACTCCAGTTTTTTTTAACTCCACTTAATCAAAGGTCCAGCAAGCAAAATACAGGCAAGCTCAAGAATGAGCAAGCTCAGAGTGAGCTCTACAGAAAGTTATACAGTACCTGTAGCATTTGTGACCAGTGAACCCCTCCCCTTAATCAGCAGACTGAAGGAAGGAAAGGAAAGGACAAAAAGCTATTTAAAAAGTGACAGAAAAAAGTGATTTAAAAGCTGCTAGCAAGACTCCCAAAGAAGAAAATAAAACAACTAAAAGCATCAGCAATCACCAACAGTCAAAAGCAAAACTGTTTTTCACTCCACTCAAATTTCCCACTCTTTTTAGCTCCCAGCCAGAAAAATGTGCCATATCTCCTAGATGCTCTTGAAAACCCATTATGGCTGCCCTCCAACTCGGAATCAGTAAGTATCCCCCTTTCACCGCACAGTCAGGTGTGCAGGCCAACACTGAACATTTTTCAGAAATTTATTTTTTTAATTTATCTTTGCTTGACAGTTTACTTTTATTGTGGACCAGACTAATCTTTTTTCCCAAAAATATATTAGAAACAACCCCAGTTCATGCTATGCCCTGTGGAAGGGCGAGGCCATGCCACTGTGTAGAATGGTAGTCTAGGCCAGGGTTTGTGGAAAACAGGCACACTGTAGGTACAGGTGTGTGCTGGCTTTATATTAGAAACAGGATTAGAGTTCAGGGTCCTACCCTCCTGAAGAAGCAGAGAGGTGCATGGGCACTGTGCAGGACAGGACACACGACATGACATGAGCCTGTGAAGGAAGGAGAAGCGGGGAGCTGCAGGAAAGACAAATTCAAGCTGACAAAGGTATAGCGTTTTGTGTATGTGCACTGGAACTGTGTGTTAGATGGTCTAAAACACCAAGGCCTGAGCAGTAGAGCTGTGAAGAGAGCCATGAGGCTATTTCTTTTGCTTTATGACCTAGTGATATCCAATTTAGAGTGATTTAAGTTCAAGCATACGTTTTTGTTCCAAAGAAAGATAGATGTAATTTTGCTCCTGTAAAAATTATTAGTAACACCTCATCTGGAATATGCAGTTCAATTTTTGGGCACCAGTTCACAAAAATGATATTGGGGAACTTGAGAAAGTTCAGAGAAGGGCAAACAAAACTGATAAGAGGCATGGAGGAGCTCAACTATGAGGAATGGTTAATAATGTTGCACTGTGCCTTTAAATGATCAGATTCTGTGACGTGCAAATACCACAAATGTGCAAACATAAAAATAAATAAAAATTAATTGCAAACAATTCATCATCATAAAAATTCAGAGCAAAACAAACATGGAGCTTAGAGGAACACCGCATAAAAAAGGAATCAGTGTGGCAGCTGCAAAGTTCACAAATTATTCAAAGCACTCCCTGATAGCCTTTGGAAAAACAAAAATAACTACGTAAGCAGAACTGTGTAACATGAGTGCAAAGAGAAACATCGTAACTGTTTCTGATTACAAACTGACAGCTTGCTGTATAGGGGTTGACTTACTAAGGACAAATAGACTATGCAAGTGCAGTTGCTTCAGAGCTTAGTAAAAAAGGGGAAATTCTGCTGACTTTCATTATCATTTCATATCATGTGCAAGCAAAAATGCAGTATTTTTTATTTTCCTTGCATACTTTGCATGTGATTAGGTATGTTTTGTAAAGTGAAGCTTTACCTCATTTACTAAGCTCTTGCAAAGTGCACAGTCTGTTTGCCTTCGGTAAATCAACCCCATAGTGTGTGCACAGAATAAAGATAACCTTTATAGAGAAGCTGTGTGCAATTGATGGCTGATTACCTTAGGGAATAGCAGGAGAACTCAGGGTGGTGTTTTTTGCAGCTTTGTAGCAGGTTTCCCCAAGCTTCACATAGAGGTTGGAAATCAGTTGAAATATCCAAAGCTCAGGAGCTTTAAAAATGGTGCTGCTTGTCTAGTGACCAGCCAGACAGCAATGACGCTTGAAAGAGTTCCAGCTAATGGGCGAGCAACAATGTCTCTGACAGCTACTCTCATCTACCGGCTTTGGAAATCTATGGTCCCCTTCCTCAGGATATGAGCTGTCAGCATGTCTAGTCCTCTATCTATCAGCTCAGTTATTAACTCTTGTGCAGTTTCTATTATGTAGTGCTGGTGGAAATTACTTGCAGCGTTTCTCTCTTTAAGTATAACAATTATTTATACTCTTCCTCAAAAAACCTAAAATATAATTTTAAAACATTATTAATAACAAGAATGAATGTTGTAAAAACTTTAATTAATAAAAAAAAATCATGGTTATTCCATGCAAAAATTCCACAAAGGATTGAGGAAATTTAAGCCGTGTGTGTGTGTATGTGCATATACAGTGGGGATCGAAAGTTTGGGCACCCCAGCTAAAAATTTGTATTAATGTGCATAAAGAAGCCAAGGAAAGATGGAAAAATCTCCAAAAGGCATTAAATTACAGATTAGACATTCTTATAATATGTCAACAAAAGTTAGATTTTATTTCCATCATTTACACTTTCAAAATAACAGAAAACAAAAAAATGGCGTCTGCAAACGTTTGGGCACCCTGCAGAGTTAATATCTTGTACTGCTCCCTTTGGCAAGTATCACAGCTTGTAAACGCTTTTTGTAGCCAGCCAAGAGTCTTTCAATTCTTGTTTGAGGTATCTTTGCCCATTCTTCCTTACAAAAGTCTTCCAGTTCTTTGAGATTTCTGGGCTGTCTGTCACGCACTGCTCTTTTAAGGTCTATTCATAGATTTTCAATGATGTTGAGGTCAGGAGATTGTGAAGGCCATGGCAAAACCTTCAGTTTACGCCTCTTGATGTAATCCCCTGTGGATTTCGAGGTGTGTTTAGGATCATTATCCATTTGTAGAAGCCATCCTCTCTTTAACTTCAGTTTTTTCACAGATGGCATCAAGTTACCATCCAAAATTTGCTGAAATTTTATTGAATCCATTTTTCCTTCTACTCGTGAGATGTTCCCTGTGCCACTGGCTGCAACACAACCCCAAAGCATGATTGATCCAATCCCATGCTTAACAGTTGGACAGAGGTTCTTTTCATTAAATTCTGTGCCCCTTCTCCAAACGTACCTTTGCTCATTCCGGCCAAAAAGTTCAATTTTAACCTCATCGGTCCACAGAACTTGTTTCCAAAATGCATCAGGCTTGTCTATATGTTCATTTGCAAAGTTCAAACGATGATTTTTGTGGTGAGGACGTAGAAGAGGTTTTCTTCTGATGACTCTTCCATGAAGACCATATTTGTACAAGTATCTCTTTATAGTGGAATAGTGTACCACAACTCCAGTGTCTGCCAGATCTTTCTGGAGGGATCGTGCAGTCAAACGTGGGTTTTGAATTGTTTTTCTCACAATCCTGCGAGCTGTTCTGTCTGATATTTTTCTTGGTCTTCCAGATGTTGCTTTAACTTCCACTGTTCCTGATGACGCCATTTCTTAATTACATTCCGAACAGAGGATATTGACATCTGAAAACGCTTTGCTATCTTCTTATAGCCTTCTCCAGCTTTGTGAGCGTCAACTATTTTCAGTTTCAGTTTTCTAGACAACTGCTTAGAAGAACCCATGGTGCTGATTGTTGGGGCAAGGTCAGATGAGTCTGGGCATTTAAAACCTTTGAGATTGACATCACCTGGTCTTCCCAGATGATGATTGAGAACAATCCATGACACTGGCAGGTCTCAGCTTGGCAAAGGGGGCAGTGCATGCTATAAATTCTGCAGGGTGCCCAAACTTTTGCAGACGCCATTTTTTCGTTTTCTGTTATTTTGAAAGTGTAAATGATGGAAATAAAATCTAACTTTTGTTGACATATTATAAGAATGTCTAATCTGTAATTTGATGCCTTTTGGAGATTTTTCCATCTTTCCTTGGCTTCTTTATGCACATTAATACAAATTTTTAGCTGGGGTGCCCAAACTTTCGATCCCCACTGTATGTGTATATACTGTATATATATATATATATATATATATATATATATACTTTGAAAACACATCAGGTCTCAATGGGGAAACATATGTTGGAAGATATCTTGACATGGACTGGGTAATGTGTCAGGAATGTAAAGATGCCCAGTTGTTTGATGGAAATGAAAATTATCAACCTACAGAGGACTGAAATCAAAGTGAAAAAAATTATGCAGCAGGCTAGTCCATTTTGCTAAAATTTTATTGCAGCAACTGAAAATGGTACTCAGTAGTTTTGTATAGCCCCCAAGTGCTTGTATGCATGCCTGACAATGTCAGGGTATGCTCCTAATGAGACGATGGATGGAGCTGGGGTATTTCCTCCCAGATCTGGACCAGGGCATCACTGAGCTTCTGGACAGTTTGAGGTGCAACCTGGTGGCGTTGGATGGACCGAAACATGATATCCCAGAGGTGTTCTATTGGATTTAGGTCAGGAAACCGTGGGGGCCATTCAATGGTATAAATTTTGTTATTCCCCAGAACTGCCTGCATACTCTCGCCATATGAGGCCAGACATAACGTTCTTCGCTGCTTTTCCAGGCCCTTTCACATCTGTCACGTGCTCAGGATGAACCTGCTCTCATCTGTGAAAAGCACAGGGCACCAGTGGCAGACCTGCCAATTCTGGTGTTCAATGGCAAATGCCAGTTGAGCTCTATGGTGCTGTGCAGTGAGCACAGGGCCCACTAGAAAAGATGTGTAGGAAAAAAAATGTCAGTGGCCTCCACCTGTAAAACCATTCCAGTTTGGGGGGTCGTCTCATCATTGCCCATCTAGTGCACCTGTTGTTAATTTCATTAACAGCAAAGCAGCTGAAACTGAATAACAACCCCTCTCTGCTATTTAACTGACCAGATCAATGTCACAGGAGTGTTCCTGAGCTGTGTGTGCAGTATTATTAATTATATATATATATATACGTTGCAATACTAAGCCCTGCATGACAAAGCCCTGCATGGCAGCAGATGTGGTGAGAAGAACCCCTGCCCACTGTCACAGAGAGGTAGAAGAGACTGCAGCTGGGGGGTGGAACATGTAACATGTTTCAAAAGGTGAACTTATCCTTTAAAAAATGTTGTTAAAAGGACAACTTGCCATACACTACACAATCAGTACACACAATCTCCACATAATCTCCCTCAGAATAACCAAAGCCATGCAATAAGAATACAAAACCAAACAATTGACCTAATCTGCATCCAATCAGGAAGGCCCCTGCATAGCACAGCTGAAGGTAGATCCAAAGGAGACAGCACAATCAGATTGCACAGTGTATGACCACCCGCTCCCCTCTAGGAGCATATAAATAAATCAATAAAAAAATGGATCAATTGAAAGCAAAATAATTCAGTCTGTGAGTTTAAGCCTTTAAGGTCTTAATAATCCATATTGAACATAAAATGGGTGGTTTCATTAAGCATGTTTAAAGCTGGAACCTGTTGGACTTTCAATGTGGATTCATTCTACGCTGAGTTATGACCTCTTATTTAATGGTTTTGGTGGTTCTGGGGGATATTATACAAATATTGTTTATATCGGCTATATCATTAGGGACATTTACAGATGAGATTATGATTAATCCCCTTCTCCCTAGTGATCAGTACTGGGACTGCTACATCATTTCTTGTTAACAGAGTGAATCCAGTTCTTCTGACAGCAGAGGATGTTGGGACCTATTGTCCTATTGCAAATACTGTATTTGCAGATTGAACTCCAACAACCAGAGAGCTGGGGAACAAGAATGTTGCTGGGAGAGCAGATATATTGTACAGCAAGGAAATGACCCTCTCTCTTGACATGGGATTCAGAGCTGAACACAGGGGGACTGCCGTTCTCCTCCAGAGACAGATTTTTGCCTACTGCTACGGGACTCTGCACGTAATTTCAGCACAGCAGAGACACTGATTGCCATGCCGGGATCGCATCAGCTTCTCTGCATTAGGACTGTCACTATCTGGTCTTTACACAGACATCTCTGCATGCTGCGCTGTCGTCCATCAGGCAGCACATCCAAGGCACATCCCAAAAAAAAGCCAAGGACCTGTGTAAGAACTCTGTTCCTAGGAGGCCACTATTCATGGGATTGGTGAACAGATGGATACTCAACCTCTTTCTGTCGTCACTCTAGAGACACTGCATGCAGACACCTTTACACCTCAGTATCAGGAGATCATAGGTTGTGGTACTGCTCAAAGCAGTCAGTTTAACTTCATTGAATTACTAGTATTCACTACTGTTTATGGTCCCCACCATTGCTAGCAGAAGACAATGGACACCCCCATATCAGGAACTTTAAACATCACAGGACTCAAGTTGCAATCTCTAGTTAAAGGGTCTTCTTCTCTTCAAAGGCCATTATTATTCAAATTAAGATATTGGAGTACACATTTTTTATAATTCTTTGTATTGCAGCGGCCTAGAGGGAGCTGATGAGTCAAAAAGCCTTTTCTTACCCATCTTACTGCTGGTGTAGCAGTTTAATAGTTGAAGATTACTACTCATGTCTGTATAATTTGTTATTATTTCTTCTATTTATTTATAGATTATTTCTATTTTACCAGTGTTCTATTTTTATGTGATAACTGGGGTTGTACTTTTTTGAACAAGACTAATATAGAGGTGTTACTAAAGAATTGCGTCTCTTGCATTATTATTCTATATTGTTGAAATATGTCTCAACCCAGAGTGTCTGGAGACTGGCAAGGTCTAGGCAACCACTTGGGACAAGCATTATCAATCAGCCCCTGCGGGGGTAGCACTACACATACATTTTTCTGATCATTTACTTTTGCCCCATTTTTTTATTATTTAGATATTGGCCATACATTAGGCCTAAATTTCCCCAGTCATACATAGTTTTTGTACGGAATGACTGATTTTATTGATCAATAAGTAGTTTTTACAACATTAAGTCTTGTTAATAATAACTTTTTAAATAAAACTATTTCTAATACCATTTTTTTAAAAACTTGTTGGAAATAAATTATGTTTTATGACAGAGAAAAAACTGTTGTTATACTGAATATCAGAAAACATTGCAAATAATTTCTACCAGCACTACATGAGTAAATAAGAAAGCTGCACAAGAGTTAATAATTTTAGCTGATATATAGAGGACCAAACAAAACCTGCTACAAAGCCAAAAACACTCCACTCTAAGCTCTCCTTCTATTCTCTAAACAAATCTGTGTCCTGTATTGCCACCCTACAGTTGTGTCCAAAATTATTCAACCCCCAATGCTGTAAAGGGGTTTAGGGACTATAGTGTACATTTGGAATTGTATTCAGAATCAAATCCTACAAGGACGTTGTAACTACCCAAATGCAACTAAAATGACATCAATTGTTTATGTAATACAGTAGTAAATGGTTCTTATGTGGTTTCTTCATTGCCACAATTATTCAACCCCTTAAAGACTACCACTCTGAAGAACAGAGGTTCATACAGGTGCTTTCCATCAGGTATTGAAAACACCTGTGGATGTCACCGAGCAGCAATCAAGCATAATAAGCACCAATTAGGCAGCTTTAAAATGACTGTGATACTCAGCTCCTTCTAGACATTTACTGGTGTGGTTACAAACATGGTGAAGGCAAGAGAATGGTCCAGGAAGACAAGAGAAGAGGTGATTTCTCTTCACAGGAAGGGCAATGGCTATAAGAAGATTGCAAAGATGTTAAACATACCAAGAGACACCTTAGGAAGCATCATTCGCAAATTCAAGGCAAAGGGCACTGTTGAAACGCTACCTGGTCGTGGCAGAAAGAAGATGCTGACTTCGACTGCTGTGCGCTACCTGAAGCGTAGAGTGGAGAGAAGTCCCCGTGTGACTGCTGAGGAACTGAGAAAAGATTTGTCAGATGTGGGTACAGAAGTTTCAGCCCAGACAATAAGACGCACACTGCGTAATGAAGGCCTCCGTGCCAGAACTCCCAGGCGTACCCCCTTGCTGTCTCCAAAGAATAAGAAGAGTCGACTGCAGTATGCCAAAAGCCATGTGGACAAACCACAAAAGTTGTGGGATAGTGTTCTGTGGACTGATGAAACAAAATTAGAACTGTTTGGGCCCATGGATCAACGCTATGTTTGGAGGAGGAAGAACAAGGCCTATGATGAAAAGAACACCTTGCCTACTGTGAAGCATGGTGGAGGGTCAATCATGCTTTGGGGCTGTTTTGCTTCTGCAGGTACAGGGAAGCTTCAGCGTGTGCAAGGTACCATGAATTCTCTTCAGTACCAGGAGATATTGGATGGAAACATGATGCAGTCCGTCACACACCTGAGGCTTGGGAGACGTTGGACCTTTCAACAGGACAATGATCCCAAGCATACCTCCAAGTCCACTAGAGCATGGTTGCAGAGGAAAGGCTGGAACATTTTGGAGTGGCCATCGCAGTCACCAGACTTAAATCCGATTGAGAACCTCTGGTGGGACTTAAAGAAAGCAGTTGCAGTGCGCAAGCCTAAGAATGTGACTGAACTGGAGGCCTTTGCCCATGAAGAATGGGCGAAGATACCCGTAGATCGCTGCAAGACACTTGTGTCAAGCTATGCTTCACGTTTAAAAGCTGTTATAACTGTAAAAGGATGCTGTACTAAGTACTAAGATTGAATGTCACTTGGGGGTTGAATAAAACTGATAATGCTGTGAGCACAGAAAAGACATTTGTGGTTATTTCATTATAACTGTTATGTTATATTTGTCTGACCTACAAGTGCCTCTTTAATGTAAATGTAAGCAAGATGACTGAATGATCAAAAGCAATGTCAAACTGGCCAAAACACTCAATTTCAGTGGGGGTTGAATAATTTTGGACACAACTGTATATAGCAAGCTGTTAGTTCGTAACTAGAAAAGGTTTTCTCTGCACTCATTTCACATAGGGAACAAGCACAGTTCTGCTTACAAAGGAAAATATTTTTAGGTGACTGTTTATTAAACTGAGGAAATTCCTGCAATTAGGGTCTCAGCAGTTCATAGGAAAAACATCTCTGTGAGCCTGTTTATTAAAAAGAGATGAAACAAGATGAGACAAGACATTTTCACTCTGATAACAGCCGTGAAGGCTGTCTGTGATTTTGCAAAATATTGGGAGATTACAGTGCAGTCTAGTTTAAAAAGTGATACCAAAGTCAACCACTTGCCCGCTGCCCTAAAGTAGAAGTACTGCTACAGCCCTGTAGCAGTACTTCTACTATAGGGCGGCGGGCTGCACAAAATCACATGTGTGTGTGTGAGTGTGTATGTATGTGTATATGTGTATATATACAGTATATATATATATATATATATATATATATATATTTACACACACCGGGTAGGGGGGCACGCATGCCGCCCTACCCGCGCCACACCCATTGGTGGCTAGAGATGTCAATCACTGGGTCTGGCCGGGAATTGCCAGCACTCAGTGATCATTGTAAAACAGCACACAGTTAACCCTTTGGTCGCCCCAGATGTTAACCCATTCCTGACCAGTGTCATTAGTACAGTGTCAGAAGAAAAGAGACAGGAGGCGCCCGTCTGAGTGTAGTAATAACACTGTATTTAATAGCAAAGGATTAAAAACACTCACAAAGGAAGTAATAAAATAAGCTCATGAGTCTTTGTGAGTGTTTTTAATCCTTTGCTATTCTCATTTCTTCTGTCCCTGCATACAGAGCTGGCTTGCTCCAAGGATGGCTTCAGTCGTTTTGTGCTAAAAAGATTCCAGGCAGATTGCCTGAGAGACTCTTATAAGGACTTATTGTACACCAATGCATTTACATACCCTGTTTCAAAGAACTTGTATGCCAATATTGCCATTATCAACTTTTACTTTATATATTTTTTATCCTTTTCACCCTTACACTGCTTTACTCCTGTGCACCTGAGTTTCTCGTTCTTCATTAGTACAGTGTCAGTGCTTTTTATTAGCACTGATCACTGTATTAGTGTCTCTGGGGCTCTCAGTGGCAGTTAGTTCACACCCAGTGTCAGAATGCCCACCGCAGTCCTGTAGTTCCACTATAAGTCGCTGATCGCTGCCAATTACTAGTTTAAAAAAAGTAAAATAAAAATTCCAGTATTTGTAAACGATATAACTTTCACATAAACCAATTAATTAACGTGTATTGGGATTTTTTTTTCGCAAAGACATGTAGCAGAATACATTTTGGCCTAAATTTATGAGTAAAATTGATTAAAAAGCACACATGATACAGTCAGGCACTTTTTTTATGTGCATTTGGGTTTGCTTTTTTAATTGCATGTTTTAGCACTTTTATAAACACTTTTTTTTCACACTGCTTTTTTTTTAGATATATATTTTTATTTATTTTTCAATTGCCATACAGGAGAAACAAAATATTTCAAAATGGATGATAAAAATCCATCAAAAGTAAACAAAAAAGGATAAATTAAGAATATATACAGTACTATCACATTCATATAATTTCAATGTGAGACTAACAAGAATGCATAGACTTTGAGCACTGATAATTTAGATATTTTTCTTTAAAGAAAGGTATTAGGAAAGTGTTCTCTTACAGAATCATTGTAATGGTAGAATACCTTACAAAGGTTGAAGCAACATCAAATAAACAAATAACAAAACAAAAGAAAAATCAAGATTAACATTTCATGAGTCAGATTTGAATATACCCATGAAAATTAGAGTACTATAGCAAAAGAAAAACATAATCAGCTCAAGTAGCAGCTTTAAAGCTATCATAGCATAGTCTAGGGATAATATAAATAGTAAGCTATGTTGTGTTATTTCAAATAAATTTTTAGTGTATTTTTAATTTTCCCAAGGTGTTGGTGAGGGTTTCTTTATGATACCATTCTGAATAGCAGAAGATGGGCATAAGTTAAGTGATTTCAGAATCAGAGAGATCTTTCCATGAAAGGTTTACATCTTTGGAAAAAATGATCAGTAGATCCATAGGATTGTGTTAGTGTCTAGTTTCTCAATATACATTAGAGCTCTGAGATCATTTTTCACTGTTGATATTTTGAGAAGTATTGACACTGTCCAGGATTTCAAGATAGTCTTTCGCTCTGCAAATAGGCATAGCCGAGCCCATTGAACAATACAAGATGTATGTGCTGCAAACAAGCATATTATTGGATATAATATAGGACTTGGATCCAAAATGTTAATATCTTGGGACAATCCCAAAAATGTTCAAATAACGATGGTCTGAAAGATACATACCAGGAGCATGAGGATAAAGAGTTGTCAGAGCTGAATAGGAAAGATTTAAAAGCTTTGTGTATGAGCTTGAATTGGGTTTCTCTCCAATTTTTCATTTGTAACAAGGTGAGACCTGAGGTAACCTTCCAAATTTTTTTCTTGTAAATTTTCCTCTGGTAAATGTTTGTGCCAACTTTTCAAGAGGGCATATATTTGTGATTTTGATGTTTGAAAAAGCAAAGGTTTGTAAAGATCAGATATATATAATATGACTCTAGCTCTATTGCTTTATCAATAAAAGAAGACTGTAACGGGTCTTTCTTTGGATTAAAGCATTTTTTCATATTTGTTATTCGCTTATACTTTAGAAAGATTTATGGAAAGATGGTAGATAAAATGCTGAAGAAAGTTCTGAAAAGGATTTAAATGATGTAGTGTTGAGTTTAAAGATATCAGATATATTTGTGATCCCTTTTGAGATCCATAGTTTGCAATCCTCATTACTCATGTCTGAGATTTGAAAATATTTCTAACCTTAATTGGTTAGAGATCATAGGTGAAAGTCCAAGTGTTCTTTTTACTGAGCGCCAAGGCTATGAAAGTATCTCTTATTAACAAACTGTGTTGCAGGTTAGATGGAAGATCATTAAATTTACTGTGTAAAATCAAAGGTAAATTATGAGGAAAAACTAATTTTGACTCTAGATCATTATTGATGAAGATAGAACTTCCACTCAGCCAATCAATACTTAATCTAAGCAGACATGCTAGGTTACTGTATATGTTCTTTTTCATTTGGTAGTCCCGCTCCTCCTTCGCTTTTTGGGAGATATAATTTTGTTAGTGAAATTCTAGGTTTTTTAGATTTCCATAGAAAAAAAGGAATTCAGAGCTCTTTTAGGGGCATTTATATCTGAATATTTAAGCAAGAGTGGTATTGTTTGTAGATGGTAAAGTAATTTTGAGAAAGATATCATTTTGAAAATATATCTCCCAAAAAGTGGGGCAAGTTCATCCATGCATCCAACTCTTTATAGATCTTAGTAAAAAGAGGAAGATAATTTAAAAAGAGGAGGATAATTTAAGTAATACAGAGAAAAGTCTGATATAACTAGGACGTGTTATATTTTTTTGGGAGTGATCTGACACCTGAGTACACTCCAATCTTCCTTTTTTGTTTAAGCCCTCAGCATAGAAGTCTTTAAAATATTTAGTTAATATGTTATTAATTTCCAAAGCAGAATTAGTTCATAAACCTGAAGAATTTTTTAAAGCTAGAATATTTGTGGTTGATATGGGCCTTTACATAACTTGGCTAAAAGTTTGCCTTGTTTATTTCTGAATTTGTGGAAAAGTAATGAAGAATATGCATTCTTCACATGTTCTTTCTCATCAGCCCGTAGATCGAACCGTCTTTTTGGCTCATGCCAGCATTTTTATTTTCTATATTATTAATCAACTCTAAAGGAGCTTTTCAAAGATTAGTGCTGGCTATATGATATTCCTTCATCAATTTTTTTTTTACATTTGGAAACATAAGCTATAATTTTTCCTCTCAGGAAAGATTTACCAGTCTTCCAAAATAAATGAGGGTTTAAGATATGGGCTGAATTTATTCATTCAAATTCACTCCATACCTCTTTCAAATATTGTTGAAAGTCCTAATTTTTAGTCAGAAATTATGGAAAATGCTAGTGTTTAAAATTTCCCTGATATTGCTTAAGTTCTAGCTTTATTGATATTGGGCTATGATCAGATATAACCATATCTCCTAGATTGTAAGTTCTAACAAGCAGGGCCCTCTGTTTCCTCTTGTACCAAATTGGATTGTAATTGTAATGTCTACCTTCATTTTGTAAAGCACTGCGCAAACTGCTGGCACTATATATAGCCTGCCCAATAATAATAATAATAATAATAATAATATCTCTTATCTTAGTGTCCATCCCTAGAGATATTGTTGAGGAAGAACAGAAAAAAAAATCGACCCTGGAAAAGGAATTGTGTGGATGTGAGTAAAAGGGAAAATCCCTATCCAAGGCATCATGCACCAAATATCTGATAAACTGAGTAAAGACATTGTCTGCTTTAACCGTGTACAAACCGGTGATCCCAAATAAGAGATTTTCAGTAAACATGCCTGAGGGACAGTTCTATCTTCCAGCACATCCATCACAGAATTAAAATCACCCCAACTATATATAAATTTTTTGGGACTTTCAACAACCATTCATCAAGTTACTGAAAAAATATATTCCCAGGGGAGTTAGGAGCGTATGCATTAGTTATAGCAATATTATTATTTTTTTTAATTATATTTTTATTAAGTTTATATTATAAATACAACAAATTTTTCAAACATTATAATCACACAATCTCCATATCAAATTTTACAAAATCCCTTCCTCTCCTTCCTACACCCCCCCCCCCTTTCCTCTTTCTTCCTGTTCCTCTATTTTACTCCTGAGGTCTTTCTTTTCACACCACTTTCCTTCCCTACCTACCAAAAACTTAAAAAAGAAAACATAATTTACATCTTGTCTCTACCTCTCCTTTACACTCCATCTATCCCAAATTTTCCTATACTTTTCAATTTTATCTAATCCCAATATGATATAGTTCCTCCATCCTATATATAAACTCCACTCTTTTATCCAATCTTTTCTTTTCGGGGTTTCCTGTATCTGCCAGAATTTAGGGATCAGTCCTTTCACCGCATTTATGAAATAAAATACCGTCTTGTTCTTATGTTGTTTCGCCGTAAGCTTGGATTTGTGGAATAAGCAGACCCAAGGATCCTTCAGTTTACTAATCCTGTTATCTCGTGTATTTGGTGTAGTATTCCTTGCCAAAATTCCTGTGTTTTGGAAAAATCCCAATATATGTGCCATTTTTCCTTTCAACCCACACCCCCTCCAACATAGAGGTGAACTCTCTGGTCGATTATGTGCCACACTAGGTGTAATATACCATTTATAATTCATTTCTACTGTATTCAAATCTAACGCGCCATGTGTTAAATTAAATATTTTTTTCTTGTTCATTTAATTTTGTGCCAAGCTCCTTTTTCCACTTTTCCAAAACCGGTGATCCAGGTATACCAGTAAGGATCTTATATATGCAGGAGGTAACATGTTTTCGCATTGTCTTCAAACTAAAGTTGTTCAAATGGATACATGTCCTCCACTGATCTTAGTGGCTGTGGGAGCACTGCAACAAAATGTCTTAATTGCCACTCATCCAACATAAAAAAAAATTATTTCTTGTTTTTTAAATCTAAGAAAGAACACAATACCCCCCCCCCCCCCCCGTCAGTGATATCTTTTAAACGTACATTCCTATCAAAGATGATCAAGTTACCTGCAATATTCTCTTTCCCCGGAGGGAAGAATTCTGTTCCCCCCCGTTGTATTAGCAGTGAGTTATACTCCTATCCCCTTTGTTCCCATGACCTAAAAACATTCTGTGTTAAGATACTGTGTTTTCAGAAAAAATTTTAAACTGTTGTGAAAGCCAGATAATCTTATCTAATTGTGACTTGCTCAATGTGCTTTCTATCCTTATCCAGCTTTTCCCCCATAAACTCTGTCTCATTTAAACCCCCATTAATTCTATATCTGCAAAAAACCTCATATTTAATTCTTGTTTTTTAATTTACTTTATATATTTAAGTATCATCCTTTTAATTGCCTCAGAAAATGACCCCGGTAATATATTGGGAACATATGAAATTTACATAGGATCTTTGGAACTATCACAATCTTTAACATATTTATACAGCCAATCCATGAGAGTGATCCTATTGATATTTTCCTCAATTCATCCTTTATATCATTGATTAATGGAATATCATTTATCTGATATATGTTCTTTAAGGAAGGGGTTAACTTTACACCTAAATAGGCCAATTCTGTTTCCCTCCATACAAAGGGGAAGGCATTCTGTAGTATCTGTTTTATCTATCTTCTGAATATTAATATTTATTATTTATTTGTATCTGACTTTGATGGATTAATTTTCAAGTTTGATAACTCTCCATAATATTTTAAAACTTTCATTAGGTTGGGTAAGGTTACCCTGAGGATTACAATGTAAAATAACATGTCGTCTGCATATGCTGCGACCTAATGTTCCACGTCTCCTATCGAGATTCCCTTTACATCTATATTCCTTCTTACAGTTGCTAATAGCAGTTCCAAGGATATAACAAACAGTAGGGGGGAGAGTGGACATCCCTGCCTTGTTCCATTATACATTTTGAAAGACTGTGACAATGTACCAGTCAATGTACCGGTAAGGAAGAGAAAAGGTGTTTTTTTTCTTTCCTCTCTCTCTTTCCCTTTTCTTTCTTCCTCTTTCTCTCCCATATTGTAAAGAGGGTATCGGGAGGCTCAATACGTCACATATGCTGGTGATTAAGGATTGGAGATAGCGTCCTGAACAGGTGTTCGTGTTTCGAGCCTTACCCTGAAGAGGGACCAATAGTGGTAACAAACCACATCTGATTCCACGGCTAAGATATGGTCAAAAGAGTTAAAAAAAGAGGGAGGGTAGGTGGGAGGGAAGGGAGCCAGGGAGGGGGATTTGGGGGGTGGGAGGATGGGAGGTAAAGGCCACTCTGAAGATATTTTTCTGTTCCAAATTGTACACACCCATGCTCCTTTAAGTTGGTTTAGGGAGGGCGAAGAGAACCAGCAGTAGGAATGAATGTGAGTAATTTTATGACATATAATGTGAAGGGTCTGAACACTCCAATTAAAAGGCATAAACATTATCCAATGTGGTATTGTGTGAACTCACCAATAAAACGTGCAAAAGTGGTAGTAATTGAGCTTGCAAAATATGTAATATTTAGTATGGAAGACAGAATGTTAGATCCGGAAGGTCTGTTTTTATTTTTGAAAGGGAACTTACAAGGGATAGAACATTGGCAAATATTTATTGCCCTAGAACCAACAAGAACTAAATGGTATATCTGGAGGGTCTGTTAAGAAAACTTTTAGACTTTAATAAAGGTTATCTGATTGTGGCAGGAAAAAAGTAATAAATATGCAGTGCTAAATAGTACCATATGATACACAATGACAGTATTAATAAAAAAAATATACATATAGAGTGAGCGCTGCTGAGGCGCATAAATGGTGACGTGATGGTTAGGTCTTATAATGACGTTTCAATATGAAAAAGGCATATAGTTGAGTGACAGATGTGAATAGTCCAACAAATATAATAGTCAACAAATAAAACGGACCATAAATGGGGTGATCTGTGCTTCGTGCTGGTAACTTCAGGTGCCGAGAGCCAGTAAAACGATGCACTTACCAGAAGCGCATAATGAATGTGCAAAACAGGTGTATCCTTTATAGGGTTATCTAGGTCTGGTCTAGGGCTGCAGGGTCATCAAGCTCAATGTGGACACATGGGTTGATGCTGCTCACACACAAGGGTCACACTACGCTCACATACCCATCAGAAACAGCTCCAAGGTGTTACTCCAGATCCAGATATGGTTCCACCTTATAGGGCTCGTAATGACCAAGCCAAAGAACAAATAGGTGCCAATAGTGTAGTATGTTTTTATTAATGGTAGGCTAAAAATCCCGAAAAATAGGGTAAACATGTGGTTATGGAAATGGTAAATAAAAATGGCCACCTGCCTTCCTCACGGCCGTGTGCAACGTGACGTCACTCCGGTGGGCTCCTCCCTGATGCGTTTTGTGCACCAGCACGTTGTCAAAGGGGTAAGCCCATCCGGAGGACATCAGGACTTAAATACCCTTCTGCGCATGCGCAATTACGGGCACGTCACACGAAGAAGTACGCGCATGCGCGAGCGTGCGTCACATCACAGTTGTGCGCATCCCAAAAGATGGGATCGGTGACAATATGTCACTTCCTACCCAGAGACACCGCATATTAAACAGGATAGAAATATAGATTGCCAATTTGCTACCTTATCTATTTTATAAAACAAGGATGATGAACAACAAGGAAATATTTAATAAAATAAACCCCTGTGGGGATATTTGATAATGAAATATATAATATAATATATTAATTAGGTCAGCAGTAGACGACATTTTAATGGAGTCCAACCTTATTGTGTAAACAATGTTAGTATATATGAAACGGACTCCATTTTACTGTAGACCAAAGTGTAATTAAAAATGCTGGTGGTCCACTCTAGAACTACCAATCCCAGCAAGGTAGTAGAATATGAATATATTAATGAATTGATGTTTAAAATAGTGATTTTAGAAGGTTAAATTGGCAATCTATTAATAATTTACATATATCATTAAACAGTAATGAAATAATACATAAAAGTAAATAAGAATAATAAATTAACAATGTAATGAGTTTATTGCTAAAATCAGGCTATGTCATAGTAAGAGCATTTTAAATACATAAAAATATAGAATATAAAATTAGTAAAATAATCATAGATGAATAACGCTGATGCACAAAATAACTTAATCCTTAAAAATAAATAAATAACTGCAACTTCTGCATATGGGTAGATAAAGTACAAGGTGCGTTAACAATATGATATAAATAGCTAGATGATGAAATGAAACAACAAAGATCTTAAAAATATAAATAAGTCTGAAATTTTCGAATAAATTGGAGTAGAATAGAATAGGATAAAAATCAACTATTGTCGATGAAGCAGTTTATGTCTAAGTCTATGTTAAGGCCATATGGGGACAGGGATTTAAGTTCTACAATCCATTTTGTTTACAATTGGGAAACAGCTCTCCGTTTATGTCCCTCTCTCCATTGTGGCTTAATAAGATCAATGCCAGTAAATTTGAGATGAGTGGGATCTCTGCCATGACAGTCTCGAAAATGTTTGGAGAGTGAGTGCTCTTTATAACCCTTCTTGATATTATAGTAGTGCTCCCTGAGCCTGTCCCTTACTCTCCTTGTGGTTCTGCCCACGTACTGTTTATTACAAGAACATTCCAGTAAATAAACTACATGCGTACTGTTGCATGTAATAAGCGGGTTGATTTTATAGGTCTTTCCCGTGGTATTAGACTTAAATTCAACAATCTTTCTTTTGTGGGAGTCATTATATCGGCAGGCTACACATCTATTACATGGGAAAAAAACATTTAGTCAGAAAGATGATGACGTGTTACTAGGGGGATCCACCACATTGGGTGCCAGTGTGTGTCTTAGGGAGGGAGCTTTCCAGAAGGTGATTTCTGGGCGATCGGGTAGCACCTCCTCTAACACAGGATCGTTTTTCAAAATGGCCCAATTCTTTTTAATGATTTTAGCCACATCCTTATGCTGAGTGGAGAAATTTGTAACAAATGGACAAAAACGTTCAGACCTAATTTTTTTCTCTGATGTCAACAAGTCAGATCTGTTGAGGGCACCGACTTCTTCAATAGTATTATTCAGAACCTCAGTATTGTAACCTTTTTCTAAAAATCTGGTTTTGAGGATACCTGCTTGGTTCTGGTAATCGGATAGATTAGCGCAGTTTCTTCGTAATCTTAGAAATTGTCCCTTTGGTATATTGTTTAGCCATACCGGATGGTGACAACTGTCTGTAGGTAAAAAACTGTTCCTATCCATGCTCTTGAAATAGGTTTTTGTTAGAATATTAGTACCATCATTAATTAAAACCAGGTCAAGAAAACTGATTTCTTTAAAATCATATTCAAAAGATAATTTAATATTAAGATCGTTGTGGTTAAGAGTTGTAAAAAAATTGTTCAATGAAAATTCATCACCTTGCCATAAAACCAGAAGTAGTTGCGATGCATAGCAAAATTGAGCAAGTCTAAAATGAACAGCTTTTGCCTCCTGGGTATATCTGTAGTCATATCAAAATAAAACTTAACTGCCTCCATACCGTCCTCATGTTTGATGTTGCTGTACAGAGCAGAAACATCAGCTGTGACTAAATATGTCTTGTTAGTGACTTTAAAATCTTTCAGGTCAACCAATATTTGTTTCGTACTCCACAGATACGCAGGAGTAGTGGTGACCAAGGGTTGCAGAAAGAAATCTACATATTCTCTGATACGAGAAAAAGAGAGGTAGAGAAGTACAGAGTAAGAACATATAAGCAGCTGCTTATATGTTATTTTGCGCTCGCAATTACCTCCAATTTACTGTGCACTTCTCTACCTCTCTTTTTGTTAAGCTGCAGTTATTATTATCACCATAATGGATATATTTGAAATTAGGTCTAAAAGATCCACAATAACAGAGGATGTTTTTGTACAGGATGAGATTGATGATTATTATTATTATTATACAGTATTTATAAAGCGCCAATAGTTCACTCAGCGCTGTACATTACAAAGGGGGACAGAACATGTGACAGAACAATACCAATACAATGCAAAACATGAGGGGATCGAGGGCCCTGCTCTTACAAGCTTACAATCTAGGAGGGAGGGGGTGGTGGCACAGGAGGAGATAGCTGTGGGGGATGGAGTGGTAGGAAGAGTGGAGGAGGTTGGCAAGTTAGCAGGGGGTGGGGTAGGCTTCCCTGAAGAGATGGGTTTTCAGGGTGCGCCTAAAGGAGAGGAGAGTAGGTGATAATCTGATGGGTTGGGGCAGGGAGTTCCAGAGGATGGGTGACACCCTGGAGAAGTCCTGGAGGCGGGCATGGGAGGAGGAGACCAGGGAACTAGAGAGAAGGAGGTCTTGTGAGGAGCGGAGTGTGCGTGCTGGGCAGTACTTGGATATTAGGTCAGTGATGTAGTTCGGGGCAGTATGGTGGACAGCTTTGTACGTCAGCGTTAGGATTTTGAATTTGATCCGTTGCGCAATCGGAAGCCAGTGGAGGGATTGGCAGAGGGGGGTGGCGGAAACAGAGCGGTTGGAAAGGTGAATGAGTCTGGCAGCCGTATTCAGGATGGACTGAAGCGGGGATAGCCAGCGGCGAGGCAGGCCAGTGAGGAGGGAGTTGCAGTAGTCGAGTCGTGATATGATGAGGGAGTGGATGAGCTGTTTAGTGGTTTCTGGGGTTAGGAACGTGCGGATTTTGGCGATGTTGCAGAGGTGGAGTCTGCACGAGTTTGTTAAAGATTGGACTTGGGGCTGGAAGGATAGGTTGGAGTCCAGAATGACACCCAGTACTCTGGCCTGCAGGGCGGGTTTGATGGTAGCGTTGTTGGATGTGATGGAGAAATCAATGGGGGGTGGTGTCCGGGCTGGGGGGAAGACAAGAAATTCGGTTTTGGAGAGGTTCAATTTAAGGAAGTGGAGCGACATCCAGTCTGATATGTCGCTCAGTAGGTGTGTGATTCGGGCTGAGACCAAGGGGGTGAGGTGGGGGGTTGAGAGATAGATTTGTGTGTCGTCGGCATAGAGGTGGTAGTTGAAGCCGTGAGAGTGTATGAGTTGGCCAAGGGAGGAGGTATAGATGGAGAAGAGAAGGGGCCCGAGGACAGAGCCTTGAGGGACCCCAACAGAGAGGGGGAGTGAGGGGGAGGTGGTAGCATTATAGGTAACGCTGAAGGAGCGTTGTGACAGGTAGGATGAGAGCCAGGAGAGAGCAGAATCTCTGAGGCCGAGGGAGTGTAGTTTTTTGAGGAGGAGGGGGTAGTCGACTGTGTCGAAGGCCGCAGAGAGGTCAAGGAATAGGAGCACTGAATAGTGGCCATTAGCTTTGGCGGTTAGCAGGTCATTGGAGAGTTTGAGTAAGGCAGTTTCGGTGGAGTGTAGGGGACGGAAGCCGGACTGTAGGGGATCGAGGAAGTAGTTGTCGTTGAGGTGAGAGCATAGGCGGGTGTAGACTAGGCGCTCGAGGAGTTTAGATGTAAATGGGAGCAGGGAGATGGGTCTGAGGTTGTTCGGGTCATTGGGGTCCAGGGAGGGCTTTTTTAGTATGGGGGTGATGTGTGCATGTTTCAGAGGGGAGGGGAAAGTGCCTGAGGAGAGGGAGAGATTGAAGATGTGGGTGAGGGAGCGTAGGATGGAGGAGGAGGAAGGTCGTAGGAGTTGTGAGGGGATAGGGTCGAGGGGGCAGGTGGTGAGGCGGGCATCAGAGAGGATCTTGGAGACTTCCTCGATGGTAGTAAGGTCAAAGGTGCGGAGTGTGGGGGGAGCTTCAGTATGAGGAATGTAGGGTCGAGGGGGCAGGTGGTGAGGCGGGCATCAGAGAGGATCTTGGAGACTTCCTCGATGGTAGTAAGGTCAAAGGTGCGGAGTGTGGGGGGAGCTTCAGTATGAGGAATGTAGGGTGGGGTGGAAGAGGAGGTCAGAGCAGTGGTGGGGCCGTGGGAGAGGGGTGATGAGGGGGTAGCTGAGTGAGGGTGAAGGGGGTTGCAGAGAGTTTGAGCAGCGACAAAGTCCCTGCGGGTTATGTCGAGGGGGAGGGGGGATAAGGGGGTAGCTGTGCGAGGGGGGACGGGTTGAGAGGGCGTGTGAGTTGCGGCAATGTCCTTGCGAATTGTGTCAATCTTGTTTTTGAAGTGATTGGCAATCTCAAGGGCGGTGAGTGAGGTGCTGGGTGGAGGTGGGGGTGGAGAGAGTAGAGAGTTGAAGGCAGAGAAGAGTCGGCGAGGATTGGAGGAGAGGGCCTTGATGAGGGTCAAGAAGTAGGCCTGTTTGGCAGCATGGAGGGAGGAGGTGTAGGTGCGGAAGGCAGATTTATAGCGGGTGAAGGCTTGTTGTGATTTGGTTTTGCGCCATAGTCGCTCCAGGGCACGATTTTGTCGTTTGAGGGTTTTGGTGTGATCAGTCTGCCAGGGCTGGAGCGGTCGGGGTCTGATGTTGCGTGTGGTTAAAGGCGCTAGTGAGTTAAGGGCTGTTGAGAGCGCATTGTTGTAGGCGGTCAAAGCCAAGTCGGGGCAGGACAGGGGGAGGATGCGGTCGTGGAGTTGGTCAGCTGCAGAGTGGAGGGAGGCAGGGTTAACGTTGCGGAGGTTACGGCTGGTAGTAGTGTGGCATTTGGAGGGGTAGGCGTTGGAGTACGAGGAGATAGAGAAGGTGATCAGGTTGTGGTCAGAGAGAGGGAAGGGGGTGTTAGTGAGGTTGTGGGGAGCGCAGCGGTTGGAGAAGACAAGGTCCAGGATATTTCCGTCAGAGTGGGTGGTGGATTGTATGCACTGTGCAAGTGCAAAGGAGGAGGTTAGGTGGAGGAGACGGGCTGTGTCTGGGTTGTCGAGGTTGACAGGGATGTTGAAATCCCCAAGGATGATGGTGGGTAGCTCAGAGGAGAGGAAGAAGGGTAGCCAGGAGGAGAAGTCATCCAGGAAGCGGGGTATAGATCCAGGAGGCCGGTATATCACAGCAATCTTCAGGGGGGTTGGGGAGAATAGTCGGACGCAGTGGGCCTCGAAGGAGGAGAAGGATAGGGAGGGGGGGTTTGGGAGGACTCGGAAGGTGCTCTGCGGTGACAGGAGCAGACCAACCCCACCACCTTTACGACCGTTAGGCCTGGGTGAGTGGGTCCAGGTGAGACCTCCATAGGAGAGTGCAGCAGGGGAGGTAGAGTCAGTGGGCTGGATCCAGGTTTCCGTGATCGCTAGGAGGTTGAGGGAGCGGGAAACAAAGAGGTTGTGGATGGCGGTAAGCTTGTTGCACACCGAACGGGCGTTCAGGAGTGCACATGAAAACGGGGGGGAGATTTTAGGGAGCAGGGGGACAGATACTAAGTTGTGGGGGTTGCAGTAGGACGTGGAGGTGGGAGGGTGTTGAGCGGGTGAGGGAGGTGGAGGGCCAGGATTCGGGGAGATGTCCCCCGCGGCTAGGAGGAGGAGAAGGGTGAGAAAGGTGGCATGGGAGCGGGATGTGCAGGAGCCTGAGAAACTACTAGTGGAGGTGTTGGGGTCAGTGGGAGAGCGGAGTAATAGGAGGAGGTGGTGGGTGCCATAGAGGGGCGAAGGAAGCAGTGAGGACACAATATACAATTGTTTGGGAGGGGCAGAGGGATATAGTGAATGGATTTTGGGAATGGAGGAGAGGAAAATGAGAAGGAGGAGTGGAAGAGGCATTTTGGGGAGGTGAAGAGAGCAATAGTAGGGAGATGATAGCAGTGAGGGGGAGATGTACAGGTTGTGGGGTGGAGCAGAGGGGTAAAGAAATGAGATTTGGGAACAGAGGATAGTAATATGATAGGGAGAAGAGGGGTGTATTATATAAAGGTACACAGAGTGGGACTCGGCATGTAAGAGGTTTCCCAGGGTGTTTGCTTGCAGTCTTCCAGCATGCAGTAGAGCTTCTTGCTGTTGTTGTGTCTTCCTGCTGCTTGAGTTCTCCTGCTTTAGTTCAACTGCTGCGTTTAACTGCTTCTTCTATGCACTCGTTCTAAGCCGCACTCAATCTGAAGCAGCACCCCCATCAGAGACTGTGCCCCCCATCAGAGATCTCCCCCTTGAGCTGATCTAAATTTATAGGGAGATGCTCAAATGAGCATTCAACTCCACCCCAATTAGAAGCTGATAAGGATCACATGAGTAGTGAGGGATGTTTCTCTCAGGAAACAGACACCAGTCGTAAAACGGGTGCAGCTAAAGGTGAGAGCTGGTCAACATATACACAAATATAAATACACTATTTGTTCTGAATATAGCAGGAGTCAATGCGTTTTGGAGTTAAGAGTGGAGGTAGGAGAAAGGTGCATTTACCCAGGAGGAAGGCAGCAGGAGTCAATGCGTTTTGGAGTTAAGAGTGGAGGTAGGAGAAAGGTGCATTTACCCAGGAGGAAGGCAGCAGGAGTCAATGCGTTTTGGAGTTAAGAGTGGAGGTAGGAGAAAGGTGCATTTACCTGTGATGATAATCGCCATGGCATTTTTCTACACTTAACCAACCATGCCCCATCTGAGATAAGGACCCTCTGGGATATCTCCTTTCTTGAAAAATATGTCAAGGAAGGTATGGTACCCAGATCCTTAGGGTGGGATATACCACCTGAAAATGAAGATATCAATAGTGAAACAGAATGGCACTTGTATTTTAAGAATATGGGTTTGGATCTACTCAAATTTCTGATTCTGCATAAAAAGAAAAAGTTAATCTACTTAGATAACAAATTCCATTAATAAAACCCGTGAAAAGCTTATTCCTTACATGGATAAGGAAGAATATAGGAATGAATCAGATAGGCTAAAAAAACTTTGGATAAAACTGAGAAAGATCAGAAAAATAAGAAAAGGAAGAAATATGCTAGAGATCTTAGAGATTACAAAAAAAATGAAGTTTTCAAATGGCAAATCTCTAAAAAAGTTAATAACGAACTCTCCAATATGCATCAAGCACCATCAGCTGATAATAATATTATCTCAGAACAACAGGGTTTGTCCAAAGGTTGGAATACCCCTTGTAGAGGGACACCACGACCGAAACGTTTATCCAAACCATTTAAACAAGTTAATAATGGGTACAATGTCACTACTTATAACAGATATGAAAGCCTGTACGAAAATGACGATAATAATGTGGGAATGTGGGATTTAAGAATGCATCCTATTCAATATCGCCCAAATATGAGACCCAATAATAACATTAACAACTATACTACTTTTCTGGACAGATCTAGACAATCTAGACCGAGAAAAGTCTCATGGAGAGACCCCAGAGAGGAATAACCACTATCACAACCATCTATCCTTCTATCTATCTAGAAGGGGTAACAATAGGCCAAGACATACTCACCGGCAGTTCCCCAATCAAAGGGATAATGATTTTTATCACTAGTCAGGAAGTAGTTCCCAACAAAAGCGCCAACATTATAGATGGGATAATGGCCCCAATAACACTGTTCAACAAATTTTTATTTTTTGCCAGTTTTGGAAACAAAAGGATCCATTTCTTAATGAATTTCACATTCTGAGTTCAAATATAACAATGAAATTTGTCAATTGGCTCTAGTTTTTCTGTAAACGGAAAGTTTTCTACTATAGGCGTAATGACTACATAATGCACAATAATTATATAGATAGATGTCTTTCCACAAATATAAAGCAAGTGATATTGACTACATAACAAAGCCTAAATGGCATAATATATTGCATAGGATTACCAAGACAAATTATAGCCATAAGCTAAGTTGAATCATTTTAATTAGAGATGAGCGAATTATTCAAAAATTCGAGTCGGCTGATTCGCCGAATTTGAGGAAGAAATTCGATTCGATGCGAATTTATTCGCTACGAATTTAACTTATAAAAAGGGTTTCTAGGCTTCAGAGAGCCTTTATATTAGTGCAGAACACTGTACCTTTAATTTAAATGCCCTTGGAGATGAGGAAGGAGAAGGAGAAGGATGAGAAGAAGGAGAAGGAGAAGGATGAGAAGAAGGAGAAGGATGAGAAGAAGGAGAAGGATGAGAAGAAGGAGAAGGAGAAGGATGAGAAGAAGGAGAAGGAGAAGGATGAGAAGAAGGAGAAGGATGAGAAGAAGGAGAAGGATGAGAAGAAGGAGAAGGATGAGAAGAAGGAGAAGGAGAAGGAGAAGGATGAGAAGAAGGAGAAGGATGAGAAGAAGGAGAAGGAGAAGGATGAGAAGAAGGAGAAGGATGAGAAGAAGGAGAAGGATGAGAAGAAGGAGAAGGATGAGAAGAAGGATGAGAAGAAGGAGAAGGATGAGAAGAAGGATGAGAAGAAGGAGAAGGATGAGAAGAAGGATGAGAAGAAGGAGAAGGATGAGAAGAGGAAGGATGAGAAGAAGAAGAAGGATGAGAAGAAGGAGAAGGATAAGAAGAAGAAGAAGGATGAGAAGAAGAAGAAGGATGAGAAGAAGAAGAAGGATGAGAAGAAGGAGAAGGATGAGAAGAAGAAGAAGGATGAGAAGAAGGAGAAGGATGAGAAGAAGGAGAAGGATGAGAAGAAGGAGAAGGATGAGAAGAAGAAGAAGGATGAGAAGAAGGAGAAGGATGAGAAGAAGGAGAATTCCAAGCCGGCAAAAAGTGTATCTGCAGAGCTCCGCTATTTCTTAGCGGAGCTCTGCAGATACACTTAGCGGAGCTCTGCAGATACACTTTTTGCCGGCTTGGAATTCTTCTTATTTTCATCCTACTTCTTCTTCATCCTCATCCTCAGAAGAAGAAGAAGAGGATGAGGATGAAGAAGAAGAAGAAGAAGAAGAAGAAGAAGTAGGATGAAAATAAGAAGAATTCCAAGCCGGCAAAAAGTGTATCTGCAGAGCTCCTCTATTTCTGACAGATACACTTTTTCCCGGCTTGGAATTCTTCTTATTTTCATCCTACTTCTTCTTTTTCATCCTCATCATCATCCTCTTCTTCTTCTTCTGAGGATGAGGATGAAGAAGAAGAAGAAGAAGTAGGATGAAAATAAGAAGAATTCCAAGCCGGCAAAAAGTGTATCTGCAGAGCTCCGCTAAGTGTATCTGCAGAGCTCCGCTATTTCTGACAGTTCTCTGACATTCACATTAACAGCGGTTGAAACATTGTATCTATTTGTTTCCATAAATGGAAACAAATAGATACAATGTTTCAACCGCTGTAAAATGTGAATGTCAGAGAACTGTCAGAAATAGCGGAGCTCTGCAGATACACTTAGCGGAGCTCTGCAGATACACTTTTTGCCGGCTTGGAATTCTTCTTATTTTCATCCTACTTCTTCTTCTTCTTCTTCTTCATCCTCATCCTCATCCTCAGAAGAAGAAGAAGAGGATGAGGATGAAGAAGAAGAAGAAGAAGAAGTAGGATGAAAATAAGAAGAATTCCAAGCCGGCAAAAAGTGTATCTGCAGAGCTCCTCTATTTCTGACAGATACACTTTTTCCCGGCTTGGAATTCTCCTTATTTTCATCCTACTTCTTCTTCTTCTTCATCCTCATCCTCTTCTTCTTCTTCTGAGGATGAGGATGAGGATGAAGAAGAAGAAGAAGAAGTAGGATGAAAATAAGAAGAATTCCAAGCCGGCAAAAAGTGTATCTGCAGAGCTCCGCTAAGTGTATCTGCAGAGCTCCGCTATTTCTGACAGTTCTCTGACATTCACATTAACAGCGGTTGAAACATTGTATCTATTTGTTTCCATAAATGGAAACAAATAGATACAATGTTTCAACCGCTGTAAAATGTGAATGTCAGAGAACTGTCAGAAATAGCGGAGCTCTGCAGATACACTTAGCGGAGCTCTGTAGATACACTTTTTGCCGGCTTGGAATTCTTCTTATTTTCATCCTACTTCTTCTTCTTCTTCTTCATCCTCATCCTCATCCTCAGAAGAAGAAGAAGAGGATGAGGATGAAGAAGAAGCAGAAGAAGAAGTAGGATGAAAATAAGAAGAATTCCACGCCGGCAAAAAGTGTATCTGCAGAGCTCCTCTATTTCTGACAGATACACTTTTTCCCGGCTTGGAATTCTTCTTATTTTCATCCTACTTCTTCTTCTTCTTCTTCTTCTTCTTCATCCTCATCCTCATCCTCAGAAGAAGAAGAAGAATGAAAAGAAGAAGAAGAAGAATGAAAAGAAGAATGAAAAGAAGAAGAAGTATGAAAAGAAGAAGAAGAAGAATGAAAAGAAGAATGAGAAGAATGAAAAGATTCTTCTTCTTCTTCTTTTCATTCTTCTTTTCATTCTTCTTCTTCTTCTTTTCATTCTTCTTTTCATTCTTCTCATTCTTCTTTTCATTCTTCTCATTCTTCTTCTCATTCTTCTTCTCATTCTTCTTTTCATTCTTCTTCTCATTCTTCTTTTCATTCTTCTTCTCATTCTTCTTTTCATTCTTCTTCTTCTTTTTATTCTTCTTTTCATTCTTCTCATTCTTCTTTTCATTCTTCTTCTCATTCTTCTTTTCATGAAGAATGAGAAGAATGAAAAGAAGAATGAAAAGAAGAAGAAGAAGAAGAAGAATGAAAAGAAGAATGAAAAGAAGAACGAAAAGAAGAACGAGAAGAAGAATGAAAAGAAGAATGAAAAGAAGAATGAAAAGAAGAATGAGAAGAATGAAAAGAAGAAGGAAAAGAAGAATGAAAAGAAGAAGAAGAATGAAAAGAAGAATGAAAAGAAGAATGAAAAGAAGAAGAAGAATGAAAAGAAGAAGAAGCAGAATGAAAAGAAGAATGAAAAGAAGAAGAAGAATGAAAAGAAGAAGAAGAAGAATGAAAAGAAAAAGAAGAATGAAAAGAAGAAGAAGAAGAATGAAAATAAGAAGAAGAAGAATGAAAAGAAGAAGAAGAAGAATGAAAAGAAGAATGAGAAGAATGAAAAGAAGAAGAAGAAGAAGAATGAAAAGAAGAATGAAAAGAAGAAGAAGAATGAAAAGAAGAAGAAGAAGAATGAAAAGAAGAATGAAAAGAAGAAGAATGAAAAGAAGAAGAAGAAGAATGAAAAGAAGAATGAAAAGAAGAATGAGAAGAATGAAAAGATTCTTCTTCTTCTTCTTTTCATTCTTCTTCTTTTCATTCTTCTTCTTCTTCTTTTCATTCTTCTTTTCATTCTTCTCATTTTTCTTTTCATTCTTCTTCTCATTCTTCTTTTCATTCTTCTTTTCATTCTTCTTATCATTCTTCTTTTCATTCTTCTTCTTCTTTTCATTCTTCTTTTCATTCTTCTTTTCATGAAGAAGAAAAGAAGAATGAGAAGAATGAAAAGAAGAATGAAAAGAAGAAGAAGAATGAAAAGAAGAATGAGAAGAAGAATGAACAGAAGAATGAAAAGAAGAATGAGAAGAATGAAAAGAAGAATGAAAAGAAGAATGAAAAGAAGAATGAAAAGAAGAAGAAGAAGAATGAAAAGAAGAAGAAGAATGAAAAGAAGAAGAAGCAGAATGAAAAGAAGAAGAAGAAGAATGAAAAGAAGAAGAAGAAGAATGAAAAGAAGAATGAAAAGAAGAAGAAGAATGAAAAGAAGAAGAATGAAAAGAAGAATGAAAAGAAGAATGAGAAGAATGAAACGATTCTTCTTCTTCTTTTCATTCTTCTTTTCATTCTTCTTCTTCTTTTCATTCTTCTTCTTCTTCTTCTCATTCTTCTTTTCATTCTTCTCATTCTTCTCATTCTTCTTTTCATTCTTCTTCTCATTCTTCTTTTCATTCTTCTTCTTCTTTTCATTCTTCTTTTCATTCTTCTCATTCTTCTTTTCATTCTTCTTCTCATTCTTCTTTTCATTCTTCTTCTTCTTTTGATTCTTCTCTTCATTCTTCTTCTCATTCTTCTTTTCATGAAGAAGAAAAGAATAATGAGAAGAATGAAAAGAAGAATGAAAAGAAGAATGAGAAGAAGAATGAAAAGAAGAATGAAAAGAAGAATGAGAAGAATGAAAAGAAGAATGAAAGGAAGAATGAAAAGAAGAAGAAGAAGAATGAATAGAAGAAGAAGAATGAAAAGAAGAAGAAGAATGAAAAGAAGAAGTAGAAGAATGAAAAGAAGAATGAGAAGAATGAAAAGAAGAAGAAGAAGAATGAAAAGAAGAATGAAAAGAAGAAGAAGAATGAAAAGAAGAAGAAGAAGAATGAAAAGAAGAATGAAAAGAAGAAGAAGAATGAGAAGAATGAAAAGATTCTTCTTCTTCTTCTTTTCATTCTTCTTTTCATTCTTCTTCTTCTTTTCATTCTTCTTCTTCTTCTTTTCATTCTTCTCATTCTTCTTTTTATTCTTCTCATTCTTCTTTTCATTCTTCTTCTCATTCTTCTTTTCATTCTTCTTCTTCTTTTCATTCTTCTTTTCATTCTTCTCATTCTTCTTTTCATTCTTCTTTTCATTCTTCTTCTCATTCTTCTTTTCATTCTTCTTCTTCTTTTCATTCTTCTTCTTCTTCTTTTCTTCTTCTTCTTTTCATTCTTCTTTTCATTCTTCTCATTCTTCTTTTCATTCTTCTCATTCTTCTTCTCATTCTTCTTTTCATTCTTCTTCTCATTCTTCTTTTCATTCTTCTTCTTCTTTTCATTCTTCTTTTCATTCTTCTCATTCTTCTTTTCATTCTTCTTCTCATTCTTCTTTTCATGAAGAAGAAAAGAAGAATGAAAAGAAGAATGAAAAGAAGAAGAAGAATGAGAAGAAGAATGAAAAGAAGAATGAAAAGAAGAATGAGAAGAATGAAAAGAAGAATGAAAAGAAGAAGTATTCCAGTACAGCAAAAAGTGTATCTGCAGAGAGCTCCGCTATTTCTGACAGTTCTCTGACAGTTCCTTCACATTTACAGCGGTTGAAACATTGTATCTGTTTCCGAATAAAAACATCTGTATCCTAAATGGAAACAAATAGATACAATGTTTCAACCGCTGTACATGTGAAGGAACTGTCAGAGAACTGTCAGAAATAGCGGAGCTCTCTGCAGGGACACTTTTGCCGGCTGATCGGGAAAAATCCGATTCGCGCACCCGAAGTATGCTAATATTCGGATTCGCCGCGAATCGAATTTTTCCTGAAATTCGAAACGAATTCCACTTCGTCTGGTTCGATTCGCTCATCTCTAATTTTAATACTTAGGATTCTCGCTAGTTTTGTCTTCAGTTTGTGTCGGTTTTGCTTCTCTTGGCTTTTCTCTTGTATTCGAGGAAAGGGCTATCTCTTACAACTGCACGTGACTACACGCTTCAGGTTCTTCCTCACTTGACTCAACCACGAAGGATTCTGGTGCTTTAGGAATTGGTAGCCCCTCTCCATGAGGAACTGGACGTATTGCCGATGGAATATTTGGATAGTGCACAGATAACCTTTTCTTCTTATTTAGCCCTTTTACAATTGGAGGCACCATACAAAAGTTACAATTACTAACATGATCTGTTGGCTCTCTCCAAATCATTGGCACAGCGAAAGGCATAGATGCCTTTTTTCCATTCAACCATTGCTCCAGTGCCGTCCCACAAGAATTGCAGCATATATGTGGTGCCCAGCTCTTGTCCTGGTCTCCTATCTTGCAGCCAAAATACAAGTTGTAGGCTTTCTTAATCATTCCTGTTATCCTCCTTTTTTGTGAGATAAAAGTTATTTCACTGCAGATATAGCAGAAATTATCTGCTTTATTCACACAAGTTCGAGGCATTACTGAGTAGCCTATATAAGCATAAAACGAAATGTAAAGACGCTGTCGAACTACAATCAGCTACAGATACTGCAGCTTTTATGCAGTGAAGTGATGCAATTAAAGGCTAATATTGCATCATCTCAGTATACATGCAATTTTCTATTGGTCACCAGTATCAATTGCGCAATATGCAGCTGAAGTTGCATCATAATTTTGAATGGCTTACGTCATTAGATGGGTGAATATATCATGGAAACTAGAGCCAATCAACATTTTTTAGGGTCATTTTCGTTTTCAGCACCCCAAAATTATGTAAGATTAGCTAATTTTATGCCCAAAACTTTTTACCTGTTGAACAGTGTAATAATCAATAACATCCGTCTAATAATACTGGTGCTAATTTTAGACACACTAATTCTAATTTCAACTCCAATTCAATGCCAGAATCACCGGGTCCCCGACAGAGTAATTTTTTAGGGGTGGGTCCAGCAAGAAAATGAAGCGTCCTTACAGAGGAAAATGAGAAGGAAAAAGGATTAATGGATCCCAAAAAAAGAAGACTTTAGTTAACAACGGTATCTTTAACCTTAGTAATGTTCCCCTCACTGACAATGAATTAAGCTTGCTCAATAAAGGATTCAACTTTGCTCCAAACAAAAGATTGGACAAATTCCACGCTTATATAGACATACATAAGTACACCCGTAAACTGGCGCTTAAAAGGTATTTTCTCAACACTCCTCTCACACGCGATGTGACCAATGTTACGTGTGGAGATATAAAGGCTTCTAATCTTAAGAACGCTTCATTATTTAATCCATCTGCACATTCACACATTAATATTTTTAAGAACATGGTTTTAAGCGATTTAGAAAAGATTAAGATGAGAAATTTTAATAACCAACACCTGATCAATAAGAGTAATAAGTCACTTTTGTCAAATAAAGATCTTGTTATCTGACCAGTGGATAAAGGTGGTGGGGTTGTTGTAACGGACAAAAAGGATTATATGATCCAAGTCCACAATATTCTTGATGATACAAATACATACAAACCACTCCCAAAGAACCCTTTAATCACGTATAAAAAAGAACTTAAGAAATTTATTAAACAAGGTTTTGATGGAGGAGTGATTAACAAGAAAGAAAAGGCTTTTCTATGTCCAGCAGTCCCAAGACTGTCTTATATTGCCTCCCCAAGATCCATAAGGATCCTGTTTGTCCCCATGGAAGACCAATTATTAGTGGCACTGGGTCATTATGTTCTCGTATCGGAGAATATGTAGATTTCTTTCTGCAACCCTTGGTCACCACGACTCCTGCGTATCTGCAGGATACGAAACAAATATTGGTTGACCTGAAAGATTTTAAAGTCACTAACAAGACATATTTAGTCACAGCTGATGTTTCTGCTCTGTACAGCAACATCAAACATGAGGACGATATGGAGACAGTTAAGTTTTATTTTGATATGACTACAGATATACCCAGGAGGCAAAAGATGTTCATTTTAGACTTGCTCAATTTTGCTATGCATCGCAACTACTTCTGGTTTGACCATGCATTTTATCTACAAATTACCGGAGTTACGATGGGAGCCAAATTTGCTCCCAGCCTAGCAAATTTGTTCATGGCAAGATGGGAGGAGGACCTTATATATTCACTTGATTGGCCCTCCCTAATATTTTACAGCCGGTATATAGATGACATTTTCCTTTTATGGCAAGGTAATGAATTTTCATTGAACAATTTTTTTACATCTCTTAACCACAATGACCTTAATATTAAATTATCTTTTGAATATGATTTTAAAGAAATCAATTTTCTTGACCTGGTTTTAATTAATGATGGTACTAATATTCTAACAAAAAAGGTTACAATACTGAGGAATAATACTGTTGAAGAAGTCGGTGCCCTCAACAGATCTGACTTGTTGACATCAGAGAAAAAATTAGGTCTCAACATTTATGTCCATTTGCTAAAAATTTCTCCACTAAGTATAAGGATGTGGCTAAAATCATTAAAAAAATTGGGCCATTTTGAAAAACGATCCTGTGTTAGGGGAGGTGTCACCTGATCGCCCAGAAATCACCTTCTGGAAAGCTCCCTGCCTAAGACACACACTGGCACCCAACGTGGTGGATCATCCTAGTAACATGTCATCATCTTTCTGATTAAATGTTTTTTTCCCATGTAATAGATGTGTGGCCTGCTGATATAATGGCTCCCACAAAAGAAAGATTGTTGAATTTAAGTCTAATACCACGGGAAAGACCTATAACATCAACCCTCTTATTATATGCAACAGTACGCATGTAGTTTATTTATTGGAATGTTCTTGTAATAAACAGTACGTGGACAGAACCACAAGGAGAGTGATGGACAGGCTCAGGGAGCACTACTGTAATATCAAGAAGGGTTATAAAGAGCACTCACTCTCCAAACATTTTTGAGACTGTCATGGCAGAGATCCCACTCATCTCAAATTTACTGGCATTGATCTTATTAAGCCACAATGGAGAGGGGCACATAAAAGGAGAGCTGTTTCCCAATTAGAAACAAAATTGATTGTACAACTTAAATCCCTGTCCCCATATGGCCTTAACATAGACTTAGACATAAACTGCTTCATCGACAATAGTTGATTTTTTTCCTATTCTATTCTACTCCAATTTATTCTGAAATTTCAGATTTATTTATATTTTTAAGATCTTTGTTGTTTTATTTCATCATCTAGCCATTTATATCATATTGTTAACGCACCTTGCAATTTATCTACCCATGTGCAGAAGTTGGAGTTATTTATTTATTTTTAAGGATTAATTTATTTTGTGCATCAGCGTTCTTCATCTATGATTATTTTACTAATTTTATATTCTATATTTTTATGTATTTAAAATGCTCTTACTATGACATAGCTTATTTTAGCAATAATCTCATTACATTGTTAATTTATTATTCTTATTTACTTTTAGGTATTATTTCCTTACTGTTTAATGATATATGTGTATTTATTAATAGATTGCCAATTTAACCTTCTGAAATCACTATTTTAAATATCAATTCATTAATACATTTATATTCTACTACCTTGCTGGGATTGGTAGTCCTAGAGTGGACCACCAGAATTTTTAATTACACTTTGGTCTACAGTAAAATGGAGTCCGTTTTATATATACAAACATTGTTTACACAATAAGGTTGGACTCCATTAAAATGACGTCTATCGCTGACCTAATTAATATATTATATATTTCATTATCAAATATCCCCATAGGGATTTATGTTATTAAATATTTCCTTGTTCGTCATCCTTGTTTTATAAAATAGATAAGGTAGCAAATTGTCAATCTATATTTCTATCCCATTTAATATGCGGTGTCTCTGGGTATGAAGTGACGTATTGTCACCGATCCCATCTTCTGCCTGCGCATGCGCACAACTGTGATATGACTCGCGCATGAGCGCACTTCTTCGTGTGACTCACCCGCACTTGCGCGGAAGGGTATTTAAGTCCTGACGTCCTCCAGGTGGGCTTACCCCTTTGACAACGTGCTGGTGCACGAAACACGTCAGGGAGGAGCCCACCGGAGTGACATCACGCCACACACGGCCTCGAGGAAGGCCGGCAGCCATTTTTATTTACCATTTCCATAACCACATGTGAGTTTACCCTATTTATTTGGATTTTTCACCTACCATTAATAAAAACATACTACACTATTGGCACCTATTTGTTCTTTGGCTTGGTCATTACGAGCTGTATAAGGTGGAACCATATCTGGATCTGGAGTAACACCTTGGAGCTGTTTCTGATGGGTATGTGAGCGGAGTGTGACCCTTGTTTGTGAGCAGTATCATCCCATGTGTCCACACTGAGCTTGATGACCCCGCAGACCTAGACCAGACCTAGATGACCTTATAAAGGATACACCTGTTTTGCGCATTTATTATGCGCTTCTGGTAAGTGCATAGTTTTACTGGCTCTTGGCACCTGAAGTTACCAGCAGGAAGCACAGATCACCCCATTTATGGTACGTTATATTTGTTGATTGGACTATTCACATCTGTCACTCAACTATATGCCTTTTGTCAGATTGAAACGTCATTATAAGACGTAACCATCACGTCACCATTTATGCACCTCATCAGCGCTCACTCTATATGTATATATTTTTTTAACAATACTATCATTGTGTATCATATGGTACTATTTAGCGCTGCTTATTTATTACTTTTTACTGTCGTTTAGAGGTGCAGAGGTTTACCTTTTATATGCTGCTGCTTATATGTTCTTTTGCGCTCGCAAATACCTCCAATTTACTGTGATAGTGGCAGGAGATTTAAATTTCGGCATGGATACATCATCAAAGAAGGTCGCTGGTAAAAGTCTAAAGTTGGTCAACAAAATGCTAACTCAATGTCAATTGATAAATTCTTGGATAATTAAACATCCAAGAGATAGAGACTATAGCTTCTTCTCTCCAGCACACCGGATGTATTCTAGAATGGACTATATAATGATAGAACACAGACTCTTGGGGGTTTATTTACTAAAGCTGGAGAGTCCAAAATCAGACTCCCTTCTGCATAGAAACCAATCAGCTTCCAGGTTTCATTGCCAAAGCTTCATTGAACAAGCTGAGGTTAGAAGCTGATTGGTTTCTATGCAGAAGGGAGTCAGCTTTAGTAAATAAACCCCTTGGAGTCTTTGGTAAATTCCAAAATTGAGGTAATGTCACTATCAGACCAGGCGCCTGTCACAATGAGATTAAGGTGGGGAGGGGAAGGGAATAGAAGTAACGTGGAGATTAAATGAGACGCTTATATGTACAGGGAGTCAAGATGGAGAAAAGAATAAAGAAGGAACTAGAGCAATATTTTACACCTAATGAAACTGAAAATGTATCCATTGCTACAGTCTAGGAAGCACATAAAGTATATATCAGGGGAATTCTGAGTTCAATAGGTGCCGAAAGAAAGAGAGAACGGGGAAGGAAAATAAGATTATTAACTAAGGAACTATATGATTTAGAACAACTACATAAAGAGCAAATAGAAAGAGAGATACAACAGAAGATAACTCAAAAAAGAGAAGAGTTAAAAGATTTAATGGAACAGGAAACGAGAAGAGTCTTTAACAGGGTTGCTAGAGATAGATATCAGTGGGGTAATAGACAAGGAAAATATCTAATGAGCAGGTTAAGTGAAAGGAAATTGAGAAATTATACAGAGAAAGTTAAAGATGAGAATGGAGAAATGGTATATTCAACCACTGATATCTCTAAAAGCTTTCAAAAATACTATAGTAAACTATATAAAATTAAATCTAAAAACCCAATAGAATTAGAGGGAGAAAGAAAGGAAAAAAGTCAGGTATATTTAGAGGAGGCCGGACTACCTAGACTAGAGGAAGAGAGATCAGTAGCCTTAGACAGATCAATATCGCAGGAGGAAATTTATGCAGCATTAAAGAGCACAGCAGTAGGAAGGAGCCCTGGACCAGATGTATACACATTGAGATATTATAGGAAATTTAAAGAACAACTACTGCCTAAAATGTGTATGTACTTGAATGTATTAGGAGAGGGGAGTCACTGTAGGCATATATTACAATCATACTAAAAGAGCAGAAAGACTTGTCCCAGTGTGCCAGTTACAGACCCATATCACTATTAAATATAGATGCTAAATTATACGCAAAGGTTTTAGCAAATAGGATGAAAGAGTTTTTGCTGGAGTGGATACATTTAGATCAGGTGCATTTTATCCCAAGGAGGGAAGGAAGGGATAATGGATTAAGATCATTGCTTCTTTTATCAAAAAGTAAGAAAGAGAGTCACCCGACGTTAGTTTTGTCAATTGATGCCAAAAAAAGCATTTGATAGGGTACAGTAGATTGGGGATTTATGATTGATACATTGGATGTACTAGGAATTGGCCCTAAAAATGGCACAGTGGATAAAATTGTTATATATTTGCCCATCAGCAGCAGTAAAGGTTAATGGTACATTGTCACAGGTATACCAATATCATAAGAAGATATAGATGCTGAAAGTGGGCTGTTAGTAAATGTCCTGAGCTGACTGCTTCAAACAAATTAAGTTTATAGGGGATATTCTTATGAATGCATATAGCTACCCCTGCCTTTCTTCCTAGAACAGAAGAACTTATCACCTCTCCTACCTAGAGCTTTTTCATGCACTGTATGTCAGTGTCTAAAAGATGGGTTTCTTGAAGTAGAACCACATCTGCATGAAGGCACTTTAAATGGCACAGGATTTTCATCCTTTTGTTAGGAGACCTTAGTTCTTTTACATTCCATAAAAGTATTTGCATATTAAATGTGGGTAACAGATTTTACCTATATAGAATATCCACCTGTAATTAGAAGCAAAGGAGTACAAAATACAGGGTGTTATATTTCCCTTAAAGCTTTTAAAATTTATAGACAATGTAGATCATAAGCTTAATAATGCAATGCAAAGCTGCAGTTTCTAAATCAAGCAAAATCCTTGTATTAAGAGGTATAGACTCCAGAGATTGAGATATCATTATATCATATCACGCATACACACACACAAATGAGGTAAGAGAATAATATCCTGCATGTTCAGTTTGCTTGAAGTGATTTGTCCTTTTGTAAATTTAATTCACAGTTCCTAAACAGTAGTTAAAATTCCAGATATGTTGCGAAAAATGAAATGATTTCCCCTGTACTTGTATGAGGTAGAACTTCCAAGAGAAAGTCAGTTTAAGGGAGACACCAAGACAATGCTAAGTTTTTTTTTTCCTTTTTTGAACAGAAGGCTCCTTCCTGCTTTGTTCTTCAGGCGATGTAGATATCTTACTTAAGGAAGCTTCTTGCGGTGAGCTGCTTGAATGTTCTGAGAGCTCCAATCTTCCCTCCTGAGAATATGATGGAGATGAATAGCCAAAAGCACTCCTCCTTCTCTCCAGTATATAGACTTCTGTCTGTACTGTCCTTTGCATTGATCATGCACAGGGACTTAGACATGTCTGGCATATATATTTTTACACTGAGCATGCCCAGTGACTTAGCCATTTGAGACATGTTTCTTGTTACAGTCAGCATGCCCAGGGACTTTTCTGCCATTTCTGATTTTGTGGCTTGTGTAACTTAGCATGCTCATGGACTTTGAATTTTGAGAGATATTACCAAAATGGTGGTCCAACGGCACTTTTTTAGCAACATCTAAAAATAAGTTTAAGTAAAACTCCCTAAGCTGTCTACATGTACCATACACCAAACCATTGCTGCTGGAAAACTCAAACTTAAAATTACAAGGAATGCAAAAGTTATACTGTGTTACTAAAAGAGACGTGTTGGGTATATGTATCTGTCAGGAGCCGACTGACGGTAGCCTCTAGCGACCCACTGGCCGGAGTTCCTCAGGGCGCAGAATCTATGCCTCAGTCTGCTGGTTCACCAGAGCCCCTGATGGTAGGGATGGACATGAAGCAGCCTGAGACCAGGTCACGACCCCTGTGTCACACCAGCTGTGGTAAAGGCAGCCGCCAATGGCGTAAAGCAGGTAGGAGCCAGACGTGAAGAGGTATAGCGTAGTCAGACAGGCCGGGTTGGTAACAGCGGAGCAGACAGTACAGAGCGGCAGGCAAAGAATAAACAGGTCACGGGCTGGGTTCAGCAACAGGAGGTCAGGCAATCAGGATCAGGTAAAGAATAGTCAGGATGAGCCAAAAGTCAGGGCAGGAGAGGACAGCAATATCAGGATCAGGCTGGGTCGGTCAACAAGGCAGTCAGGAACACAGCATAAGGAGGAACACAGGAACAAGACCATAAGGCGAATTGGAAATGCACAGGCCTGGTTTAAATAGGGCACCTGGCGCTCTCATTGGTGTCAGGCGCGCATCTGCGAGCACAAGTGCGAGTGTTCATGCATAGCCGTCGCGATCGCCCAAGCCCCAGTGTTCACCGGTTCTTGCGCATTGGCGATCTGCGCAATCTGATCTGATCTGAGGTCCCTGACATTGCCCCCCCCCTACGGGCAGCCTCCGGTTGCCCAACTGCCCTCTCCTTTGTGGGTGGTTGCGACAAAATTCTCGAACCAATCTGGGAGCGTGGACTTTTTGGGCTGGTTCTCATGAATTCTCCTCTGGGCCATAGCATTTCCATTTAATCAGGTATTGCACCCGACCTCCTCTCCTCCTGCAATCCAAGATTGCCTCCACCTCAAACTCTTCTTCTCCATCAATGTCCAAGGCTACCGGAGGTCTTGATCTTCGATCTGGGAAAGGATCTGGAGTTGCAGATTTCAACAGGGACATGTGAAATATTTACCAAACAATATGGTAGTGTGACAAGGGCACTCCTACCTGAAAAAAGAAGGTTACTAAATGATCTACGCGGAGTAATATGAATTCAAAAAATCCAGGCAATACTTTATTTGATCACATAGATCATAAGGAGGTTAAACATGAGCACGGTGAACATGTCAAACAAAATAAAAACATGTTAAAAAGCACTTGGCGTCTTCATTATAGGGTCATCTTAGCAAGTAGAGCACCATATAAGGCAATATAGAGTAATGGTGAGGTAGTTTCGCCTAGATTTCCATGGATTTCCAGCTTATATTTGAGTAAGCCATGTATTCAGCAGATATGTTCCCAATATATGTCAGGAGCCTCCTGGTATATGGAAGCTGGAATACAAAAATACACAATGTGTATAAGAAAATGTAGGAGCTGAATCGCATCCAAGCCTCACCAAGCCTCCCTCTACTGTAATTCGTGGACACTTCTATTACCTTCTCAGTTATGAGACTGTCATACCGACTTCTCAAATGTAGGGACTTCCTGGGTAGCCACCCCAAATGAAACAAAGTCCACAGTACCAGATGATTCTGGGGATATATATAAAAAGATGAGTGTATATATCACAGGCATCAAGTAACCCCTGAAAATAAGAACCACAATATGAGTATATTACCATCAATAAAGATCAAGAAGACTCCCGTCGACTTGAAATAGGATCAGGTCCTTGATGCTTGTTTAGAGATGTATAAGGGGGTGGGAAGCCAGGTAGTCACAATACGTAAATTCCAGACACATATAGTGTATATATAGCAGGCCGTGTGTACCTGAGTCTATATACCCAATGAAGGGTTTCCAAAAATTACTCAATCTGAGAGAATTGAAGCGGTTTCATTAGGATATGGCTATGTCACAGCATACAGTGCCAAAAAATAGGATAGCGTGTATATATATATATATATTTTCCTCCAAAGAGGATTTCCAAAAAATTCCCCGAGTATGCAGGGTAAATTAGGCCCGTATATATTTGGTATGCAATTAGTGCACCATATAAGGCAAAGGACTGAAGTCCCCTCCCAGTTCTGACGAAGTCTGCGGTGATTGGCGGACGAAACGTGTCAACGTATTGACGTCACTACGCTCGGCGTCTTCACAGGGTGCGGCGCCCACGAGGTGGGAAGGAACGGCGGTGTCACAGCTCCTTGCTAGGAAGGCACGAGGCCCTCTGAAAAACTACCATAAGGCTACTATTACAGTGGCTCGCAAACGGCAATCCCCCAGGGGAATATACCTTCCACCGGTGGCAAGTTATTTAAGCTTACAGCTGTTTAGATTTATAGAGCATTTATGGAGTTAAGAAGGCATGTTATACGGGCCTAATTTACCCTGCATACTCGGGGAATTTTTTGGAAATCCTCTTTGGAGGAAAATATATATATATATATATACACGCTATCCTATTTTTTGGCACTGTATGCTGTGACATAGCCATATCCTAATGAAACCGTTTCAATTCTCTCAGATTGAGTAATTTTTGGAAACCCTTCATTGGGTATATAGACTCAGGTACACACGGCCTGCTATATATACACTATATGTGTCTGGAATTTACGTATTGTGACTACCTGGCTTCCCACCCCCTTATACATCTCTAAACAAGCATCAAGGACCTGATCCTATTTCAAGTCGACGGGAGTCTTCTTGATCTTTATTGATGGTAATATACTCATATTGTGGTTCTTATTTTCAGGGGTTACTTGATGCCTGTGATATATACACTCATCTTTTTATATATATCCCCAGAATCATCTGGTACTGTGGACTTTGTTTCATTTGGGGTGGCTACCCAGGAAGTCCCTACATTTGAGAAGTCGGTATGACAGTCTCATAACTGAGAAGGTAATAGAAGTGTCCACGAATTACTGTAGAGGGAGGCTTGGTGAGGCTTGGATGCGATTCAGCTCCTACATTTTCTTATACACATTGTGTATTTTTGTATTCCAGCTTCCATATACCAGGAGGCTCCTGACATATATTGGGAACATATCTGCTGAATACATGGCTTACTCAAATATAAGCTGGAAATCCATGGAAATCTAGGCGAAACTACCTCACTATTACTCTATATTGCCTTATATGGTGCTCTACTTGCTAAGATGACCCTATAATGAAGACGCCAAGTGCTTTTTAACATGTTTTTATTTTGTTTGACATGTTCACCGTGCTCATGTTTAACCTCCTTATGATCTATGTGATCAAATAAAGTATTGCCTGGATTTTTTGAATTCATATTACTCCGCGTGGATCATTTAGTAACCTTCTTTTTTCAGGTAGGAGTGCCCTTGTCACACTACCATATTGTTTGGTATGCATTTTCTTGGGTTTATGGATCCACACTTGTATAAGTGAGTCGGAGATATGACAATGACACCAGCTATTTGTGTCATTTTAGGTGGCTTGTTTCTGTTCTATTTTTGTGACATGTGAAATATTGGGTGTATCCGAAAGGTCCAGGCAGTGCCAATTCAAATGCTACTTCGCTGATTTGTTGTTTCACAGGAAAAGGACCTATGAACTTGGGTGCCAACTTCTTTGATGGACAAGCCATCTTCAGACTGGCCGTTGATAACCAAACCTGATCTCCTGGGTGGATGACCAATTCCCCCTTTCTCCTTTTATCAAATGCTCTTTTGTTATCGTCCTGGGCCTTTGTTACCGCTTCTTGTAGCAATTTGTTGTTAGATGTGAAGAAGTTTAAGACATCTTGAGCTGCCGGCACTGAGTTTTCTGGAATCAGATCCGGAAGGAAAGTGGGATGGAATCCATAGTTGGCGTAGAAAGGCGACTGCTTGGTGGCGGAATGGTTTGCATTATTATAGGCGAACTCTGCTAGGGGCAGGAGTGCCAGCCAATCGTCCTGAAGGAAAGAGGTATAGCACCTGAGGTACTGTTCTAGCATCTGGTTGGTCCGCTTCGTCTGCCCGTTCGTCTGCGGGTGGTATGCCGAGGAAAATGACAGTTTAATCTCCAGCATTTCGCATAGGGCTCTCCAAAATTTTGACGTGAATTGAACTCCCCAATCTGATACTATGTTCCTAGGAACTCCATGGAGCCTTACGATTTCTTTGATGAAGAGCTGTGCGGTCTCGGGAGCGGAGGGTGTGTTCCTACGCGGCAGAAAGTGAGCCATCTTGGATAAGCGGTCAACTACCACGAAGATTACGGTGTGGCTTTGAGAGGATGGTAGTTCCACAATGAAGTCTATAGACACCATACTCCATGGTCTGTCGGGTACCGGCAAGGGCCGTAGTAGACCCTAGGCTTTACTCCGTGTAGGCTTATTTGTGTTGCAGATGGCACAGGTCTTGACATAAGTTTCGCAGTCCTTGGCCATACTTGGCTACCAAAAAGTGCGCTGGGTCAGCTCTAACGTCTTGCTTATTCCAAAGTGCCCCGCTAATGGATGGTCGTGACAGTAGCCCAAGACCATAGTTCGAGCTTCCTCAGAAACCACAATCTGTTCCCCTTTCCATAGCAATCCCTCTCTGTTTTGCACTGAGACTCTGGATGGATTGGGGGCCCCCATAGATGCGGCTTGTAGTTTAGACAGGAGTTTTGACTGTAGTTGCAGGAAGTTACCCGCTGGCAAAATGGTATCAGGTTTAGGAACTTCCATCAGGGCGTCGGGATTTGTGTTCTTGGAGCCAGGCTGATAGGTTATGTGGAAGGTGAACCTCGAGAAAAACAGCGCCCATCGGGCTCACCGTGGTCTAAGCCGCTTAGCCGTCCTGAGGTATTCCAAATTCTTGTGGTCCGTGTAGACCAAGACTGGATGCTGGGCTCCTTCCAATAAATACCTCCATTCTTCTAGCGCGACTTTTATTGCTAAAAGTTCCCGATCCCCAAAATCGTAGCTCCTCTCTGCCAGGGAGAGCTTCATGGAGAAGAATGCCACTGGGTGCATGAGTTCCTTTATACCTTTTCTTTGTGACAAGATGGCTCCCTCTGCATTCTCGGATGCGTCTACCTCCAAAATGTATGGCAGGGATGCATCTGGGTGGCTTAAAATGGGAGCTGCCGTGAACAACTTTTTCAGGGTCTCAAAGGCCATCTGCACTTCTGGAGTCCAGTGAAAACATATTCCCGATTTGGTAAGTTGGGTGATGGGAGAAACCAGGCCTGAGAAATTCTTAATGAATTTTCGGTAAAAGTTTGAAAAACCGATAAATCGCTGCACCCCATTTTTATCTGGGGGGACTGGCCAGTCTAGAATGGCAGAGATTTTCTGAGGATCCATGGCAATTCCAGAGGTGGAGATGATTAACCCCAGGAAATGGATACTGTCTTGCTTGAAGAAGCACTTCTCCGCCTTGGCATAAAGTCCGTGCTGGCAAAGCCGCTCCAGCATGCTCCTGACGTGCCCTTGATGTGTCTCCAAGGATGGGGAGAAAATTTGAATATCATCCAGATAGACTATCACGAAGATATCCAGATAATTTTTAAAGATGTAATTGACGAAGTGTTGGAAGGTAGCCGGAGCATTGCATAACCCGAATGGCATAACCAGGTACTTATAGTGTCCAAAACAGGTGCGAAAGGCTGTTTTCCGCTTGTCCCCTTCACGGATACGGACCAAGTTGTAGGCGTCCCGGAGATCCAGCTTTGTGAAAATAGAGGCCGCCTTTAACCTCTGAAATAATTTGGGGACCAAGGGGAGAGGATATCGATTTTTGACCATAATTTTGTTCAAATCCCGGTACTCTACACAGGGCCTCAATGACTGATCTTTCTTCTCCACAAAAAAGATTCCGGCACCTGCTGGTGATGTGGATGGGCGGATGAATCCTATTTTGAGGCTCTCCTCGATGTATTCTTTCAATGCCCCCAACTCCCGCTCGGATAGGGGGAAGATTCTGCAGAAAGGAATCTCAGACCCTGGCAGATCAATTGGGCAATCATAGGCCCGATGCGGGGGCAGGATGTCTGCTAATCGTGGGCTAAAAACGTAAAGATAGGAGTGGTAGGCCGCAGGAATAGCTTGGACTAGTTCTTCATCACAGGAGCTGAGTGGCTTCTGGTGTCTTGAGGCAACAATGTTTCTGACAATAAGGAGATGTAAATAGAATTGCGCCTGTCTTCCAGTCAATGTGAGGGTCATGGGCTCGTAGCCAAGGGAGTCCCAAGATCACTGGAAACGGGGGACGTGATGGCGTCCAAGCGAAGAAAGTTCTGATGGTGCCCAGCTATCGTAGTGTGGATTGGAGGGGTCTCTCAGTCTACCAACCCGGACTTTATTCGAGACCCATCCGCAAAAAGATATTTAGGCCCCGCTCTTTGGTCTGCAACGGAATCTGCTGTTGAGCTGCAAAGCCAAGGTCGATAAAGCAGCTACAAACTCCCGAATCAATGATGGCCGTCACTGGCACAATTCTTCCGGGGAGCTGGAATGAAATATGCACAGCTAGGTGAGTTACGTTGTTTAGGCAGGTAGGAGTCACAGCCGAAACAACAGATACACACTTACTAATCTTCTCCGGACAAGAACGAACCATATATCCAGCTGCTCCACAGTAAAGACAGTAAAGTTATTCAGCTGGCACCTCTGGCGTTCCTCAGGAGTCAGAGAGGGCTGCATCAATCCAATTTGAATTGGTTCAGGCCCCTCAGGCACTTCCTGACCTCGATTTCCAATTGGGGGAGCAGATGGGAGCTGGACCAGGGGCAACACCCATGTGGTCCTGGAACTTGGATTGGCCCTTTCTTGACGACGTTCCCGCAGCCTGCGATCAATTTGAATGGACAGGTTAATCAGATCCTCCAGTGTGCCAGGTATGTCTACTCTGGCCAACTCATCCTTCAGTGGGTCGGACAGGCCCAAACGAAATTGGTGACGCAGAGCTGCGTCATTCCACTGTGTATCCCCACTCCAGCACCTGAATTCGGCCGCATAATCTTCTGCTGCCTGGCGGCCTTGTTGTAAGATATGCAGAGTCGCTTCAGATGAGGCGGCTCATTGCGGGTCGTCATAGAGTTGTGCCATCGCTTTAAAAAAATGACGACACAGAATCTAGTTGTGATTGATGATCCTCCATCAATCGATGGGCCCAGCCTTGGGGCTCCCCCTATAATAAACGCCACTTTTACAGATTCTGAGGAAAAGGTTTGGGGTTGGAGGTCAAAATATAGCAGGCAGGAGTTCTGGAAGGCCCTGAACTTCTTCCGATCCCCATAAAGTCGCTCGGGCGTAGGTACTCGAGGTTCCGGTGGAGGAATAGTGAACACAGCTCTGGTGGCAGCTTCTATCGAGTCCTGGGCCGAGGGTGGGCTAGCCGTGGCTGGTGGCGTGGCCGTTGGTGTGGTTAAAGTCTGAATATGCCCCTCCAGATGAGTGTACCCTTCTTGAAGTGTTTTCACCGCCTGGGTAAGGGCCGCCAGATGTTGGCATATCTCGTCCAGAGGTGAGGGGCTTCTTACTGGCTCAGTCATGGCCTTATGGTTCTGTCAGGAGCCGTCTGACGGTAGCCTCTAGCGACCCACTGGCCGGAATTCCTCAGGGCATGGAATCTAAGCCTCAGTCTGCTGGTTCACCAGAGCCCCTGATGGTGGGGATGGACATGAAGCAGCCTGAGACCAGGTCGCGACCCCCGAGTCACACCAGCTGTGGTAAAGGCAGCCGCCAATGGCGTAAAGCAGGTAGAAGCCAGACGTGAAGAGGTATAGCGTAGTCAGACAGGCCAGGTTGGTAACAGCGGAGCAGACAGTACAGAACGGCAGGCAAAGAATAAACAGGTCACAGGCCGGGTTCAGCAACAGGAGTTAAGGCAATCAGGATCAGGTAAAGAATAGTCAGGACGAGCCAAAAGTCAGGGCAGGAGAGGACAGCAATATCAGGATCAGGCTGGGTCGGTCAACAAGGCAATCAGGAACACAGCATAAGCAGGAACACAGGAACAAGACCATAAGGCGAATAGAGATGCACAGGGCTTAAATATGGTTTAAATAGGGTGCCCTGCGCTCTCATTGGTGCCAGGCGCGCATGCGCAAGTGCGCATGCGCGGCCGCGATCGCACAAGCCCCAGTGCTCGCCGGTTCCTGCGAATTGGCGATCTGCGCATACCCGCGTGCCACTGAGGTCCCCGACAGTATCAAAATCCCAAATGTTCACAATATTATCCCCCAAAATGTGTACATCCCTGTCAATGTTTGTTTGTTTCACTTTGCAATAAGGGTGTTACCGTCTCTCTCTTTTTTTTTTTTTTTTACAGCTTTTTTCACTATAATTTTGGTACACGTAGCACATTTTGGAGGATAATAGAACAATATTAGTATTGCATCCTTTGTATTTGGATACATATAAGCAACACACATCTGAGTTGGCAACCTAGCACAACATTTGTGTCACATTTGAGATATTTGGCTTGTTACCCTGACCTTTCTAAGGGACTTAGGGTTGATTCACGCCACAGAAATGTAGTCTGGATGTGCGTGACAGCACAGTGGTTAAGTGGTTAGCACTGCTGCCTCAGAGCACTAGGGTCGTTGGTTTGAATCCCAACCATGGCAATCAAGTTGTTTGTTCTCCCTGGGCAACTGCCCTCACACAGACATGATAGCAGCATCAATGGCAATGGCATCAGACAGCCAGAGGAGGAGGAGAGA